>NC_092598.1:16707500-17027500 GCF_047663525.1 Anas platyrhynchos | reverse complement strand
AAGTTTAACAAACCAGAAATCAAATCAGATGCAAGAAGTTTTCCCGGGCCACTCTATTCTTTCGCTCAAAATACTGCCCAGCTCTACTTTTACAGGAAGCGCCTTGGAGGGCTCGCAATGTCAAATCTGCCTGAACCCTGAACAAAATGCAGAAGAATTAGCAAACCTGAAGTCAGGGTGTGAAAGGAAAAGAAAGGAGCGCTCAGAATCCCGAGTTTTTGTCGTGCAAGACATACGATGCAAACTTGTCCTCGCTGCAGCTCACCCACCCCGTCTCGCTGCAGCGCCAAACTGGGACCCTGGCGAGGTGGAGGGCAGCCCTGTGCCGGGATTATTGCAAATCCTGGATCCTGAAGCACGCTTACAAAACACACCCTCTGGGCAACTTACTCAAAACTTAGCGTCTCAGCATGTAAAACAGCCATAACCCAAGCCCATTACTACGGAAGGGCGGGAGGAAGCTCCTACAGATTTTGTAATAAAGCCCTCTGCTTCTCCTAGGCTATCGGACGGTATTTTTTTTGAAAATAAACTTTGTTATTTACTTATTTAACTTCCAATAGGCAGGCAAACTAAACAAAAGCTTCACTTCTGAGCTATCATTTCAGGCAAAATCCAACTTACTGCAAGTACATCATTTAGCAACAGGCAGGAAAGCTGCTCAGCTAACATTCCTTTCTCACACTCCCAGGGTCTTTCACTTGAAAATGATGTGCAAAAGCAGATCAAAAAATTGAAACCAGAAGAAACAGCTACTTTTAAAATAGATGCTTGGAGGTGTTTTGCTCTGTCCTGTCCGGTAAAAACAAAAAAAGACCCCAAGCGCCAGAAGATGCAATTAAACAAAGTGGAGATGTGAAAAATCCCTCTCTGCTTTCCCAGCAAGATAATTTCCATCTCAGTTTTCCCTTCTCCGCTCACTTTAAGAAGTTCCAAATTCTTTCCTAGGAGGCCGATGAAAGACAAATTAAAACCCCAGCGTTTTCCCCAACTCCTGCTCGAAACTTCAGGAGGAAGTAGAAATAACAGCGCAAGAAAAATAAATACGTTTACTGCGACGAGAGAGGGGATTAAGCTCAGCAAATGGCAAAACTCGAGCGCACTCGGAGCGCCCCAAACTCAGCTAAAAACCAGCGGCCGCCTCCCGGGAGCCGAGGGACTTTGGAGAACCGTTTCGGCAGAGCTACGCGAGGCGAAGCGGCCGTGCCGGGGTTCCCGGGAGCGGTGCAGCGGGCAGGGCCACGGCCCCCCAAACTTTCCGACGGGGTTCGGGGTGCGGGGCCGGGGCCCCCTCCCCGCGTTCCGCCCGCAGCGGGCACCGCGCTGCGCTGCGCCGCTCGCAGGGCTGCGGGGCCGGGCCGGGCCGGGCAGGAGGCGGCAGCAGCACCGCCGGGAGCCTGCCGCCGGCCCCGGGGAAAGCCCAAGGTGCTCCGGAGCGGCGGGGCCGCCAGGCAAAGGGGGACACCGGCGCGCCCCGGCTCTCCCTTACCTGCCCGCCCAAGGCGCCTCCGGCCCGCGGCTCCCCCCCGGTGCTCGCCCTCCTCATGGCCACCGGGGGGGGGGGTGGGGGGGCGTCGTGGCCCCCCCAGTCCCCGTGGCCCCCCGCCGCCCACTTGTCGCCCCGCGTCCCGGTCGCCGGCAGGCGCAGGTAGGGGCAGGGGTAGGGGAACGGCCCCGCCGCGCTGCGCCCAAACTGCTCCGAAATCTCCCTTTTCTCGGGAGGGGGGAGGGAAAAAAAGGGGGGCTGGGAGGGAGGAAAGGGGAGAAAATGAAAAACAATAATAATAATTCACACGCTCCCTCTCCAAATCTTGGCGGACACAAAGCCGGCGTTTATTCCTCGCTCACCGACTTGGAGGGGGGAGGCGGAGAAAAAAAAAAAAAAAAAAAAAGAAAAAAAAAGAAAAAGACTAAACTAAAATAAAAATAGGGTGAGCAAACAAACCCCCGAGCTGCCCCGGGCTTCCGCGCTGGTGGCGGCGGAGCTCCTCGGCGGCTGCCGGGCCGGGGCGATGCCCCCGCCGCAACTTTTCGGCCCCCGGGAAATGTTCGGGGCGGCGGGGACAGGGGGGTCCAGGAGGAAGGAAAGGGGGGCACGAAAGTGGGTGCCCGAGGGGGTTTTCCGCCCCTTTCGGGGGAACCGTGCGGGTGGCCGGAGAGGGGGGAAGCGGGCCGGGGGGCTGCGGGGCTCAGGCGCCCCGCTGCAGCCCCCCGTTGTTCCCCTGCCCCGCGGGGCGCGGGGGGCGCGGAGCCATCTCCTGCGGGCTCGGGATGCCAGACCGCCCCGCGGGGGGAGGGCGGAGGGAAAACATCAAAAAAAAAAAAAAGAGAAAGAAAAAAACAAAACGGAAAGAGTTTGGGGTTTCGTTAGGAAACACGCGAAAGAAAATGCCGAGTTAAAAAATAAAATTAGAGAAAAGCCAACAAGTTGGAGCAAAACCCCAAAAGGGACCCCCCCACACACGTAACTCCGGGAGATCCAGCTGCCCCGCTCCGCCGCGGCCCCGGCTCCCCGCGAGGTAAGTTGATCTATTTTGTGCGGGTTTGTGTTAAAATGTGTGCGAGGGAGAGGAGAAGAACTCACCATTTCGCTGGGATAACAAGGCCAGATCGGGGTCGGATTGGAAATGCTGAGGCTTCGCCTGCTTCCTCCGCGACATGCTGGCTCAAACATCAGCTGGGGCAGAATAAAAAATTACTAAAAAAAAATCTTCTCAAAATTACGGAAATCGAGCCTCCCCCCCCCAGCCTCCCCAATCCTCCGCGCACCGCGCATGTGTCCTGCTATAATTATGATTATCAATAATGCATTGCGATTAATCATAGAGGGGCTCTTTGAAAGGCGATTGGCACATGGCCAGCTCTATTCAAACCAGCTCGCCTTAATCAATTAGGCGCTGATTTGCTGGAGACCCTTGTCTCTCCGCCGCTCCCACCCAATGAGTCGATCCATGTGGCAGGAGAAGGGGCTGGATTTCCCCAAAGCTGTTTGGATACAGTTTAACCCTCTTAGCAACCAGCCGGGGCTGCACCGCGCCATCCCGGTTACTATAGGAATGCGGCTCCCCTCGCCCCTGCCTCCAGCCCCGACGGGCTCCCCGCTTTGCCTCGCTTCACTTTTTTTTTTTTTTTTTTTTTTTTCCTCTTTTTCTTTTTTTTTAGGGGGCACTGGGGGGAGGCGGCCGCAGCGCGAGCCGTGCCGGCAGGGCAGGGGAAGCAGCGAGGGAGCGGGCAGGGGGCGGGACGCGCGGCTGGGGGCAGCGGCGGGGCGGCCCCGCACCCCCGGCGGCGGCCGGCGAGCGCCCGCTCGGGGACAGCCCCGCTCCCGCTCCCGCTCCCGCTGCCGCTCCGGAGCTCGATCCCGCTCCCGCTGCCCGGCCCCGCGCCTGCCGCTCCGCCGCCGTCCCGCCGCCGCAAAAAAAGTTTCGGGTGTTTTTTTTTTTTTTTTCCTCTCTTTTTTTTTTCTTCCCTTTCTTCTGTCCCCCGCATTTGCAAATAAAGATCCGTTTTCGCCCTCCTCCCCCCCCTTCCCTTTCCATATATCACGGGCCCGACGGGTGCTGAAAATAGGAAGGGTTTGGGTTTTACCTCACACATTCCCAGGACAATTAGGGCGCCGCTGGGAGCGGCGGGCGGACCAGGCGGCCGCTCCGCCCCCGGCCTCCGCGCCGCGCCGGTTGGTCGCGCCCGGAGTCAATCCGGCTCGGAGTCAAACCGCCCGACGGCGCCCGGGGAAGGCCGGGCCGGGGGGCGCACCCCGCTCCCCCTCCGCGGCTCCGCTCCCCTTCCACCACCCCAACGCGGGACGGGTGTGGGACCGCCCCCCCCCCCCCCTCCACAGCGACCCCACTCCTGACTTTTATTTCTTGCTCGGTGTCCTGCCTCTTCCCCCTCTCTTCCCCTACTCCCCCCCCCCCCCCATTGCCAGCCCGCACCCCACGGGGGGCCGGGAGCCCCGGGGGCGCGCAGCCGGGGGGGCAGAGCCCGGCCGGTCCCTCCGCGCCCCCGGGGCGCTGCCCGCGGCTCTGCGCGTCCCGCACCCGGCTTCGCCTCCCGGGTACAACTTGCCGGGGGGGGCTCTTGCCAACAAACGTCCCGATCTCGAAAGAAAAAGCCCAGCTGCCAAGCGGCCGCTGCAGCCGCGTTCGCCCCGCGCCCCTCCGCGCATCCCCCCCCCAGCCCCCCCCGAGCAGCGGGGACCCCGGGCTCCTTCTTCCCCCCCAGCCTGAGCCACTCGGCGCTCCCGCCCTGTTCCCCCCGTGGGTTATTTGCTCTGCTGTAGGAGCTACTCCTTTTCCCCGTATTAATATTAACAAACTCTCCGCAAAAGCGAGAGGCTGCTCAGCTACAACTCATTTCAATTTCAAATGAGCCGGCAAAACCTAGAGAGCGAGCGGGAGGAGAAGGCAGAGAGGGAGAAACGTTGCCATTCGAGGAACCGGCTCGCTCGCGTTTTCTTCTCATTATTAAACGAAAGAGACTGCAAAACGTTTAGCGAGAAGGGTGAAAAAAAGAAAAAAAAAAGCCGCAAAAGCAAACAAACAAACCCATACGAACCGAAAAAGCCTCCCAGGTGCCACTCCGGTATTTAGGCAGCGCTGCGGAGCGGCCACCACCGCTTCTTTTCATTTCGGCACGGGGCGAGCCCCCTCCCTCCCCGCAGCACTCGGTACAGTAGGTTTTGAGCCAAAGACAAACGAAGCTATCAGCGGGGATGATGTTGAAGAATGAAGATAATAATGTTGCTATAGGTGGTACTTCACATGACATTATTTTTCACTGAATATTTAAAGAGATGTTTCGGCAGAGATGGATACACTCGGCGCAGGCTGTCACCCTCCTTACCCTGAGACGGTGGGAAAGAAACAGAGCCTGCACGTCCAGCCCCGCACTCGTTACTTCCAGCTAGCCCCACGCAGATGCCCACGAAACACCCACGCGGATCTATGGACACGGCCGTGTCTGTATTTCCAACTGTATCAATCACTCCGCTAGCGTCCCCCGGTTTCTGATCTAGCTTCTCTCCCCAAATTATTCGCGTTTACAATTTCATTATACGTTTGTCGATTAAACTTCAGACAAATTTCCCCAGATGAGCAGTACCTTTGCTTCGTGGCAGGAAAAAGGCGGCCGTGGATTGGTAATTAAAAAGCAACAACGAGAAGAAAAATAGTGGTTTAAAGAAAAAGAAATGAATCTAGAGAAAATAAGTTTTATAACTTTTTTTTTTTCGTTTCTCTGCTCCCTCGCTAATGTATAAAGCGGCACTTGGTATTTAATCTAGGACCGCTTGATTATTTATTGTTTGTTTTCCTCTCCTTCGCTGGGGGCCGGGAGGGGTGGGGAAAGGGTGGAGGCAGAGCAGCATTTCCAGGGCTAGGGAAAAATCGGTCTTTATTGTTGTTGATAGCAATACATCAATTAAATGTCATTGTCTCCAACAGAAGTTGTGAGAGTTCACGAGCGTAAATACTCTGATCTTGGGTTTTCCCTCTCCCAGCTCCCAGTGACAGTGACAGATATTTTTCCCTCCCCGCCACACCTTGGAGATTTTTTTTTTTTTATTTACCTCGGATTATTCTTTTTAATGGAGGTGGGAGGCTTTCTAATGTGCTTCAATGCAAATCAGCCCGGCTGGAAGACACCCGTGGTGGGGATCGATCTCCAGTTCATTGAGATGAGCACTGAAGGGAGATGGTAAACAGGGGATAATTTGCAGTTCATTCTGCAGAGAGACGCTTTCAATGAGATGCAACCCACCAGACTGGATTATTGTTATTAAGCTTCGCGAGCAGCCCCAACACCCTGAAACACTCAGGGGTTAAAAGCTACGCGATCCCCACGTCGTCCTAATACAGCGTTAATAACGAGCCGGGGGGGAAAGCCAATTGATTTCATATTTTCTGCAAATTTGCACCTCTGGAGCTGCTCGGAGCGCTCCGCCGCCGGCGGCACCGGGGCAGCGCAACCTGCGGCTCCGCGCCCGCCGCCGCCGAGGGAGCGCTCTCGGCTCCTGTCCCATTTCCCCGCTGCAGAAATACCTGCTTCGCAGGGAACGGGGCCACTCGCTCTTTTGCTTTGCTTTCTCCCCCTCTTCGTCTTCTCTGCTCTCTTTTTTAAACCGAAAAAAAAAAAGAAAAGAAAAAAAAAAAGAGACTGCGGAAGGGCTCCCAACGTCGCTGCAGTTGACCTCCAAAGTGAGCCGCTTTGCAGCTAACACAGGTTCCGTGGCTTTCCGAAATGTGTGTAATTAGGGGCTTCCAGATGCTGCAGTCAGCTGGGAACTTGGCTTTGTGCTCCGCTGTATAATAAACTTTGGAGACAGTCCTGGGGCGCAGCTCCCCGGGGGCAGCCGGCCCCAGCGCCCTGGACTTGTTTTAGTGGCAATAGCCCGCACCGCGCTGCTCGGCACCCACACCACCGCTCCCGGGGCTCTCTGGGGCCAGGGATGCCTACTTTGTGGAAGTCCTGCCAGCTCTCCCCCTTCCTCGCCTTCTTCTCCTCTTATTTTTTATTTTTATTTTTATTTTCCTAGTGAGAATTCCCCAGGAAAAAAAAAAAGGGGAGTGGGGGGGAGTGGGAGAAGCAGCATTGAATCCTTCTCCATTATTACTGACAACTAATAATTGATCATTGCTCACAAACACAAGCTTTTAGCCGCATAATTGAATCGTAAGCAATACGGGTTGAGCTAAAAGGGGGAAGAAAAGAGGGAAAAGAGCCTTTCCCGCTCTCCCCCAAATCTCAAAGAACCGCAGTGATGAAGAATTCCCCCGCCCCCGAGATAAAAATGAACGTGAGTAATGCCATCACCGGGCAAAGTGGGATTAGTTAATTCAATTCTTTCTTTACACATTTGCTGCCTTTTGTTTGACCTGATGGCCGGCAAATTTTTACACCTAGCTGTCCGTTTCGAGTTTATTGATGAAGGTGCTTCTGAAATGATTATCAAGAGATTTACAGCCATCACTACCCACCTACGGGAAAAGTAGTAAAATCAATCCCTCAATCAATCAGACCCCTCTGTGCATATCTTTTTAATCTGCTCTTTTAGCTGTTTTATTACAACACGAGCATTAAATATGTTTGTTTCAAATTTAACACGAATGCCTCCGAAGGACTCTGTCAATTTAGACATAAATCACGAAGTAAACAAGTGGGATGGAAAATCCTTTTCCTCGGGCAGGATGGTTAAAAAACGAGGGATAAAAAAATACCTGGATCGCTTCACTCCTTTACCAGCAACATCCCGCATCAGTGCATAGGCAACTGGTCTGTACGTATTGCCCACGAGGCGGAAAAAACATACAGAAAGATAAATATGCAGCACTGCAAAAGTCTTCCACGCAGTTTTATGTGACTACACAGAGAACCTAGAGAGTGCTAATAGTTAAAAATACTCTCACATCCTAAAGCCTATCATTATTTCTTCTCTTTGATATTTTTTTTTTTTTTTTTTTTTTTTTTGGCAGCGGAATGTCTTATTCCCCTTGTTAAAAATATAGGCTTATTTTCTCTAATTAAGTACCATACACTTGAAAAAATTATTTGGTTTCAATATTGTTATTGATCTCAAGGTATCACACTATCCTTTATATACCTTTTCTTAGACTAATGAAAAAACTGCGTATTTCAGGTAGGCTGCTTAGGTCAGAAATCTTCCCCACTGATTTGTTACACAGTGGTCATCATCTATGGACAGAACAAGTCTATTGGTTCTATAGAGAATAAAGAATTTCATTTGATGCCACAGGGGAACCTTTTTTTTTTTTTTTTTTTCCTGCAAGCTACATCCCTTTACACCCCTTTTTTTTTTTCCAAATATTCTAGTGTATCACAGCCTCATATGTAGCCATAATGTAGCTTCACTAGAAAAACAGAAGTTTAGAAGTAACACAAATCTCTCAGCCTTAGATACAACTAAAAAAAAAAACAAAACAAAAAAACAACATTCTGGACTGTAAAGACATTCCAAAAGAATATTGTGAGGTTTCCGCACAGAAATCATTTTTGCTAGAACAGGAGGGAAAAAAAAGACATGGAAATATGTACATGTCAAAAGAAAAGTCATGAAAAATACATCTGATATTAGATGATAAGACAACTAGCTATCCAGTCAAGATTTCCTCCAAACATTTTGCTTTAAGAAAAGTTCATTTATACCATAGGAAAACAGTCACATTTGCTCTGCACCTGGGTACATTCACAAGAGTGTTAGTGTGGATTTTTTTAAAGTCATCATAGCTATCATTTCTTTAATCAAAGCACTATCTAAAATAGTATAAAATATGGAGGTGGGAGCCATTTAAAAGCAAATGAAGGAGTAGGACTGAGGGACGTATCTTCCAGGTTATTTAAGGAAAAAAATGTGCTCTTCAAAAAGCGTTCCCTTAGGATTTGCTTACCTTTGAAGCAAAATTATGCAAAAATTCTTCAGCCTGTCAAAATATAAATACAAGGCCAACATTTCATATGGCAATTGTCTAGTAATATACAGATGATTTTCTACAAGGTAATCATCTAACAAAGTAAGACCTGTTGTTGTCGTCACAAACAGATTTCTGCTGTCAAATCAGATTTACAGAGTGTGCATTTTTATTTACATTTTAAAGTTTAATTTTAATTTGGAGAATCTGCAGCGATTATGGGATAAATATGCCTCAAACCTCAGGGGAACTGTTGCCTGTACAGTCCCAAATTTCTTGACTGATGAAATGAGCCTGACAACCCAGCGCATTTTCATGACGTTATTTTTGATTCAAATACAGTGCAAGTATTTGTAAGTACACAGATTTTGTTTGCATAATATCAAGGTGCTCTGATTAATGCATGGTGTTTACAACGTGAAAACTGTCATACTCTTTGCATCAATGCAAGAAGCTGGCTTGGCAGCTGCTGGCTGCAATAAAGTAAATGCCTTGTGAATAATGTGCTGCTTTCCATGCCTGAGCTAGGCAGTGTCCTCACCATCCACCTTTTGCACCCAGTCTGGGCCAAGTCTGTTAACAGAATTGGTCTGCAATGGCAACGTGTAAAACTCACCCTCTGAGCATAAATATGCTCACTCACAGACTTGCACACACGTTATCTGCAGCTTATGGGGAGCCCATTTCCTCACCGAGCAATCTGATCCCCCAGCCACATTGTTGCAGTTTTCTTTTCTTGCTATTAGCGATCATTTAATGTTCAGGTGGAAACAACAGCCGTTGCCTACCTCAAAGGTAAGTCCAGGAGTTTCTCATTAGTTAAAACAAATCTGTAGCTGGAAAGAGGGGGAAGAGTCAACCACTGAGCTGTCAGCCAACTCTTACTGAACCATCAGCAGATACAACGTCAGTGATCCAGTGAGAGCCGTGATAACTACTGCTCCATAAAGCCAACATCCTACAGATACCACCCAGAAGAGGAAACTCATGCTTTCTTTTCCTAAGAAGCTCCAGTCATGAGAATCAAAAGAGCAATCTTCAAAAAGAGACGTCAAAAAGATCCTTCCTCACAAATCCAGAAACCAGATTTGGGTTCAGAAAAAAAAAGTTTCCACCCTTTCCATACCTTATATGGTAAGCTTGGGCTGTCAGCATGGCTGCACAAACCGTTCCTAGAACGTCACCCTGAGTTACGTATTCGATGTTACGGTCCTGCACAGAGCATCTGATTCCATCTCCAGAGGGCTTCCACGTGTATTCACATGTTGTATGCAGCCGTCTGAAGTGTAGCTGGCTCACCCTAGGATGGCACGCAATCACGAAGCTAATCTGAGCTCGCTCCTAGCCATTGGCACCCTAGAAGCACAGCTCAAATAAGAGTTTAAAGTTTCAGTAAATTTTAAATTATCACCAAAACAACTGGTGCAAAGACGTACACGCAAAGACAACCAGTCTGTACTGGTTCAGCAATTCAACTGTCATAATGCCACGTCCATAATGCAACAGGCATAGCACAATGGGGAGAATCATAATTGAACATGAGGCAATGTAGTACATTGAGGAAAGTCAAACACCTGTACTTATTCTACATCCATTTGTAAAGCTGCAGGATACACCTCACACTCATTTCTGAGTTAATGAAAAGCCATTTTTCTTGTCCTTAGAAGTCTGCAGTGCAAGTGCTCTGTTCTAAATACATTATTGGTGAAATACATCCTTGTGCAGGAAGCAGAGGGCATCATGGGCAGTGTTTCAGTCTAGATCTTGATGATCTTGAAGGCTTTTTTCAACCTAGATGATTCTATGAGCACTTTTGCAGCAGGGGCTAACTGGAATGATCGAATATACCATTTCCCACCACTGTCTGCCGCTGCCCCATGCCTGGAAGATGCTGTCCCCCAGCTGTCACCAGGCAATCAGCGGGTGAGCACTCCCAGTCTGCGCTGCTCTAGCATTAGCAAAAATGTTTGCATGACATACTTCGCCAGCAAGGGATGGAAATCTGCATGGGGCAACAGTGCGTGGTATGGTAACTTCTTAAGCTGTTCCAGCTGTTTGCAAATAAAATATGCGCCTAAGCCCCCAGTCTATACAAACTGATTTCTGAGAGGAGCTGTATTTGTATGAGTGTGCCAGATCAGGCCCATTACTAACTTCAGATGAGTGTAAACAACTGTTCCATAGAAAAAAGGTCTAGGGATGTCACCAGTGACAATTATTAGCATAGCATGTAAATAACATACCTCTTAGTAAGATGTCTCTTGTTAATATGTTCAGTTGACAGCCGCATACCTTTGTGCTCTCATACATTTTGGGGCTTGAAGTCACTTGTTCCATCTCTAAAGTTTACTTAACCTGGCTTCTTTTGCAGTTGAAGCAACTTCCATTTTTATGCTGCATGAAAGCATAAGCAAAGCTATCATATTTAAGAATAACAGTTTCAGGAAAACATAGAGCCAAATGCACTATAAACGTACTGAATTAAGTGGAATTAAACAAAGGATAAATATGGTTCATTCCCTCCTCCCCTTTCAGTACTGTCCTCTGTGACACTGTACATGTAATCTCACAATGCAATAACATGCTGCACTCGCTCTGTTCAAGCTGTATCATTCACTCTCTGTTTCACTCCTAGAATTTTCTAATAGCAAAATTCGATTTCACCCAGCACTGCTCCCTAAGGGCTGCCAGACCTGCAGCTCCTTTGCCCCTCTTGTAATGGATCACTCTAAGGTAGGACAAGACCTGACCATGTTCAGTGAGGGGAGTCACGCTGAGCAGCAGCAATTAGGTAAAGTCAGTGCAAAGGTAGAAAGTGAGATGGATGTGAGTCTAATGGGTGAGAGATAGGCAAATCGACATTCAGGGCCAGCACTGCCACCACCAGCCACGCCGAGCATTCAGCTGCCTAGGGCTGCAAAATGTTTTGTAACACTTGCCTGTGCTTGTGACGGTGCCTTGTGAGGGGCCTACATTTCATGTTTTGCCTGGAGCAACAAAATCCTGTGACTGGTGCTGGTTGCCATGTTCTGGGAAGCCTGCAGGAATTTGTTTGCTGGTACTCACGTGACTGGGAAAGAACTTACCGCTTCTCTAAGCAAAACAAGTCTGATGTTTTAGAACACTGCCTTAAACCACCTGTTTAAATGCATAATTCACAGGTAATCTTGACTCTTCACCCAGATTGCTCAAAGGCAACAGAAATACTAAATAACCAAAGACAAAAACTATTACTGTTATTTTGCATCCATCTTCTGGGATGGCACACAATTATTTTTACAATAATTGTAACCAGTAACATACCACAGAAAGTTCTCATTGGACTGACTCTCCTTTCAGGAGTAAACTGTAGAATTTGTTTTGCATTTCTTATTACTCTGCTTCCTTATTGCCATTCTCATAAAATCAGTCAAAGTGATAACTGAGATGTTTAGAAACAGCCAGAATTTAATCTGGAAGAATTATACACAAGTATATCAGTACTGGAAGTGTATCTGCTTAAAGGAGCTATGCATCACCACAGAGAATGCACTGTCCTGTGCTTGAAGCATTGGCACACATTGCTAAGATAATACTAATTTCAGTGACAGCATTATGGGATACTGCTTGGAAAAGTGTGCTGTAAGATAAAAAATAAATATATGCTACAAAATTTAGAATTAATCACAATACTTGTTGTTTACATTGTATTCAGTAAATACTAGTCATAAGCTCTCATCTAACCCTTGATTTTGGTAGGCCTCAGCCTGAGAGAAAATCCAGGTGTAGGCCCATACACTGTAGCTCAGGCACATGACCAAATTGATTGGGCTATTGGCAGCACAGACCTGTCAAGTGTTTTAAAATACAATCACGTGTATGTCACTTTCTGACTGGTGTATGAAGAACCCCTTTTATGCAGGACTTGCACTCTTTTCTACGGTGGAAGAGAGATCGGTTCCCTTCCTTAAAGAATTCCTTATTCTGAACTGCAGCAAATCTACCAGAGGAGTCGTTCACCACACAGGAAAGGCCAGAGGTGAGCTACTGATGTCTGAAGCCCCCCTGGGGCTCTTACTACGTTGAAGACACCCCTCTGGCCGCCGGCCCAGATCCCACGTAGGGCCTTGGGCAGTGTGGAACCATGGAGCCAGGGCCAAGGCCAAAGCTGCCTGGCAGGAGCTCAGCGCTCCAGAGGCGCTGTGTGTGGGTGGATCCCATTGCTTCAGGGCATCTGGGAGGGGTCTGTGTAAAAACCATCATCCGAAAAGAATACAAGGGAAATTTGGTGAAGTTTCCCTCAAAGCATTTTTATTTTGTTTTTCAAACCACGTGGATGTTACTGGGTAGGGAGTTGGTCCGGCCCAATAAAAACAGCTGCACTTTTCAATACATAGCATGCACAGTTATTGGATGTCTCAGCTGCAATCTACATGTATTCCTAGGTTCCTTGAAAACAACAGGGCAATGCACTTCTCTGTTGGATTGTATTATTTGTATACTTACTGATTTATTATACCTTTCCAAATCAACATAATTTGGACTTTGTGGAAAGAATAATGGTGTTTGACTGACACATGATGGTGAACTAACTACGTTAGGACTCCCAGTTTTTTTATTTTTCTTTTACTAAGAAAAAGGCAAAAATCTTAGATTTTTTCTGTTCAAAATTGCAGTACTGCAGGCTAAACTTTCCCTCTCAATCTAAAAACTTTTCTTCTCAATCTAAATTCATTTTAAATTGTTATGCTTTACAAACTTCCAAATGGGATTCTAATTGTTGACAGACATTTTACATTACATGTGTCTATCACTTTGATTTAATATGCATTTTCAATGAAATTTAAAAAAGGCCTCTAAGGTGGCAATTTAACAGCAAGACATGCTGTGAATTTTAGATATAAAAAATATCTAATTTGCAAGGTTTTTTTTTTGTACATGTGAAAATGGCCCTCAAGGAAAAAAATGAAGTAAAAAAAGTTTTTTTTTTTTTTTTTTATTAAAGAAAAAGAAAAAAACAGAATGTCTGTATGGCTGAATTATCAGAAGCTAAATATCTCCAAGAATATTACCTACTGTTTTAGTCAATCACAGCCATCAGAGGCAAACCAGGTTTTACATTTATGCAGCATTTCAGTAGCGCACTTCAAAAAGTATTAACCATGAAAGAAATAAAATGTATCTGGAAATCCTACGTCTGGTTTATTACATCTCATGACCTGATTTAATTTTCTTCTACAGAAAACGTGCATTGAAATGTCTCTAAGTAATAGGTACTTCTTGTCAAGTTTGATAAGAGACATTTGAAAGGAATTCCAAATGTATTCTGAAAGATAAGAGCAAAGCTAGCTTTCCTGTGTCCCTAAAAGAGTGGAAACCAGACCTAGGAGAGCATACAAGCTACAGAGGAGACCTGTTCTATATCAAGTTTACTTTTGAAATCATCAGAATTGTAGTTAGCATATAGGCTATGTAGTTAGCATATAGGCTACAGACACTAACAGCACAGAGGGAACAGCTTTGCAACTTTTACTTAAAATTTGTTAAACAAAATATTAGCTACTTTTAAATAGTTGCATTTTCTTCATAACTTTAATACAAACATCTTGGCTTTGGCTTGTTTTATATAAATAGCTTTAGATCATCTTGTTTTAGTGGTCCTGCAGGGTGTCCCAAAACCTACACTTGATGGCAAGAATAAACATTCATTAAACTTCAAAGGCTGCCAAAAACTCTAGTTATTTTGATTTAGGGGAATCATTTAAATTAATCCCCATGTTTGTGTAGAAAATATGTAATGTAATCCATTTCTCTGTTTCCAGCTTCAAGTCACTTACTATTGGGGAAAAAAAAGTGCTTTACTAATGTTTCCTGTCTTGAAAAACTGAGGGGAAAAAATAAAAATTAAAATTAAAAAAAGAAAAAAAGAGAGAAGTCTTCATATCCTTTTAAAGAATCCTGGCATAGTGACATTGAGAAATAAATATTATAATACACAACTGTATGCTTATATCTGCATAACTGCTATTAAAACTAACACACACAGCAGAGTTCTCCGGTGGGAGCAGTATTTTTTTTAATATATATACACACACACACACACACACACACACACACACAGATACACATGTGTATCTACAGAAAACTCACGCTGTCTTCTAATGCATTTTCCTTTATGCTGAACCCCTCTCAAAACTGGGCAGAAATTTTGCCCTGTAGGATGGATGAAGAGGTCTTTTTTTTTTTCTTCTTCTTTAATTTTTACTTTAAAATTAATCTGCTCCTCATCTGAAAGAATTATGCAGAGCATACTCTGACAGAGACACTGAGTTAAAAATAAAAGGAGTGAGAGCTCCTTTTACTCAGCTATTGTAAATCACTCTAATGCCACTGAAGCCAATAGGACTACGTCAATTTAGACTAGCTGAGGTTGTGGCCTAATATTTGTGCTGAAATGTTGAGGCTATAGCAATATCCCTGAGCTCTATAAATATTTGTTGAAAGCTGCCTGTTGGGGTGCAGGGCATGGATTGCTCATCAGGAAACAGTTCGGACCCTTGTCTTTTCACCTTTCTTAAGGAAACTCTTCCAGTTTTGGAGGGTGGGAATTTTGCCTGAGTAAAGAGTACAGATATGATCCTTCTTACTTTGTATAGTGATTATACTGTGTACAGTAAAACAGTAATTTTCATCTGGACTTTTGAACTTGTACCAATCTGACTGTCCTACACTGATTCATGCAACGCACTGTACATGAATGACCAGTAATGTTTACAAAATGAATTAGTTTGACTCCAACTCTCTAGCCAGAAAGTAATCAAAGTGAAGAGCCAAGCTATTTCTGAAATTCCAGCTTCCCTCGCTAGAAACTGCACGCTCTGTCTCACTAATCAGCGTATTAGTGTAAAATGTACGTGTTCTATACTGGAGGACAATTAATAACAGCAGTGACTCTGAGCAGTGTACACATATTAACTATTCCACCCCCATACTGCTCGTGTGTGGTGGGCAGGTCCAACTGCAGCATACAGTGCAGAGACAAATAAAAGTGAAAATGTCTATCAGTAAGTGATTAATAAACAAATTGTGCTTCCCCCCTTATATTATGTTCCCAGTAACATTTAGTTTCACTTCTTTCAAAGCCAATATACGTATTCATAGACATATATTCAGGAATCTTCTTATGCAAATATTTTTAGTAGGGTTATTCATGACTGGTGTCTTTTCCCATAAAATCTTGGAAGCCCTGGTTTATTTTCTCATCAACTATCTTAATTTAAGAATTCAGCAACATGAGAACTATCTTCAGAATAATCTCATCCTATAAAACCCATCAGCCTTTGTTAGATTTAACATAAAAATTATTATGAAAGAAAGAAACGTTATTTAATCATTTTCTTTGGGATAGTCTGAAACTCAAAAGGGTTCACTGAACTTTCCCTTAGAAAACCAGCCTCCTAATCTGAAAAGCACCACTTCATATAAAGTTGGAGATGTCTCAGAGCCAAATTGTTTGCTCCTGTAAATGGTTAGAGCTCCACAGAGGGAGGATATGAAATAAGGCTCTGTTGATTTTCCAGCAGAGCATCTGAACCACTTCCCCCACCCCAGTCAGTTAAAGCAAAATTAAAAGAAAAATAAACCTGGATTAGTATGTGAGCTCTTCGTTTGATGTAAATTAGCACAACTGTACTGGATATCTGACTTAAGCAGAGTTATAATGGACTTACCACCAAGAAGAGCCGGGCCGGGGTATTTTAATGGCCATTTCATATGGGTGGGTCAGAACCTGATTTTTCATCCTTATTCAGGCTGAAAACAAGGAATGCACTACAGAGCTATAGATCAGTTGAGAAATTGATTTTTTTTTTTTTAATTATTTTTTTTATTTTCCAGGGAGGGAGGCTAAAGAGACTCAGTTCTTCCAAAATTAGCAACCACTGGTGCGGTGCATAGCTCAGGTCAAATGACAAGTGACCACAGTGCTGCCCAGCACCTCCCCATCCATATCATAGCTGCACCCAGCCCCGTTAGCTTTTATTTCTAGACTAAACTTGCAAATCCAGTGGAGTGGTAAAAATGAATAACTTCTGAACAAAATAGCTTGGCAGGATATTTTTAACACTATCTAAAAATTGGATGCTAATAAACAGTTAAATTCATCTTTAGCTTCTCTTAAGTAGTTTAAACGTAAGTCACTATTTTCGTCTTTTGTTGTCTCAGGCTTTCTACGGGAGCACAGAGAATTTCATCAATGATCTTTCTACACTCTATAGCATTAAGCCTTTGCACTATTATCCATCTGTATGCCTATCTGCTGTGTATCTATCAGCTGTATGAAAATAACTATTAGTCACTTCACCCCAGAGCAAGTATCAATAGGGAGAATGACAGTGGCTAGTTTGCACACTTGAAATGGTTTATTTGTTGCAATCCTGCGCACAAGATGTTTATCAGTAAGCACCAGACAGCCATGCAGAAGAAGGAGCCTTAATTCTGTCTGAGACAGCCTCTTATTGCTATTGATAGTTAGCATCAGTGTCCAGTCTGAGAAATGGAAGTGCTGCAGGCAACTTCAGTCAAGACACCCTATTGATCTACTGCTTCCTTTGCCTCCCTGAAGCTAGAGAAGAAAAATAAAAAGGGGAGGAAAAGCTTGTTGTATAAGGGGTAATGCAGCAGTCTATGACTTACCATCATTCAAAAGGGGTGTGTATGTGCATGGATATTCCTGATATTCAGTACCTCAGACAACTGTAAATCACACACACAGCCATGATAAATATAAATGTCAATGTGTTGGAAATGTCCTTTATATAAGAGGTGTCACTAGAACTACATTTTTAGCATGAAACATTTTTGCTGCTTTTTATTTTTCATTGACTTATTGTGCTTCTGTTATATCCTGTCTAACACAATCAATCTAAAGCATAATATCTGAGAGACCTATTCATAAATAATACATATTTGGGTCATTTTCATTTGTATTCTACAATGAAGATTTACAAGCCAGAAACAAAACAAGAAACAATGTGTGTAATGCTCTTACTCAGTGGATAAGAATATATTACTGTGATCAATTAATCTGCTTTTCTCTGCATTAGGTGGACATCTTTATGGTACATCCATAAGGGTTTATAACTTAGGAGAGACAGAACCAGCTCTAAGGCTCTAACATAAAATGCCTGTACTCAGAAAAGAGAAAGTTTTCCAAAGTTTTTTTTTCCAATGGGAAATGTGTTAATTTTGGCAAACTCAAACACAGCAATACACCATCTATCTGTGCTGCTTTGCCCTATATACTTCTTGTGCTAAATGACATGAAAATTTGGCTACATTATACCATAACTAACTGTCAAAATAATAATTCTGGGGATTTCTCTAGTGCTATTCAACCAAAGATATTCACATTCTACTACAAACCATGTAAATTCATTCTACAGTAGGGCAAACTGACACACAGAAGGGTCCCAGAGTAAAAAAAAAAGAAAAAATGAATAAATAAATAAATAAATATATCTGTTTGAATATAAATCACAACAGCAAATCATAATAAGAAAGGTGAAAGAATGACTCAAATAAATATTATGGTATACTAATATTTCATATAAGAAACTACAGTCACTTGTATAGTCACCAGTACAGCTGGTATTCTGATGATGGGCCTCATAAGAGCCACAGTAATGGACCAAATATTTGTAAATTACCCCTGTAAAGAAGGAAAAAAAGTTAGGACTTGGTGAATAATAATATAATTAAAAAAAAATCCCTCATCAGTCAACAACATTACTTTAGGAAGGAAAGACGGGATATGCAACAACGTTGTGGGTAACATAAAGTGGTAAGGAAAAGTCTGGGAGAATGGTGGGAGTGAGGACAAGACAGGCTACTGGGGCAGTTGTCCTCTGCCCCAAGCCTTGAGACATGCAGACTGTGCTGTGCTCAGTGCTTTGGACCATGGTCCTTACTCAAAGTGGGTTATTGTATTAGTTTTTCAACTCTGGAAATTTGCTACAAGCACATCTCAGATAAAAAGGTGAAATGAGTTTTGCAACTATGGCAAGAAAGCAATTTTACATTTCATAGGCCTTTTAAAACTCCTTTCAATAGAAAATAAAAATAACAGTAAGGCGAAAAAAAAAGGCTACAATTCAATTCCCCTTTTTATAGTTTGACATTGCAGATGTTTCTGGGTCAGAGGTGAACATGTCTTCAGGTGTAAAAAGATGCAATAACCCAAGTCAAAAATGGCCCAATCCCCAGAACTGTAACTGTGTGCCAGAATCTCCCCACCTTGGAAGCTTGCTGGCAGCAATGTACTCCAGGTGTCTTACACTGTACAGACCTGGTAGTCATTTTAATATTTTCCATGCTCATGTAAATAGACTTGATGCGTGTGTTCATCAAATGTGGGAAAATCCCACAGAATTTTGTACCATCTGTTTATAGGTAAAAGGCCTGCTTTGCTGACAATTTAGTGCAAACTCAGAAAATAGAATGAAAGCAAGCAAGCAGTGTTTTTTTTGTCCTGTTTTGTTTTCATAAATCTGAGGCTTAAGGTGTTCTGTTTTGTTTTTATAAATCTGAGGCTTAAGGTGATACCAAAAACCTATTGAGGTTCAAAGGTTCATTCTGTTTGGACAGCATTGTCCTTTTCAGAGATATGAATATTATCTGAGCACCATGTAGCTCTT
The DNA here is from genome assembly GCF_047663525.1 of Anas platyrhynchos. NCBI lineage: Eukaryota > Metazoa > Chordata > Aves > Anseriformes > Anatidae > Anas > Anas platyrhynchos. Next base: position 17,008,401 of record NC_092598.1, on the reverse strand, counting down.
TAAATCTGCACCACGTGGATATAGTGCAGCCTTGTGAAACCCTGAGCATACAAGATTCAATAACTTCAGCAGGAGATGGGGAGGGTGCAAGGACCACATCTTGGGCAGCTGGATGTCTGCATTGGTTCCCTGGACCAGAAGCTGCTGTGAAACCCTAGCTGACCGCATTTCAACACTTCCGGTTGGCCTCAAGCGAGAAACTCAGTCTGAAGCAAAACCTGAAATGCTCATTGAGAAAAAGCATAATCTTATTTTATTTAATACCCAACACTGATTTTTTTTTTTTTTGTTAGAATTATAGCAGTTTAATTCATTTAATATGGTAGATGCCAATCAAAGCATCCATCTTAATTGTTTTTGTCTGGTTTAAATAAGATTGTTATACAAAAGGCAGTTATGTCTGACATCCTGGAAGCAGCTATGATATTAAAAGGAAGGCTGCGGTCGCAATGATTTTCAGCATCAGTTGATAGACATCAACCAGTCATTAGAAGAGGAATTTGAGACCTTTCTTGTCCTTAAATTCTATGTGGAACATGTGCGTACACTTTTCTACAGAGAACTGATAACCAAATCCCAGAAATTTATATCTGAATATGAGTTGAACATCATCAGAAAATGATGTCAAAGACTATTTCAAAAACGTATTTTCATTATATTACATTAGAGTGTGAGATCTTGTCTTGGGTGAGGGAAGAGTTAACACAGCTGGCAGAGGAGAAAAACATCAGAAGAAAACAAACTGACAAAGCTAATCAAATCCAGACATATATAATCTAAAATCTCAAAGGGGATTCAAGGTAAGCTAAAAGGACACTATAGGATCAAATGCTGTTAAAGCATCCAATACAACCTGAGGAGAAGAGAGAACAAAATCTCTGTAGAGACATGCACCAGATGCTCAGCAGGATAGGTCAGTGTATCTCCATTGAGAAAGACTCTACTGCTTTACACTGGCTTAACCCTGCCCCTAATGGCCTAAAAAGATGTTTTAACCTTGCCACCAGCATTGTACTGGGTTATAAAAGTTGAGAAAAAGAGTTTGAGAGCGCCTATGGTCAGTTAATTGGGAAAACAACCAGTTCCCCACAGTATAATCTACCCCATTTGCCAAAAGAGACAAGTTTTATATGTTTCAGTCAGAAAAGTGCAACTCCTCCAGTGGTGTGGAGAGACATTTACTTTGAAAACGAGGAATCTTATTTCCAAGGTCAATCTGAGGTTTGCTGGGTTCAAACTAAAATATTTTGTGGGGCCAAAGAAATATTTACTGGGTTCTAGGGAGCAGGGAGTGGATGTGTAGTTTGAACATATTTCAAGTCAGCCTGGGAGGTCGTTTTGTTTTTATATATTTGTGTCTCCTCAAACAACCTTTTCTTTTCCTGAGAAATTGGAAGTGAAGACAATGACGGCATTTTTTTTTGCCTGTATATTTCAGGCCATTTCCTGCACTGAATCAGGGAACCTTCATTATTGGCACCTTTTCCAGAACGTATTTCTTTCCAGTGCATCATATGAAACGACACAGTCAAATTTTGCCCAAGGGCTGCCATTCTTTCTGTGCTAAACTAGAAGGAGTTTCTGTATTAAGCAGTGGTTTGCTTTATATGACCTTTGACAGTGGAAGTGTTGGAAGAATGACATTATATGTTGTAGGACAGTCCTAGGTGGAGCTTGGTAGGCAGTTGTAATTTAAATGGCAACATTACAAATGAGCTCCATAATGAGTAGGCGATTGGAAGACATGGTATTGCATGCTGGAGATTAACATCCGAATAGAGAAACTATCACCTAGCCCAGCAAATGCAGTAAAAGGTTAAAAGAAATATTCAATATTATCAATCATATTAAAAAAAGGAGAGAACTTCTTACAGCTGCCAAAGAAGCTTGGGGGAATTAATGTGTTTGTGTCAAAAAGACTGAGAACAAGTGAAATAGGACTACAGTGATTGCCAGAATCTTACTTGCCTGGAGAGATAACACTGGACATCCAGTTTAACTAGGCAGGTGCCAAGAATCCTCTTGCGGATACTATGGAGCTGCTTTCAAATACAAGAATGTACAACGACCCCCATTCTCCAGTCCTCTCTACAGTTTCTGAGATGCTCATTAAAGCAGGGAAACCTCCAGTGAGGTGTGATGACCTGAAAACAGAGAGGAGCTAAAGAATCAATGTTTTAAGTAAAACAGCAATTATAAAAGATCTACAGCTCCTTCCATGTAATCAGGTAAATTACCAGGAGCCACATAAAGCACCTAAATTAGAGAAAGAGTGGAGAAAGAGAGTGAAGGGAAAAGAAGGTCCCTTGGGTGATATCCGATAGGATGCTTAGTCTGTGCAGAGGGCAAAAGGTTAAGTGAAAATGAGATGAAGGAATGATCAGATATAGTGAGATCAGAGACAGTTAAATAAAGGAACGTGCTAACCTAAGATAAATGTGAAGAAGTGTGTCTGTGCCCAGGGTGTTGGGGTAGCCTTCTTCAGCAGTTCAGAAGCCAGACAGGGGTATTCTCTGTTCCCAATTCACATCAGTCCCAGCTGAATCCGTTCCCAGCAAGGAAACAGAAGGGATAAGGACGCAGCTTTAAGACTGCTCTCTGCTGCTCCACTAGTATAGAAGGATATTAATATGCTTCTAATCACATCTACACATTTTGCAGGTTTTTTTCTACTGCTGGTAGTATGTAAATCATCCTTAGAGAAGAGAAAGAAAACCAGGCCTTTGCCATATGTGGGTTGGACAATGCAAGAGATGGTGTTTAAAGAATATGAAAATAGAAACATTGAAAAGTACTTGAAAACTGCAAACTTTGTTGGCTGGCTAAGGTTTTCATGGGTCACGTGGCTCTCATTACAATGGGTTTCCATAACAACAAACAGCATTTGGTTAAAAGAGGTGCATAATGTAGCAAATAAATGCTTGGGACACAGTTTGTATAAAACTTCATCAAATATTTTCGTAAATCTTCACTCTCAGCCTACTCAACAGAAATAGTCTGTGATGACAGACAGCAGCAGAAAGCTCAAGGAATATCTGTACTGACCGAGTCTGTAAACAGCCACAAGAATTCTGTTCAGAAATCTTTGGTAGCTTACAGCCTTTAAATGCTTCTCGAACAGCTTTAAATGTGCAAACCACAAGATGAAAGTTCAAATGTTTAGATGTGTAATTCCATGGTCAGTACTTTCATGCTTCCTCACATGCCTGATTAATATATACAATCAGACCTGGTAATTAGGAATTTGGAGCTTAAACTCGCCTAGTACCTGGTGAATGCCCAAACTTGTTTTCTGAAAACAAATTTTGGTGCTCTCAACAATTATGGTGTTACAACAATTTGAGAGGAGAAACTGTGTGTTTTTCACAAAGAGTTTGATTAGTCACAGAATTCACTAAATCTAGCAGAGCCTCTTATCTTTAAGACTAACACACATCCCACATATATTTATGTCAACTCTAAAGCTACAATGAAAGAAGTGTGAGTCTATAAATGAGGAGTTTCAAATGAAAGAGGTGGTTGAAGCATTTTGACCCTATTCAATCAAGGTCAGTTTTCCTCTGAATTATACCTGTTTCCTTGTCTAGCATTTTAGATACCTTCCAAGAGTCTAGTGACAGAGTTTATAAGTGGCATTCAACAATAAAGACGAAAGAAAGCTGCTCACAAAACTCCTCCTTTCCCCATGTGATAAAAAGCAGCGTTCCAGAGGAAGAGACAAAAGAGTGTGTGGGTCCCAGTCATATGTGCCTATGGGAAAGGAGTGATGAAAAGAGGCCAGCAGCTCAGGGAAACAGGGACAGGCGGAAAGAACACAAATCAGCTTTATGAGCCAGCAAATGATGGATGGCTAAATGCCAATCGAGAGCAATACATACAATTGAGTTTACATTGTTGCGTTTATTAAAGGTTATTTTACTCTTAATTTTTTGTGGTAGGTGTTCTTACTCCTTCCTTACAGAAACCCTTGATTTTCACTTGCTAGATACTTAGATGCACTTGTCATACCCAAAAGGTGATTTCAGCTCTTGGTTGCCAGAAACCTTTCCACTGATCAAAACACAGCTGCATGGGCTTGTTTGATCTATTAATGGCTGCCACAACTCTGGGCTATGTCTGTCCATACCTGTGAAAATAGATATAATTAATATAACAGATATCATATGTATATGCAAATGCCGATGGTAAAAATGACTTATAGTAAGACAGGGTTTTCATTTGCCAAAGCAAATCAAGATATCTGAATCACTTAAACATATGCAATCTGCACTTGGAATACTGCTGCTGCGGTGACATCAGCATACTCTTGATGTATTTTATTTTACATTAAGCTTGTTTTTTTTAATGAAAGGTCTTAAAACACAATTTTTAAAATATACTTTAATTAGCTTTTTCCATGCTGTCACCTCTCCGCAGCCTTTAAAAAGCTCTTTCCATTATTTCTCACAAGTTGCTCGGACATATGATGTTAGACCATAAGACCACATGAATTGCCATTCAGTGGACACGGATCCAAGGTTTTAAAACAACGAACGAGCAAATTTGTATCCATTTTACATAAAACACTTTCTGTGTAAGAGAAGAAACAGAATATTTTCTTATAGATAACCTTTTTATTCATTATAGAAATGCACACCATCAGATATTACTAAACAAATAACAGAGGCAATATCTTCAGTATGCTTAGTTATATTAATACATTTTGTATTACAATTTTATCTTCTTCACTTTGACATTTATTTCCCCTTTAATGAGCCCAAATGCCTAGCCGAGAGCTCTTGACTTTAAGCACATGCTTAACATCAGCATACTGACGGTCACATTCAGACTAATAGGCTTAACTTAGATATTTAAAGTTAAATATCTGTTTGAGATCTTTGTCAAATGAGACCCAAACTCCCCAATTTTAAAAAATTGACATAAATGGAATCTTTACTTTAGTGACACTCAAAATAATGCTGCTTCGTCATCATCATCGTGATAACACAAACATTCCATATTACGTTTTTGTTTCCAAAATCTTTATCTGTGATAAGTGCCTTTTCTTGTAATAAAGGATCCTGAACAAAAAGTAGTTTAAAAGAGATTTTGAAGTTTTGATTTGCAATACTAAGTCCATTTTGAACCCTTTATTTTATTTCCTTTTGTATTGTGAGGGCAAACAATTGTTGTAGCTTTCATCATGAGCTCAAGCAGAACATTTCAGCAGACCGAGCTTAAGTGTATGCAGATGGGTGCAACATTAATTTTTCTTTAGGATATTACAAAACCAACTGTAAGCAAATTAACACAAAAAGGAGGATGCTTTTTTTCATAACCTTGGGTAGTTCTGAGTACACTTTCAAAGGATCTCAGGTTCCTCTCATGAATCTAGTTGAAACAATTGTCAGTTTTTAATATTTTTGACTTCTGAAACTTACATCACATTAGCATTAATCTCGTTACCAATGCAAGGGAAATCATAAACAAAAAACATACAGCTGATATAATTTATTTTTAAGAACAATTTTAGAATCACATTCCTCATTAATTATGTCTATTTTAATGGAAGGAGATAAAACAATACTGTCTCTTATTACAAAGCAACTGAACTGGATTTGGAGTTTCTGAAAAAACAAAGGTGATAGATTTTCTATGTATAACTTTATTTTTTCTACTGGAAGAGTGGCACATGCAGTGGCCAAAACTCACTCAGATTGTACTAATGCAGCAATTAAATTCTCTGGATATGAACTTTGGTCAGAGATGGCAGAGGAGCCATTCCTACCTTTCTGAGTGACATTGGATCAGAACTCAGGAGTCTGTCTCGGTACGTCAGAGGAACCTCTTGACCTTAGAGAAGCTGAACACATTCTTGAAGAATGGGTCCACCAAACTTTCTATATTTGAATTGTCTTTCAGTGGTTATGGTATTTTTGACTTCTTACTCTTTTCTTGTGAAACTTGGAGAGTGTTTGCTTCCTTGTTTGCATGTATGAGGAAGTGAGAGGAAAATTTTTTTATTTTTTATTTTTAAATAAAAAACAGGAGATAATTCCATCTGCCTGCCTAATTTGGCATTTTCAACTCAATTTCTCAGTTTCTCCTGATGAATAATCCAGCTCTTCCTAGTAGTATACACAGTTTAAGTGCCGAACACATGCTACAAAAATAATGATTACAAATAATTACTGTGATGGGGTGAACAAATAATGTCAATTAGTTGGTGTGCAGAAGTTTCCATGACAATAACGTTCAGCTTTATGGAGTTGTTCATTTTTCAGCCTAAAAAGCTTTCTGATATACTTTGTCAGGCAACAACATGACTTGACGATCTCAAAAAATATCTCGACAGATACAAGTAGTCATGGACTATGCTCCTACTTCCTTCGAAAGTTAAATCAATACCCTGTGCAGAACTAAGTTAAAGTTTAAAATAAACACTTAGTTGTAATAAAGTAGATTTCTTGATGAATATTTTTGTAATATTTACATTGCTCATTTCCTGAGGAAACTTTAAAAGAATTGTTAGCTAAATTTTTAAACTACACTCTAAAACTACACGGTTTTAAAACCACAGTTTAAAACTACACTTTAAAAGTCTAGCGATAGTACAAGAGGTAATGGTTTAAAATTATAAGAAGGTAGGTAGGTATAGATTAGATATAAGGAAGAAATACCTTGCTGTGAGGGTGGTGAGGTCCTGGCCTAGGCTGCCCAGAGAAGCTGTGGATGCCACAACTCTGAAGTGCCCAAGGCCGGATGGAGATGTGGGAAGCCTGGGCTAGTGAGAGGTGGCAGGGGGTTTCAATTAGTTGGTTTTAAGGTCCCTTCCAACCCAAATCTTCTGTGATTCTATGAATAGAAACATTGGTGTGCACATGTACTTTGTTACATACTGTCCAGTCAAGCTCTGGTTCAGAACAACACTTAAGCCAGTTGTTAATTCCAGATTCAGTAACCTCTGTCTTATCAAACAACATGTCTAGATAAAATTTAAGTAACATTCAGAATAGAAATGCTTTACTGAACTGAGAGTTAAACTAAGACATGCTCTTGGTCAATTGCAGATGACAACGCTCTTGTTGAAGGAATATGTAGGCGAAAATAAGTCTCTGCACGAAACTAAAATATTTATTTTTAGAATAGTACTTCTGAATTTGAATACCTATAAACCGAATTCTTAACGCTTTCACATTAAACTGTTCCTCCCAGCACTGTAATGGATATTATTGTAATATTCAATGGTATAAATTAATTATTTTGATTTGAAAAAACTTGACGTGTCTTTAAAATACAAACCATAACACAACAGTGATGCAGACAATTTTTAAGGACCTTTGTGTTTCTCATCCTATCCATATTAAGATCAACAGTCCAATCAACCAACCAACCATAGTTTCTGCATTTTGTCTGTGATTTTGTCCCTTTCTACACTGTATATTGATTACAAAGAAAAATAAATTAATGAATCCAAGGAAATAAACAACAGCTATCAATGAGTTTATGATAATACACATCTCTTTGCAGCACAGTCTGTCAAAATGCTCTTCATCTACTCTAGTATACAATCAGCCACATCAATATAAATTCTTGTCTTACCCACTGCTTACTGCTACACTTACCTCTCTGCAAGCTGACCTGTGGTAATCCCTTGCATGCAGGCAGGGAGAGGAAGCTGGAGGCAAGAATGATCCAAAAGTTCTTCCAGACATCATGAGCAGTGCTTCCACAAAGACTTTCAGTGAGAGATATGAGTGCTTTGTTAAATTAGGGACTTAAACAGGAAAATGACTTGAGAAGTAACAAGACAAAAAGATGGTGACTGTTTCTGTAAAATCCTTAACTGGGTCACCAAACACAACTGCCAAGTGACCAGAGTTCTTCATTGGATATTAGCTGACTTAGATATTTCTGCATACACATTTGCCTCCTGTAACCCAAGAATTCTTTTCTCAAAGCACACACTTACTAAATATTCATACTTTTGTCAGAGTTGGAGGCCTGGCTGTAAAAAAGCGCTTTCACAATGTTGGATGGTTGTTCCTCCTGCCTGATGTCTGTAACGGGCACTCTAGTGGAGCTGCTAAAGCTTACAACTTTCTCATTGTCTTGGACAGATTCTTCACTGATGTTAAAGCAATAATTATACCACTGCTAGAGCATGTCAGTTAGTATCACCTTGAAAATAGAGGAGGAGTGGAGACAGACTTAAAATTCCCAGGTGAAATAAAAATGCAAACATTCTTATTGCTCTTCAGTAAAAGCCTATAGCTGTACAGAAATGAAGAGTCTTACAGCTCCTTTGTAATTTGGTAGCTCAGTGGAGTTACACAAGTATATGTGTTACCTTGGAGTATTAAAAAGTGAATCATCAGAGTGGTAATTTCTGGTTAAGAAGTGACAGTTAGGTCAGAGAATAGAATCCTCTGTGCTCTTCAGCAAGCTAATTTTTTTCTCAATTGATACACACTGTATAAAATACTTTTTTTTTTCCCTAAAGATTTTTGCTTTTCTGTTTTCAGACTCAAATTACAAAATGTTTGACAAGTTCCAAAGTGTGCTTGTAAAAATCCCCAAGTCACGAGCCAGGCGGATAAAAATCTGTTCATTGAAAAAAAGGAAGGGGGCAGGGTGGGGAAGGAAAGGTTTGTTGATAAGTTTGCTACACATTTAACCACAGCCTGCAGCTCAAATCTGCATTTATTGTAAGTTCCTATTTACTAGAATATATAAAAAGTATTCAGTAAAACTACATCCTGTTTTTGAAGGAGTACACCCCAGTAACTAAGGTGTAAGACTAGACCAAGTTCTAGGAATCCAGAAATATAAGCAGATTGGGAAGATGAGTATTGGGATAGAGAGAAAATAAAGGATGTTTGAAACTATGCTTTGTCCCATTTAAAGTTTCTTGAGGAAACAGTCATATTCTAAATGAGCAAATAAAATAACAGAAGAAAGTGGACTAGGGAGAAATCACAAAGACAATTAGCAAGATCAATCTAGGACAGCTTTTGTCTTGTCTAAATCTATATAAGGAAAATGGCCTGCAACTCACTCTGAAACTGATGGGAACCCATGCTTCAAACACATGTCTTGAAAGAATGTCAGAAACCTTGTTCCTCTTTTGGCTGCGGTTACAGATGCTTTCTCCAGACAGTGGGCTCACTAGTTTCAATTGTCTGGAGTACTCAAAAATACATTCTCCCTTGGAAGATAGTCTGCATATACTTACAATAAACATTAACTAAATCAAATTACTTTCACTTCAGGATAAATACTTTCAAGAAGTCAGTTAGAGACACTTATAGTAAATTGCTATTAATTGGTTTTTCCAATCTACTTAGGTTGTACTAATGAACACAATCACTTCTAACATATTTATATGCAGGATAAATCCTTCCTCTATCCGTATGCTTGTAAAGGGCCCAAGACACAATGGAGATACTCTGCAGCAAGAACACGGGGGAGCCACTTTGGGACAGGCGAATGATCCTGATGCTTTTCTGTGTCCCTGGACTCATCAGAAGAAGCTGTCTGTGCTCACTGTGGGATAGCCACCCCAGTGCCTGGACCTGTGCAGGGCACATTCTGTAGCTTTTTGGCTAGAGAATATGTAAGTTACATAACATGGAAACTCTCAGCTCTGCAAAGCCAATGAAACCGCATTTTCCTATAACTGCTACTTCCCCCTTTTGCACGTTACCCACTTGTAATGGCTTATTGTAAATTGTATGATAGTATCTCTAAAGATGGGAACTTTTTTCTTTTGCATGTGAACATTACCCAACACTGAGAGGTTCCCAGCCCTGATGGGACATTTTAGGGCATTATTGGAAGGAGAGCAGTCATATTATACTGCTCAGCTCCCTTCTGCTAAGACCAGATATGGAACAGAAGTAAGAATTTGAATTATGTCTATACCACAGCTTAAAAACAATCATGTTAACTTCAGCAATTTGAAGTTGGTTACTGGAAAAACCCTAGGTTCAGCAGAGCAAGGCTGCTGGTAGAGTAATTTGCTTCACCAAGTCCTAAATAATACCAAAATGTAATCCAATTATTTTTAGAGATTATCTGCTCTATTCTTGTGTAATTTTTCTTAACAGCTCTGAATACCGAAGGAAGCACTGCAGGAAACCATAGGGCCAAGATCTATCTGAGAAACCTGCATGCATCATATGCTTTGTATGATTCTACAACTCATTAAGTCTAATTTATGGCATATGTAATTAGGCACCTTTGAATCGAACCCAGGTCTCTAGAGATAATAACACTTAGAACTTATATAGGGCTTTTCATCTTCAAAGTGCTTTACAAACATTAACTAATTAACAACATAATAAGACATGAAAGGCCAATGTACTTACCCATAGTGCTGGATAGCCTCTGTATAATTCACATTTTGATGTTTTTAAATTGAAGATCCAATCTGTGTGCACATGGAGGACTTACTTGTGGTCCCTTTCACAACCAGAAAGCATGACTTTCATATCATATATCTGAATTCCCAGGATATTTCTCTATTTACATGTATTTCTGAGTCAGAAGAAATAGCTCCTAATATTGAAGGAAGATATGGAAATGAGCAGCTCGAAGAAGTCTGTGAGGGTGTTTGAGCTTCCTGGGATTTGAGCCACAGTACTGGGGCCTTATGCAGGAGGGGATTCCCTGAGCATAGACTGCACAAGATTTCTGGTACCACCAAACTCCATATCCTCCCCAAGGTAAACCTAGTAATAATTACACACAGACTCTAGGACTGGCTATCTAGGGGCTGACTGTCAGGGACAAAACCTAATTTCAGCCCCAAAACACATTTTTATGGTAAAAGCTACAATGTTTACCCAGTTCCCTCTGCTCCTCTGAAAAGTGTAAAATATTTTTTTTTTTTAATAACATAGTCCAATTTACAGACAGGCCTCTTGAGACAGTGTACACTTGCCTTTTTTTTTTTTTTTTTTTTTTTTTATCTCCCTGAATGTTTTCTTGGTGGTAGCAATGTTGCAGATGTTGTAACAGATTCCCCTGCTGAACATTACTAATACAGAAAGATGGAAGATAAAATAAAAGGGGAACAAGTGATATGGGCAGTTTTAGCAGTCAGTCCTTCAGACATCAGCCTGTGTCAGTGATCATTTTCATAAGCTTGGGATATTGACCACTGTCTGTGTATGTGCTTTGTTTAAACATCACCTGTCCAAGAGCTAAAAAGATAACACATGTCATGGCAGCATCTCCTGCCTGTCTCCTGTCAATGGCTGCCTCTGTCCCCCTGAGGATTCTACTGTGACCAAAAATCGAGAATTTGGAGACCAGTGCAAAAATATATCAAGCACGTGAGAAATATATATATATTCACACACCCACACCTCCCTAACCCTGTACACTAAAATTCTCAGAAACAAATCCAAGTGATTCTGCAGTAATGGCACAGGTGGAGCAGTAAGAGAAATTTAAGAAAATGAAATGTAACATGGTTCAGAAAACAATGTGTATGTGGAAGCAGCAGGCTTTTGCACTTCCCCACAGACAAACAGTCCAGAACAAATCCTGAAAGGTAACAATCTCACAGTAGTAATGCCTACAAGAGATCCTACCATAAACATAGGGTCTAATTAAAAGTGTTACAATTTTTAAATGCAAATGTAGAATAGAACTGTCAAAATGTTTTATCCCTGAAGTGTGAATGCTAACCTTCCCATACTTATTATATAGCAGTACATTTTAATTTGCCTGGAGCAGAGTTGAATAAAGCAAGCATCACAAACACAATCAAATGGATATTTGAAAGTACTGCTCTTCACAATAGCTGTGCGTCTGAGCAGGGCTTCAAATGTTGATCAATTGATTACCAAAATCAAAGAATACATTTCCCAAATGAGCTTCTGCAAAAGCACTCAATACCACCAGAGAAAAGAACATAAAGCTGCACAGAACAGCAGTGTTCTTTAAAATATTTACAAATGAGACTTTTTACTGCTTTCCTGTTCATAGCTTAGATCTGCACAGATCTGGAGTAAAGAATAAAGCACTTCTGATAAATTAATGGTTTGATTCAGTTTAAGTGTTGCAAATTCAGTTAAACAAAGACAAAAAACAGTTTAAAATGATCCAAAGGTATACTTTAAATTTTATGGCAAATCAGTCTCTCTGCTCAAATGACTTCTGAGCCTTTTAGAAAACTATAGCAAAATATATAAAACATTCTCTAATTGCAAACTGTGTGAATATTCTTACTTCATAAAACACACTTCTTGATTTTTCTTTCCGTATATCTAAGACAGATCTATTCATGCTTATCTGTACCTTTCAAATTTTCTCTCCTCCCACCATCGCTAGTAAGAGGGACACTAGATGGTCCTTATATGGGTGAATAAAGGTGAGATATTTGGCCTGTTTCTGACCTTGTCTCAGATACTATTTGCTCAGCAGAGGCCTCTGTTGAGCTAACTACAGTTCACGAGAGCACTCATGGGTATTCTCCAGCTCCTCCCTTCACTGGGACAGCTGTTTTCTGGACTGACTAATTATTAGCTGTAACTATCAGTGTCTAGTCCATCTGCCATCTCCAGTGAGCTGGTTTCTTCTGCTGTCCTGATGATGTACTTCTATTGTTTTCTTTGTCATAAATGTCGATGAACTCCTGAGAATAACTACCCACCAATACACCTGGTTTTCATTTAGTGACTTTAACCTGAAAAAAAACAGGACTGAAAAAGGAAAACTAATTTCCAAGCTGACACGAACCTATTACTTACATGAGCTTCCATACATTTTAACCTTCCTTCTAAATGCAGGTTGCTGTCTTGCACCATCTCTTGCAGTAACCTTGTCTGTTGTGCTGTGCCATCCTCACCATGAAAAAAAGCCAAGCTGAGGTGCAGATTTGGCAATATGTATAGAGCAAAATTCAGAGCTGTTCACAAATAAGTAAGCTCTCAGCACCCTTGCCTTTCATCACCCATCTCAATAGGAGGCATTTGTCCTCAAGAACACAGTGGGATTTTGACTCCACTGTGCAACTGCTGTCCTAGTCTGGAAATTGTGAGGGAGTGCCAGGAGGATCAAACCTATTTTGTTGATTGAAATGAACAATTCACTTAGAAACAACTTAAAATACAAATTAAAAAGCCTCTACCTTCAGAGCTTCTGACAGTTGATGCTGTGGTTCTGCCTCTGTTTGGATGCAGAATTTATAGCCCTTAATCTTTCCCATTGCCCACTGTTTCATTAAAGGAAAAACAAAACAAAACAAAACAAACCACACTTGTAGTAACTCTTAGAGTACCAGAGAATACACTGCCCACAGAATTTTTCTCTTTTCTACCCAAATACCTTTCTGGAACATTATTCTGTGTTGAAATCCTCTTGTGTAAGCAGCAAGTACTCCAGGATTTATCCCATCATAAGTAAGTTAAGAAGTATTTAGCCTGGTGACAATTAGGCAGTTGACTCTCTACCTGTACCTTTCATCTCTAGTTTGGAAAAGCAGCATTGTTGGAGGAGCCTGACATGAAAAAAAAAAAAAAAAGGGAGAAAAAGAGAAAAAGACAGAAATGGTTACTAGAGAGAGTTGATAGAGGAGCCAGAAACACAGGAGACCAACCACTACAGGGCAGGAATCTTTTTGTTCTGTTTTTGCAGATAATTTCAGCTGAGCTGTGTGCCACTTCAATAGAACAAGATTTATCCCCTGTTGCATTATGGCAAGGAGAGCATGCTGCGATCACACAGATAACACAGGAAACTTCCCACCATTTTGTATTTCCATTTGTGTGCCAGGGGAGATGTCACAATTCCTGTCCCTCACTGGTATTTGCTGTCTTTTCCCAGATGCATGCCGGGAACACCCACTCTTTCAGCAGCCGCTGGGTCAGATAAGGAACATTTTATTCTATGCTGTCTTCCATTCAGCAGTTAATGAGAGAACTTGGGTGGTAAGGCCAGAGACATTTTCTTCCAGTGCTGTCATTCCCAAACTGCACACAGACCTGTCTTCCTTTCCGTTTGGTCCCACACTACTGTGTCTTATCATCCTTCAGTATCTCAGGCATAATAGGAGACTCATTGTTCACTTACTCTTTGGAGGAACCAGGAACAATTCTGCCTCTGGATCTTATTTTTATTTAGGTGTGATAATCACATGAGTATCCTTAGTATCACTATGGGTGATAAATGATATTGTTAATTCCATTTTACAAATGGAGAACTGAGGCACAGAGGCTTGGACAGGAGACTGGACACCTATCTCAGTTTTCCTGTTAAACTCTTCAATGTTCATTCATTCGTACATTTCTGCTTTTTGCTATAAAATATTTGTATAACGGGAAAAACAAAAGCATCAGAGCCAAAACCAAGTCACCGAAAACAATTAAATAAAAGTATTTGAATGGATAATGACATTTCTTCTTCAATATGACTGTCTTTCAGTACAATGAGGCAAGATGAGGTTCTTCCTGTGCTATCAGACAGCTGTAACTCTGCAAGGTTAGTGAAGTGCTAATATTGATCACACAAGATGGAACAGGCTACATAGGCAATTGGTCAGGCAAAGCAGTGATGGCAACACATGGGGTATTATGGATGGTTGAAGTAGCAAAGGATATCTATCTTTCTGTCTATCTACCTATTTTCTAGAATGTCTATCATCATCGAACTTAGCTATCAAGGTACAATGGTAGCACTTAATCATCGATAGATAAATACTGCGTATGCCATTAATTGGGGATTGTGTCAGATTTTCCTTGTTTGTACCTTCGCTGCTCTTTTTTTTTTTTTTTTTTTTTTTCCTCCACAGTTGTGAGACAGTAGCATTTTCTCACAGCCTGTATGTGTTCATCTGGGACTTGTGTCAGTGGCAACAGCATAGCTCTGTGTGTCTGCCAGAGCTTGTTCAACTGAACTCCTTTCCAGGAAAATAAAATAGCCAACTGACGAGACTTCTTATAAAATTTTAAACCCAGCGTCTTGTCATAATATCTGGAATATCATTTGGAAGCAGCAGCGTGACCAGCCTGTGCACCTGCCCCTTCATTTGCAGTCAGAAGTATCTGAAGAGTATGGAGGGGTTTTCCCAAGCAATACCTGATGGAAAACCACAACCCCTGTTGCTGTATTTTCTCTATATTTAGTATGCAGCAAGAGCCTGCAACAGTGTAGAGCTGTGTGTTTGCTGGTATTTTTCTTGTTCAAAGCTTTTGAGAACCCTTCACTGAAGCATATAATGCTGCCTTGAAATTGGCCTCTAAACCACATTTTGAGAAGAAGAAACACAGGCACTTGGCTGTGTGTTTCTGCGCTGTGCCATGGCTCGCTGGAATCAGAAGTGCACCCCGTTGCCCCCCTCCTCACCTCGCAGCTCTACTCTCGTCAGTCTGTCTCTGATCACTGGATTCCTCTCTGATGCAACAGCTTCCCTCTCCTTTTATTCTTATTTTTTACATTACTAGGTATGAACTCTGGTATATAGAATTCCCCCTTTCACTTCTGCAATTTAGTCTCTTCTATGGTTTTAAACTCTTAGGAGAATTCATTTATGGTTACTGAGTTTTACTTTAAAACCAGTCTTCCGGGGGCAGTATTGGGAGTGATCACTGTGTCTCTTGTTTTTATCTGAAGTATTGCAAAAAGAGAGCCAGATAGTCTAAATTAGGTGATGGAGTTTTTGCCTTGACATTTGGGAGGTTAAATTTTGCCTGTGACTGTCAACCTCTGAGAAGAGGAGATGGCATTTGGAGTAATCCAAAACTCCTGCAGAGTTACATTACTGTGGCAGCCAGACCAGAGTAAATCTAGTCTGAAGATCTATTGGTTCAATTACCGCTTGGGGTCAGGACATGCCATAAATTATTAGATATGCAAATGGAAAACTCTGACTGTTGATGAAAGGAAGATGGATGGATTTCTTAAATACTCATAATCACTGCAAAGACTGACAATAGATTGATGTATAGTCATTTCTCTGTAAAAGATTTCTGTTTCATTCGTAGGTTTTACCTGTGTGCAGGTAAAATATCTTTTTATTTTACTTGTGTGTGATATTTTAAAAATAATCTTAGGAAGTCATTTGGAGGTCTGTTTCAAACTGCTTCTGCAACACCCCATAATTTTTACAACTAGATTGAGAGAAGTTTGGAAAATGCTAATTCTCATTCTGTCTTCACTTACCAAAGTGTAAATCTGAAACGCTGCACCATGTTCAGTGGGGACACACTGACAATGTTTCAGGGATAAGAATCAAATCATTTGCTCTTTGGAGGTAAAGTAGACAAAGAACGGCACAGAGCAAACTCAGGTTTGTGAATTTGCTGCATAGTGAAGGACTACTGGTACGTTATACACATCATCTTATCACATCAACAACTCTGTGGTGCTTCAAGAGCAAACCAAGAAATTTTTGTGGGTAGAAAAATGAAAATATAATATAACAATAATGTATTACACCTGTTTTTGGTGTCACTTGAACACATTATTTATGGTCTTATTTCCCAGTGTGATTAAAGTTGGAAGAATTTGACCCCCACCTCTGTCGTGTAGAAAGTCTGCTACATCTATAAAAACTTGTTGAATTTCTCTTGTGGATTATCTCTTTTGGGAGAGGAGGTTTTACTACATGTAAGACAAAATGATTATGAGTGTGAGAATAACATGTGCTATTCAACGCCACCTGCTGCTGCAAGGGAAAATATATTCCCAGATGCACCTTGACTGAGCAGAAACAGATGCAGAACCATAGAAAAACTTGTTCTAGTTGATAGAAAGCTTGCTTTGCTGAAATATATCGCAGTGCATGAGGGAATACACTTTCCCAAGACTGAAGCTAACTTTTTCCAAGCAGTCTGTGAAAGCCAACAATGTTTCTAAGGGCTACAAAACATTCCTCCATTGGATGGTAGTTTCTAAACAGTTTTCGCTTTTGTCACTCTAGATAAAACATACTACAGACTTTCTCAAGGTTCCCATTCACTTCCTAAATCCATTGCCTATTGCTGTTTCTATCATTATTATTATTATTATTGGAGAAAAAAAATCTTACATGGTTGGGGATGACATCTAAACTGTAAATTGCGAGTTGCTAAGGAATTCTCAAAGAAGAGTTCATAGATTTGTTCATATATTGCAGTTTCCAGAAGAGAAAAAAAATGTTAGGAAATACATTAATTTGCCCAAGACGAGGTTCTACAAAAGTAAAGTTGTGAAGGAAACAAGACTAGGATTAAGGCCTGATTACTGAGCTATCTGAAGTTAGAGACATGCATTTTTATGAGAGACATGCACTTTTATGAAACAATAGATAGAAAGTCTCAGGAGTGGTATACTTTTATGTACTAGAAAAATCAAAAACCAAAATCAAACGGAAGCATGAAGAATATACAATGCCTGAAGGAGGTCTAGCCTGTGCTCTTAGGAGAGATTTCCAATCACATCTCCAAAATGATGTCCTTACCTTTGAATGAGTGCATCTGCAAATCCTTGCTGAATGCCATCCTTAGGTTATTATACTTGAGACTTTTCTATGGAAAAATAACACATTTATGGAGTTTAGAAGCTCATTCTGAACACTTAGAAGTGTTCAGAAAGGACATAGAGTCCTTTTATTATCTAAGATTCATCACTGGCTATCTTCATTTTAGATTACAGAGAACAGAATATTTAATTAAGTACAAATGTACCTGCTCTGGTTTCCTTTCTTTTGTAGTAGCAAGCAGGATTCTTAGTTAGTATTAATCAGTTCAGTTCCTCTGATCTGCAACTGAGAAAATGGCTTTATGTTTAAATTGGGTAAGAAGTTTTGCTCTGTTAAAAAGAATAAAAAAAAAAAAAGTAAGTTTGCAGAATCTGTTCACTGCAGGTGAAAGAACATGATTGAGGCAGAATTTCTGTACTGTCACATAAATAGAAAATGCTTTATGCACAAGTAAAAGTGCTGGTATTGGTTTTCTTGTGATGTACTCTACCAACTTTAATCTTAAACATTTATGCAGATTCTCTGTTGTATTATAGTAATGGATCTTTTAAAAGAGCTGTGAAATAGACCCAGTACCTTCAGTGAACATACCGAACCACTATTTACCCCTTTACCCTTCTTTTCCTCCCTCCTTCCCCACTTCCAACTACACTCCATTTCAGAGTCACAAAAAACCCTTTCCTGGCCAAGTATTTGGTGTCTGGATCAAGTATGCATGTTCAAGTCAAAAATTATTGTAGCTAACTTATTTGAGGAAAAAGAACAGTTTGTATGAATGAGTACAGCAGCCACCAGAGGCAATCGAATAAAAGCTATTTCCTTGAACCTGCTGCTAAGACATTGCAGCTCACCACTTGTACCTTTCAAGTTTGAGAAAGCCAACAACGTTGCGTGGGTGAGTGGTGTGTGTGATGTTTGAGCTGTGATTATTTGATTCTAGCTCGACACCGATCTAACCTGGAAACAACTCCTCAAAGCCAACAGAACTGCATACGCAGAGAATGAGATAAATGAGATTGAAAACTCAGACTTTACATTCTTCCCTATACAATTCTGGCAGTCATTTAAAGTTTGTGGGGAGGCAACAAGAAAACAAGAAACAACCTAATATTTGTAATTCCTGTGTGAAAACATTAGTAATAGTGAAAAGGGGTATAATTTTTCAAGCTTTTTAAAGATGCTTCACTTCAAATTTAATGTTATGACTTTTTTTTTTTTTCGTCTTTTTTTATATTCACCATGATCTTATTCTACTCTGAATCAATCACGAAATGATCAAACTTCAACTAACTCTCCCCTGACCAGATTTCTGCAATGTATTCTGAAGTGGAAGAAATTTGAGACAAACATCTGAAACACAGCAGAAAACTAAGCAAACTACAAATGCTAACGACTACTGTCTCTTAGTTTACGTTGTAAAAAAAATCATGTATTTGCATATGCTTGATGTAATTTGTAAAAGAGCAACCGAGCAAATATCCACCTTGGGAAAGTGAATAACTGAATGAACTATATTTCTGCTCAACTTCAAGAAAAAAAAACAACACAAGAATGAATACTCCTTACTGTTGTTCAAATCCTTAGCAAATTACTAAGCACAGTCAGTATGTATCATCTTTGTGTCTGTTTCTGTAGGCTGGCAGGTTTTAGGGAAGAATAATGACAACTTCACAGAAATGTTGCTTTAAATTTTTTAAAGAAAGATACCATAGGAGATCCACAGCATATTGGTATATTTAATATTCTTTATTTCTATAACCCCCAGCTCCCTCTTGTGCCACTTGTTTAATAGATATGAATTAGATTTACTATATATGTAAATGTTTAACTGATATTTTGCAACATCATACAGCTTATGGATCAGCTGGTAAATATTTTTAAGTTATGTAATCATGAACGTTTCTTGCTTATTTTCATGCAATAGCATGATGAGGTCATTCTATCATTCTCTTTTGTCTCTTTCTAGCACAGAGTTTTTTAGATTGTGTTCAGAAATGGGCATTTTTTACAGCTCATTCAAACTACATTTTATCATCTGGCCCCCTCCACTCAGTTTGCTTATAGCCAATGACAAAATAATTGTAATATATTGAATGCACTACTACTTATTTTATTGCTTGTTCTTTTATTGCCTTCCTACAAAGTCTGTAGTTAAAACAATTTTTACAGCTTTAAAGAACTGAAATGAATTAATATTTCGAGAACTTAAGCCAGAAGTAACTATATTTTCAGCAGCTGAATTTTCATTAAAATTTACAAAAGACCTCTGCCTTCACTGATTTATTATTGCACTAGGTAAAACTACACACAGTGTATAAAATACTGTGTTACTCCACTTGTAGTTTGATCAAACATGTTATCAGTGATTGCAAGTACATTTTATAACCCTAGCTGCTGAATCGAAAAAAAGGTGATACAAGCATCAATCTCCAGGATAAAATCAGAGCACTTTCTACCACAGTTTGACCTTAGTGATGCCTTTGGATAGTCTTACTTGTCTAAGTCCTTGCAACAATTACCAAGGGACGGTTACAAAATGCAGCTTTAATGGTGCGGGCTGGAATTACTAGCGGCATCAAAGACTTAAACACTAACCCCAGAGATTTCCAAGCAGAGAAAGAATTTGAGCAAACTCTGATGCCACTGTAGGAATGAAATGGAAGAGGGCTGCAGGCACCAGCCACGGACTTTATGTGTGTTCTTTATTGTTTGCATCCCTGAACTGTGCAGTGTCATTAGCAAATACAAAATGCTATAAATAAAAAAAACAGCTTCAGATAACTAGACCTCAAGATACAGTTGACTCCAGCTATAGCTGCCAAATCTTATTTATAGCATATAGCACAGTTAATTACAGGTCACAAAAATGTTAATTTCTGTCATAACACAAGCTACAGTCTAAGAATGAAAAAGCTTATTTTTGGACTGAAATTGTTTCTCCTAATAGAAACTCCGTTAATTTAAAATCCTCTCTCATTCCAGTAGGCTACAGGATAGGCAAAGAAAGGACAGATAATTATGACTTACCGATCTATTTAGTAGTTCTAAATACAATAATCTTCAAACTCAAATAATAATAACAATAAATAAATAAAAACATTTTTTGGCAAGGCAAAGTTTTTAAGGTAATAAAGAATCATAGGCACAGATCATAGAAGACTATTTGAGCAATGGCAGTTGTATCTGCTTATGATTAACATTAAATAATTTTCCAATTAGTATAACATTTAGAAAACATTCAGTCCTGGTGAACCAGAGAGTAAATATAAAATGCATCTTATGAACAAACCTAATCCCTTTCCACTGAGAAACAATCACTAATCATTAAAACTGTTCTAAAGTACACTGGATAATTAATAAGATAAACATTATGCACAGGATGAAGTTGATTATATTATATATAATCAGACACTGGTCACTCCACAAATTGTAATTTATTTTCCCTTAATTTGCATTTATTATCTAAGGTATTTCAGGGACTGTAAAATAACATGATGTGAGCAGTTACAAAGATGACACATTTAACTTCAAAACTATGCTTCAAGCTTTCAAAAATAAATTACATACAATTTTAGGAAATAACACACCATTCCCATGCAACCTGTAATTGTTGCTGCAAAAATGGTAAACTCATTTTTGGAAGGTAAATACCACAGTTTAGGGCAACAGCATTCATTTAGCAGGTCTTACAGTGATACGCGAAATAGTAAGGTAATTTGCATGGATATTGCAATCTAAGTTTATATATAGAGTCTACTTGGTTAAAAAGGTCATACAACTGTAACTTTATAGGAACAAACTGGCAGAGTGGTTGTAGTTAATATCCACCTCCTACTGCAGATCAGAAAATCTCTTCAGTGAGATGGGAAGGGCTGTGGTCTTCTATAGCTTGCATTCATCATCACAACTACTACTTTTATTTTTTATTTTTTGGCTGGGGGGAAGAGGGGGAACTACTTGTGAATTTGAGACTCCTTAGTTTACAACCCCTATGTATAAGAACATTGCTAAAATTTCAGCTTCTAGGTCTGAGTGTAGAAAGCTCAGTACTGAGCTTTCTAAGTCCTTAACAAACATCTTTTTGTATCCCTTCATGTCAGATTTAATTGTACATGGTGAAAGGAAACCCTAATCAGGATTCAAGAGAAGTACTCTAAGACATGGATCTTTCCAACCTGAACTATCCTGGGATCCTGTGAAAGCTTATGAGGAAAAAAGTAAATTTTCGCCACATTTAAAATCCTCCCTCCCCCCCCCCCCCCCAATTACATAATTTAAAATTATTGTTCTTGACTATTGTGTGGCATTTACACAACAGTCGTACAACAGTGAGGTGCAATGAAGGAAGTGGTCACTTCACAAAGATCTCATTGCTTTCAGAATCTGTCCCTGGAGGACAATATTTGAAATGTGGTATTAAAACATGTACGGCTTTTACAAAATCATTTTACAGCCTATTGGAAAGATCTGTTTTCTGTTCTGTGATTTTCCCACACGTTCCCAGTGTCTTTCACTCCACTTGCTCACCTCCATATCTTGCCCGCCACCACCAGTTCCATCAGCAATATTTGTGGGGGTTTTGAGAAAAATAAATAAAGCATACTGAGCTGCTGTACAATGACTTACACCTCTTCTTTTAAGTAGAAACCCAACTAATGTAACTCCAGTTTTACCAGCCCGCTGCACTAATACCTAATACTTACTGAAAAAAGCCTGCAGCAAAGATCAAGACAAGCAGCTGAAAAGCTACCTGGAGTTACCAAGCCCTTCTGGGGTACTGACATCAGGACAAACCACAGTGGAGTCACAGCCCTTACTTCTTTGAAAGATGATGTCTGCCCCAGGACCGCTTCCATCTGGAAACTGTTTGGGGTTCTACAGTAAGTTACCATTAGGTCCAAGCTGTGTGTAAGCATCTCTGTACATCTTCAACTGGACACTAAAAGGAAACTCTATGCCCATTAAAGTCAATAGAACTTCCCTCCCCCCCCCCCCAAGATGCTTTAATGCCACCCAGAGAGACAAGTTCTGTACATGCATCTCAGGTCCACGTTTGACCTGCAGAACACAGACTCTTTGCAACTGAGATCACTTTTAATTTGTTCTTGTGTGGTCCTATCTAAACAACATAACACAATTCAGACTGAACTATTTGTTAGAAAGTCTTTATCTGTCACATGAAAAGTGTTAAAAGAAACTATTTTCATAGATGAAATACATTTTCATCTCTAACTACAGATATTTAAGAACATTTCCCCACAAAATGGATTAGAATCTTTGAATGAAAGGCTTTATAAAAATGTAAATGCACTCTACAATAATTACAGTGACAATAGATCTTGTTTTCAGCAGTCTTATGAGCACGTAGGCTTTCAGCACTGCATTTGTAGCAGTGGTGGTTATACAGCCACGCTGGTTTTCACAGCAGTTTAAAGACAAACGGGAAAGCAAGGTCTTTGACTGGAGAAGCTGACAATTTAAATAAGGCTGACAATTTACGGAAAATTGACAACAGTGTTGTTCAGTGGGTAGGAAGGGCAACAGCAAACAAGCAGCAAGGGAAAGTGATCTTGTGAGAGGATTATTTTGAAGGAATCCAGATGAGCACACTGTTGCAATACTTTGGGGTTGGTTTATTTGCTTTTTAATTTGAGGAGTGCCAAATTTGGGTGTAACTCCCCAGAAATCAGCAACTTGATGCAAAACTTTTGGCTTGGAGCAGAAGACAGAACAGATGGAGGGCAGGAAGAGCTCCTGGTAGGAAATGTATGGTGGGGAAGGACCTGGAATAGCAGCATTTTCACCCAGGTTTGGATGCATCTGTAAAACATCAAAACATCCTAAATAAAGTGCTGTTGGTGCGTGTTTGGGCAGATGTCAGCGATGGTCAGGAATTGGAGCAGTACAACTGAACACCTATCTAAATGAAATCTCATACAATGTTTGTGACAGCCTTTTAGAGAAATCATCATTCATATTTCTTAGGGAGCCAGTTTGGGGTGGCTGCTGCTTATGTAGGGAGCTGTTCCTACAATTTTCTGCAGGTCCAGGATTGAAATGATCTGCTGCAGTGAATTCACAAGCTTAGTATTTGTTGCTCCTGCGACTAAAGGTTAAAGTTTCATGACTAAATCAATATCACCAGTTGCCCATTACATATTTTTGTGGTCTTACTCATGTTTGATTTCAGCAGATTTTGACTAATCTCAGTCTCCGAATGTTAAACTAATGCCACATATGCAAAAGATTAAGTTTTGTTACTGCAAAACAAAGCAATTTCATGAATAATTTTCTTTTGTGGGTGATTGGGTCAGTGAGAGCTCTTTCAGCCAGCACAGGCAGTGTCTGGCTGTAAACAAACTGGACGGCCATCCTGCCCGTGTGAGCACAGAGGAGGAAGGAATATAGCCCCTGGTGGTGTTGAACAAACCTGTGTCATAGGGGTTATGGCTCCTTTTGGCATGGACGACTGCATGCAGCAGCTCTGACCACGTGTGGTGCTGGGCAAGGGCTGTTCCTGATGGAGATGAATGCAGAGGAAGAACATTAAGGCTTTTAGGGAGAAGAGGGAAAGGCTGTTTGGATGACTGGCCTGTTTGAACCCACAGCCAAAAGACAGAGTCTTTCAGTACAATTTCTTTAAAAGATTTTCTAACCCAGGTGCTCAATAACACACCACAGAGCTTTGCTTTCCATTTCCAAGATTTGAATGAAGGTGTCTTTTATGTATTTGCCCAAAAGCAAGAGTAAAAACCTGCAGTTCTTTAAATTGATATGCTATTGTGTGGCTGTGCTCCTACCCAGGGCAACTAATTGCATAATTTAGCCATAAAACCAACCTGAACAATGTTGTTCTGTTGAAAGTTCACCTTCCTGTCAAGTTGGCAGTGAGTTAACCCTAATAATTTGAACCTGTGTTTGCAAAGCTGTGCCTGAGCCCTGGCACGCAGCACAGCTGTGTGGGATGCGGGGTGAAAGCGTTAACCAGGGATGTTCCATCTGAGAGCACAGGGCTGCCACTTCCCTGCTGAGCTCTAAACTTACTATGCAAATGCCAAACTGAGATGAACTAAACTTTTCTCCTGAAAATACCATGAGGCCACACCAGTTCCAAGCAGGCAAAGACCGAGAGTCACTGAGGATGAGGAGGTGCAGCGCAGGAGCCAGGAAGTAAGCCTGAGAGGCAGAGGGAGCAGGCGATTTCTCTTTGTTATCAAGTGAAATGACTCCACAAATATGACAATAAATCACTGCAGGAATCAATCTGAGTGGAGGCAACTGCTCCATGCTGATAATGCATCAATCAATATTTAATGTTTACACTTTAATTAATCTGCACGTAGGAAGCATTCTTTCAGTGACAAAAAAGTGATGAGAAATAAAACACCTTTTATATCAAACAGCGGCGAACGGCTGCCTATCTGTTAGGCTTTGATTGGGCCCTCAATTGATCATTGCAGCCTTTTTCGATTGCTCTGGTGTAACAATGTCACATTTGGGTATAAAACAAACACTGGGGCCGTTGAAGGAGGGAGGGCAAGCTTCTGAATCTGCTTTTGAATGATTACAACTTAATCAGAACAAAGAAAGACTGATAGCAAAGTATGAATTCTTTGGAAACACTGGGCAGAAGGCAAATAAAGTATTTTTCAACATCTGCATCGATGACACCTATCTGAACAGATTTCTACCATGTCTTACAATTATTAATACCTACTAAGGCTTTGTACAGAAAAACAATTCGGATGTTGACTGGTAAAACTGCCTTTCCTTATCGGAGCTACCAGCGGAGCTCCACAATCAGCTTGTTTTGCTGATACTCTGCCTGGCAGCAGAGCACTAGGTGCAGTAGGGACACAGGGGAAGGCACCAATCCTGCCACAGAGTTTTTTTCCTCAGTGCTCTGTTTAACCCTTGTAAACTCGAGTTTCTTCTTCTTTTTTAAAGGGCCTGATTCATTGTTCATTGATGTCAGCTGAATGACTTCTATTGACTTCAGTGGGCATTGCATTAGTCCATAGATGAATGGTATTGAAAGCACAGTGATGAAAGACAAATGAAAAGACAGTGATGCTAGACCAGTAACGTTCAAATATCTCTTAAAAAAATGGACCTACAACAATATATTCTCCATATATAACTAAAAGCCTCCTATGCTTATTTTAAAAATAATTGCTTGAAATGTAAATACTTTTTGCATAATAAATACAGTATTATTTATCTCAAGGATACACAGAACTTAGCTTTTTAGAGCTTAGCTCAATTTAAATGAGAGATCTGAATTTGGTTACAAAACTGCCATAAATTTAAGCAGGGTAGAAACCCAGGAAATTTTACTGTATTTTGTATGTTATTTTTAAGTTATTTTACATGCCCAGTCATAAAGATAGGTTCATGTAAAGGACATATTCAAAGGTTAATTGTTTTAAGATTTTAAGCAAAAATAATTGTAATGTGGGTTCTTTTCACCGAAGAACTTCTGCTGTTTTGCCAGTCAACTAACAGGAGGATTCTACCTAAGATCTAGTGACGACAAATTGCTGAAATGCCTGCCCTGATTTGCAGCTTCCTAGCTTGGGGTGTTGTGATTGCTGGTTCAGGCAATACTTGAGCAAAAATGGAAGTAATATTAAGGTATAAAATCATATACTAGAAAAATTTGAAAACACTAATCCTCAATCCTACATAAAAATAAAATCACTGAGATAGATGGTGTTTTTCTACGATTCACAAAGGTTTTCAGGCTATTCCAAAAGCCTAAGGCACTCAGAAACACAGTTCTAGGACTGGTGGCAGTTTGACTACCAAGACTCTGAACTAGCAAAGTATTTAAAGCATGAATGACATCAGAAGACTTCCATTTTCTGGTCAAAAAGCTTTGAAATACAGTAACATATGAAAATTGGGGGAAGTGTTCATAGAGGAAATGAAAGAAGATGAATATGACATTTAAAATTCCATGATAGAATAATTCCCCAAAACTAAAACAAGCCTTTTCACTTCTAATGCTTACTTATAACTCCCACATACATTTTTTTTCCATGGAACTTTGTATTTAAATAAAGAAAAACTAAGATTTCATTAGCTCCATAAAAATGCAGCCAATGCATTTTCCCTAAAATCCATAAATAGCTTTTCAGCAGATTTTATTAACATGCACACACATCCACACAAAGAGTTGAGTCTGCAGTTTATCTTTTCCATAAAACCTTCTTCCCCCTTCTGTGCAAATCAGATGAACAAGCTAAAAAAAAGGGCAAAGTCAAAGGACAGGAACGCCCTATTGTAATGCATGATCAACTACAAATATTTATAGAAAAGATGAAAACACTACTATGTGCACATCAAGATCACCCTAGGACAGCTTTAACATGCAGAGTTAATGTTTATGGAACAAAACTGACTTACTGAATGGGAAATCTTGATTTCCCTCATATGCACCCAAAGTAAATTCACCAGTAAAAAAAATTACATGATCGAATCCTGAGGGGACAATGCAAAGCACTTAATGCTGTCACTGGCAGGCAGAAAAATAATCACAGTTGTATTTTCTGATGATTTTATTCTCTAGTGGTATAGAGCTTCTTACCGCACCCAAGTGGAATAGCAGTCCAACCTGGAAGACCAAATCATGGCCCCTGTGGGCCTCAGCTGCTTTGGAGCTCCAGTGAACAGTGTGGTTTGGTCTCCAGCAGCAATCATGACACACAGGGTCCCTTACTGCAGCTTTAAAGCCCCTTTAGCTGACCTTCTGAGAGCAGGTCTCCATAAGGGGCTTTGCTATGCACTCAAATTGTTTCAGCTGGCAGAGACCATGTTGCCCAGCATTGGACGCAGCCAGCAGGGCTGCAGTGAGCACCCATCTTTAGTCACAGTCCTGAGCTGCAAAGCCCAACCACTAGGGCACTGTCCCAGCATCTGTCCGGCTGCAGTTGATGCCATTAGTCTAAAATTTCCACTTCGCTTGCACAAGAAGCACCCAGTGGGGTCTAAGAGTACCAGTCCCTATTTGGCACCAGGGCTCAGGCTACCTTTCCACTTCAGCCTTGTCACAGCTGTCTGCTGAATTTAATTAAAAAAAAAAAAAGAGAGAGAGAAAAGAGACTGAAGTGTACTAAAAAAACCTGGAAGACTAATAATTCATTAACCTGACAAATGAAATGTAAGTCCTATCGATCAAGAGTAAAACTTCTTGGTTATAAAGGAAGCATGTATTATTCTGACAGTATTTTCACAAGATAAACTGAAGTTACAAAGAAGGGAACCAATTTGATTCAAATAACTGTCTCTTCTCAGAAACATTCCTGATTACAGTCATCAGGCACAGGTTGGTGGGGTAGCATTACTACCCCTGTCTGTACAGACTTGGAGAACTGCAGAGTACCAAGGAGGGGGGCTCAGAACACTCACTCGCATTTTCTGACAGCTGCTCCTATGGAAAATGCCAAGCAAGAACCCGACTCTTGCACCACTGAATCACAACATGCTAGATGCCAACATGGAGAGATGTGCATCAACACACACAAGATAATCTCTTCTCCTCTTCCATTACTAACTCTGAGAAGCCAAGGGCTTATTGTACTAATTGTATTAATAAGAATGAATACACTTGCAGCTGGCCTTCCACCGCCTGTGGAAGGCAGAAGTTGGCCAAAAACCTGTGAGACTCTCCAGTTGTGTTGAATGGATGGAAACCAAGAGTGTGGCTCAGTTTCAGATCCCAGCCTAACAGCCTTATAACACCAGTGCCAACAGACCCACGTAAAAGCAGAGGGTTCAGAGGGAGAGGCAGCGTCTGGCACGCTGTGATGGTAAAGTATACTAGAGCAGGCATCAATTTACCTTGGTTAGTTATGTTCTTAGTTATGTTGGATTTTGGTGCCCAAAGGCCTAATTTATAACTCCTATAATAAAACGTATTATAAAGTATAAGCCAAGCACATGCAGGTTCTAATTCTATTTCCTCTCAGAGGAAAGAGCCAAGCTGTTTAGCTTCAGGTTCTTTCAACATTTCCTATTTGTGACAAACACAAAAATCCGAAATCACTGAGGTACCAGTGCAAGACATTTACACAGATCACTGAGAGCTAATTAAATGCCTTGCTACACCTTCCTCTATTGCCCCTCACCCTTTTTTTTTTTTTTTTTTTTTTTAAAAAAATCCCCAAAAGATGTTTCTGCTACCTTAACATCATAGCTGTCACAATGTGGGGCATAAAGGTGAGCTGAAATTACAGAGAAGCAAACCAATCCAGTTCGGACATCCTCCCTAACTCACAAAAATTGCCAAGCCTGAGCCTGTAGGGCAGGACTCCCACCTGTCCTCACACAGAGTGTGTATAGGTCAGCTGAGGGACATGCCCAGTCCCAAGGGATGGAGAAAATACTGCTCTGCTTGGGGGACGCACAGCAGCGTGAGAAGCACAGCTATTCGTTTTGTTTCCCAGACATCTTTTGTTTTCTGGTCCTCCCATTCTTTATTAATTTTAAATGGATAAATGCTGAGCCTTCTCAAAGGCATTGGAAACTGGGTGCGGTCTGTGCCTTGCCAACTTGCCCATCTGCTTTTCAGAAGGTCCTGCAGGCTGGTGACATGAGTAATAATGCCTGTAACATGGGAAGGTCTGTGAGGTGGGGAAGGATGCTAAACAGAGCTGCAGGAAGTCAGATGGAAAGAATAAAACCAGGTAAGACCTGGTGTGGATGCTCTCAGTACCTTTTCAGTCTGCTTGGTTTTGCTATGAGCTATGTCCCACATCTCCTGTAACATGGGATGCTTGCAATAACAGTGGGAGCTAGCTTACGGGGACTGGCATAGGAAATGGATTTTAAGGATGAAAAGAAAGTTAAAGGAGCGGTTTTGCCAGAATAGTGAGACACCCAGTGTAGCACTGAATTAGTCAAAGCAGCACAACTCACGAATCTGACCTAGCATTATTGTGCAAGTCAGATTTGAGTCCCCATATATGAAGTCAGATAAGCTAAATTAATGTAACCTGAAGTACAACTAAATTCTTGTTTTATTCTGCAACTTTTAAGTGTCAGATTAAAACTCTAAAGCCAGTGCCATTACATTTTATATTTATAAGTAAGAATTTTACCAGTCATCGAAAATTTTTCTTTGACATATTTAAGAAACTCAAACAGTAAGGTTTAGATCCACACCTAGTTTGAGAATAAGAAAAAAACATTAATGTATAAAGCTGGAGCTTTTGAGAGGCTCCTACTCTGCTGTGGTCACAAAAGCTCACTGCACAGCCCTGCCTGTCATGTTATACCACGTCTGCCCTTGTTTGCAAACAAGAACTGGGGCTGTGTGGCTTCCTGCCCTTGCCATCGGATAACACAGCACCCTGTGCCACCCCACAACTGCAGGTCTGAGCTCTCCGGCTCCCTTGCTGAATGCACTCACTTGGACACACTGAGGACAACAGAAAACAATTTGTAGGGGAGGGAAGGGACAAAGTTCATGTTAACAGAAAATTATGTTTAATCATTCAGACTGTCAGTAACTTATTTCAGAAATACAGCATCTAAGGGCAAGGCTAGCAACTGTATCGTGAATAGGTTTTACAATACGTGGTGTTTATGCTCCCAACATAAGTTTCCATACAAAAATCACTAAAGTCATTTTCACTCTAGATTCCATTGATTAACTGATATTGACAACAAGGTAATACTGTTCATCTTATTTGAACTGATCAGATAATGAAGATGAGCTAGTAAAAATGCAGCTACCAAAGGTACTAATGGTTCCTAATCTTATGAAATTGTTCTTTACTCACACGAACAGCCAGTCTCAAACTGCACTGGTTAATCACATGCCGTTACCTCCAGTAGGAGTTGTTCTCAATTTAGGATCAAAGCCCATAGTTCGCTGGGGCCACCCTTTCAAGGGAGGATTGGGCCCAGACTTCTAATAAGGGGTTTGGTGGCTTACAAAGAGGTGATTAAGATCTTCCTTTGAAAAAACACAAAATGTAGAGTTCTTCCTTTGGATTATAACAGCACAGATAGTCATAGCTGGTGGATTTCAGAGCATTAACTGCTAATCCACAAGCGAACTGAAAGGTTTTTGTTTGTTTGTTTTGCTATTACAGTATTTAGTTAAACTTGTCAACCTTCAGCTCTCAGTCAGTCATATTTACGTTTCTTAGCAAAATGTTTTATTTAAGGAACTCAACGTTTCTGCAAGTTCTTGTTCTTTTTCATACATTTCTCCTCATCAGTCTGAACATCTCTGTGAATATGTCGAAGAGGCTGAGAGATGTCCAGGCTATATGCAAGACCTTGGGTGTTTTTTGTTTGTTTGTTTTTGAGGAGGGATGGGAAGTATTCGTTTTCATTTTATTTAAGAAAAGGCTTGAACTTTTTCCTGAGAAGTAAAACAATAAAATTTTGAAAACTAAGGCACGATATAAATATTTCTAGTTTCCTTAAGTGACATTCAAGGATTTCTGTTTGTCACTGACAAACAGAAAGCACTTAGTATAATTATTATAGCACCTCAGTAAAAATCAGATTCTAGCCGTAGGTGATTGCAGCTATAAAGTTTCCAGAATAGGAACAATGAGCCCTATGAAACTAATGAAAAAAATCGCCAACTTCCTCACTCCAAAGTCTGATTTTTACAAGGACTCCATTTCTTCCTAGTTGCCAGAAATGAACGGTTTATTTGAATCTAGCTAAGGTCTCCAGGAAAACAATTTTAATGTAACATAATGTTGCACCAATGACAGGACAATTAAGTGGTCTCAAGATCCAGCAATATTTAGGTACATTTACTGTAGCATGCCCCAACAATGAAAATAAAGAATCATACTGTAATGATATCATAGCTAAAGATAATAAATATCCAGACATACCCTATGCTGTATCGCTGTACTGTAATCAAATGAATTAGAAATATAATGACTACTTTGACACAAACAGGTATTTAATATGCTGAAAATGTACCAGATTTTCTCCCTCAAGCATTAGTAAAATCCCCTAGAAAATTAAAATCCAGGTCATAGCTAAATTCCTTTGAAACTGGGATTTAAATAAAAAATAGTTTAGTCACTGTAAGAATTCTTTGTGCTGCTACATTTTTATAAGGTTAAAGCTAAAAATAAGATCAAAATCCTGTTGGACGTTGCATTAAAAAATGTACCAGGTGTGTTCAGAAACCCATCACACACATATGCGTGTTAAACAGATGCTGACCAATAAATTAATTTAAGCTACTCTCCTTTCCAACCAGAGGAGAGCAAAGAGCTGTTAGGGACATTTATGGGGTGACGTTCTCTTGACTGACAAATTTTTCATGTTTGGTCTTTATTGTACAAGTCACTGATACTACTCAAACATTTTCTGAGGGGAAAATGAAATCACTGGCTGCCAGGAAAGCAGAGAATTTAGTAACATCTTTCTAGGTAGTTGGATAGATACAGAAAATGATGGAAAGACTATTAGTTATGAAAAGTGAATAAGGAAACAAGGTTTGAACACTGACCTGATGAAAATAACTTCCAGTAATTCCTTCCATAACAACTCGGGAAATCAAAGTTTACATGTCAAATATCTCAGTCTCCTTAGCACGTTATTCTGCATTGTGACAATTAGCATTTGAGCTGATCAAATGAAAAAGTATCTTGGACTGACCCTAAATCCTACTATGCTTATAGGACTTTAGAAAATAAATAGATGAGGAATCTGAGGAACAGTCCTGAAAGGGCTACGTGACTCCTTGAAACATAAGCTTCTCTAGCACTTTAAGGACAAACAACATTCATTTCTACATTTCTTCCAATTATACAAATTTAATTTGCCTGGATTTTCTTTTGTTTTTTGAAAACACACAATTGCTGGAAAAAGGAATTAGTAGATGTACAGGGTTATTAAACATGGCATTCATCCATTGGTCCTACACAGAAAATGCAGCACTGAAAAAAACAAAGCTGATTAATATGAAAGGCAGCTAACCTAAAAACTAAAACTTGAACTGAACGGTGTGTGCTAATCTTTCTCAAATACACTTATGAAAGCTAAATTTGCTGGTATTTGTCATTGCTATGTGGGTGAGTGTTCATGTGAATGATAGCTCCTCTATTTTGAGCAGACCAGTACAGAAAAAAAAAAGAATTCTGTCCCAACTGTTAATTTTCAGATTCTCTTGTCCATCTACAGCTGCTTGAATAGCAAACACTTTACAACCTGGGGTCATTTGTGATAAACTTTGTTAAAAAGCCGCCATTCATTACCAGTGATTTCTTTAATCCTCAAGTTGCTTGTAAGGAAAAGATTGAAATTGCGTGTTATTTATTTTTTGGGTCTACAATCAAAATAACTCAACACGTTAGCCACATTAATAAAATACTTGCCAGATTGAAATCTTAATAGCCGGTCTTAGTCTTGCTATTGTTTACTGAATGTGTGTTTGCCAGCCTATCTGGAGACATAAGGAAAATCTTAATGGCTGTGGCCACTCATTAGCAAAGTACCATGGAGTCCTAATCCCATAAAGATATTAAACTATTTTTCCTTACAACAGTAACAAATGAAGGGAATTCTCATTACTTATTAAGATGTGGTACATTCTTTGCATATTGAGTTTCTTCTTATACTTTGAACTCTTATCCCTCATCATTCTATTTCTGAGGCTAAGATCAAAGTAGATCGGCCTTACAGAGCTACAGATGAGTGGCCGCCTTTCAGAGAATATTAATGCCCTCTTGAAGAGCAAAGCTGGGAAGGAGGTGTA
The DNA here is from genome assembly GCF_047663525.1 of Anas platyrhynchos. Classification (NCBI taxonomy): domain Eukaryota; kingdom Metazoa; phylum Chordata; class Aves; order Anseriformes; family Anatidae; genus Anas; species Anas platyrhynchos. The sequence continues at coordinate 16,975,210 of NC_092598.1, read as the reverse complement.
ATCCCCTAAAGAGTGAGCCCTGGGAGCCTGGTAATACTGAACAACTGTAGCATACTCGATGGATCAGCTGTTAAAGAGCACAGCCTTGCTGAGGTGGAGCAGCTTCTCCCAGTTTAACAATGTGGCCCAAAGCTCAAAGCAATAGTGAGACTAAGGCTTTTTTGGAACTAGAGAATCGTGTAAATGTGGATTCTGGCAGACTGGCACAGCAATGTGTTTTATAGCAGGAAAATGTGTGACCAATTTTGTATTTTGTGTTGCAAAATTTTCTGGCTTCTCTGCTTCAGACTTGTGACTTCGCCAGTTTTAGTGTCTGTGTCTCGCTCCCTCACCTACTCAGGGCTGGCATTATTGATAAGCTTGTTGGCACAGGGCAAGACAGTGTCCCCCTTTGACCTCCCACCTCCAGCAGTGATTGCAGGTTTTTTTTTTTTTTTTTTTTTTTTTTGCCTTAGACTGCTTGCAAGCCTTTTAAAGAGGAATTACTTTAGACCCTTGTTAAAGCTAAGGGTAAACATGCTAAGTACTAAGACATTCAGTGGGTATCGTTATATGAAAAGAAGAAATGTTATATTCATTACAGAGGAAAATCTAGTAATAAAAAGTATTACCTGCATTTATAGCCCTTGTAACCTAATTTTTGTGACAAAGCAAAGAAGTAAAAACATTTCTTTCTGCCTTTCAGTGACCCCTATAAGAAACCCCCCACGGAGTCATTTAGGATAGTAATTTCACTGAAAATATATGTAGCTTTACTTTGCTTGCTCTTTTTAAATTAATAATCCTTACCAATGATAAATTTGAAAGTTTTTAAAGACATTTGCAAAAGCACCTTCAAATTAGTAAGCAATTAAAAGAAATAACAACTTAAAAGACATTTTCCATAACATAAAAATGTGACAGAACATGGAGCTGTGTTGTTCAAATGTTAAAACTGTACATAAAATACCCCTTCAATATATGCTGCCAGTAAAAACCAAGGCAAAGCAGGTCATTAAAGTGTCAGACTTGGGGCAGAGTGGAAAAAATGCTGCGTTTAAAAGTAAACATGTAGACCTTCTATAATTATTTCCCCTTAAAGTTAACTGTTCAAAAAAAAAAAAAAAGAAAAAAAAAAGGCACACTTTCTCCCAGACAAACAGCTCTGCATCATTGGGATGAAGAGTCAAACTCTAGTCCTAACCATGTTCCAAAGGGAAACTAGGGAGTTTTCTGGGCTCTTCATACAGTCTGTGAATGTCAACTTCAGGTATGAAATGTCATTCTCATTTATCCAGTTTTTCTAAGGCAGAAACAGAGCGGTGTGTTCAAGCTATTAATTTCTGCATCATTTATGCTAAGGCTGACTATGAATAATGGGAGCATTAGAAAACTTGAGAACCCCATGCTCAACAGGGGTAGCCTTGGGAAGATACCCAAGGGCTTCCACTGACCAGCAAAAAGACTTTCACATTACAGTTGTGATGATGTTAGTATCCAAATGCAGGGTTTTAGCACTGCTGTAAAGAGCTCAGGCTAGAAAACTGTGCCCAATCCCTTCTTCTCACATGAACTAAAACTGCCCTTGAAACTTGTAGATTATTTGGTTAGTGTAAGAGAGACCCATACACTAGTTATGGGGCGCTGGAAGCCATACTAATGCTGCTTAGCTGAATTAATTTATTTTGCAGTCCAGAGCAGATAAATTGAGATAGTAAAAATAAAACCAGTGAGATACAATGTTTCTGTACTGAAAATAGAAAGGTTGTATTCTGCTGTCACTTTTCCTATTCTCAGAGCTTTTTGAGGCAGTAACAAAGACTGACGAGCCAGAAGGATATCAATCACATTCCAGTTTTGTTTCCCTCTGACTGGAAAAAAGTGCATCATGGCCCTGAAGAAAAAATGTCATTAATTTTGTGTATTTCAAGCAAATGAAGTCAGTACAATATCTGCACTGTATCTTTTACGGAGCTGAATTCCTAAGCTAGGTCTAAAAGGTGGCAATGCCCTAGTAACAATCGTGTCCAGCAGGCACAATTCCAGATTAATAGGACAAGTGCATAATTGAACAACACCGCTGATGTACACAAAGTTATTCCAGATAACTGGTTTCACCAAAAAACTAGAGGGCTCATAAAACTAAGATAAATTTAATGATTAGAAAATAAAAAGGTTGTTGCTTACAACTTGAATTTCTATGCTAAAATCAACCCCCAGGCAGTTTCTAAGACTCCCACTGAAGTCCATGCAGACATACAGGTATCTGCTTTTGTCCTCTAACATCTCCATATCTCCCTTCCCTAAAACTAACAAATACCACCACTGAAAGTACAGGCTGTCAGGTTTACAATCAGCGATTAAAACCAACATTCCTCTGTTTTCCATCTGATAAGAGCAGAGCTCAAAGTGGAGAGACAATGGGGAAACACAAAGGAGCACTGAGAACGTTTATTTAACTATTCGTTTTTGTTTAAACTAGTTTCTGCAATGCAAATGTTTTTAAGATAGAAAGCAAGCCTGTAATCATGGTTTAAGACATGTTATACTCAAAATACACAGACTATGGAAGAATATTCATCTTCATAATTATGCTTTCTTTTTCTAATTTCCAGTATTTTACATAGGATGACCAAATATGTCAGAAGGTAGAGCACTCAACTAAGTTTTAGTCTCATATAATTGCCTCAGCAGAAAAGCAAAGACTTGCAACTTTTGGACAGCTGTGGTTTGACAACTATTAATATCAGATCTATTATGATCAATAGTTCGTCAGTATGTATGGTCAATATTTCTTAGTCATCAGATTACAATTGTAACTGTACTAAAACAGGTAGAGCATACAGCGTATATATATTATTTGCCAGCTCTATGATTTTTTTTAATGATAAAAAAATAATACTTAAACAGTAATTACATTAGATGTTGTAAAGATGATACCTGGTTAGGTAAAGTCTTCAAGTAAAATTGAAAAATTTCTTTGAACAAATTTTAAACCAACTTGGTGGCTTTAGTCCATTCCAATATCTTGCATCATTTCATTGAGCCATTTTGATGCAGTAATAGGAGCCGAAAGCCAGGTTTAATGCATCATGGAATCGTGGCTTGTGACCCTTGGCCTTAATGAAGTCAGCACACCATGAACCTGGAGAACCGGTACTTAATTTAAATGGTAGGTTTCTTCTCCTGCTAACAAATATCCAGGATGATGGTCCTGGTTCAGTAAGATTTACTAGTCTTATGACATGTCTGAAGTTTTTTTTTTTTCCCCCCTTAAAAGTAAGCAAAAATGTTATTTTTACCTGTGTTCTTCATGCACAATTGTCTTCAATCAGTAGTGAGGACTCCAGAGCTGGTTTTCAGGTTTCATTGTGGGTTCTTGAACCTAGATAAAAAGAATAGAATAGCTTTCTCAGGAAGTGCTAGCTTACTTGCTGTTCACTGTGAAAATGCTAAAAGCTGGTTCTTCGCTGATTTATTATCTAACTTCTGTTACTCTCCTCCTGGCTACAGGCTATAACCAACAGCCAATTCTCCATTATCAAGCTGAGAATAATAGGTGCAGCTTGAAAGTACACTCATTCAATATTTCATAGATTTTAAGATCTTCAAAAACTTATTTTAGATAGTCTGAATTTCTGTGCCATAATCCAAGAAAATATCTTAGAAAGATGTTATTCATAACTATTTGGCTTTGATTGCTAACGAATCTAAGGATATAAAAGTATGTTCAGACCTGAAATAATCTGCAGCAACTTGACATAAGGTTTTTTTTTTTTTTTTTTTAATTTTCTTCTCTGTTCTATTTGTCCTCTGTTCTCTCATACCAGTACATGAACATACTGGCACTCACACCAACTTTCCCATTCCCTGACTCCACACTCCCCATTCTCAGTCTTGTCTTCTGGACTGCTGCTGCCACTCAAGGCTCCAGAATGCCCTGGACTGAATTGTTCTCACAGATTTATTTGCCTTTAGCTGTTAGATCCCATCCTGACCTACCCCAGAATAGCTGTTCCACATTCTCTTTAAGAAATTTCATCTCTTTTTCAATACCACCTAGTGTTTCTAGCAAGGATGACCATGAACTTCCCAAATAATAATAGAAACCACCTAACTCCCAGAGGACATGCTTCCCTTGAAGTGCTAGAGCAGTATTATGGGAGAGAGGAAAAGAGCTTGGGGAGAAGATGCCTGCAGGAGCTGCAACATGGACACTTGTGGATATTAGGAAAAAGGCAAATAATGCCATTTTCCTCATGTTACTTTCTTTTACTGTTTTCAGTTCTAAGTGATCCCACTCTTTCCTTCTGTCCCTAGTTTTAATTATTAGCATCAGCTCATAGTTCTTATCCCTTTGGCCTCTTCCTGTTACCTTTAGTTTCTTTGTATTTTCTTCTAATTTGCAATTTCAGTGGTGACTGTAAAACAGGTGGTCAATCTTTACATTATATAGAAATTTGGATATTAGCTCCAAACACTGTGCAAATGGACCTACTGCAGAGCCAAAGCAGGGCACAGACAAGGACTTTTCTGTGGCTTCCTGCTATTATTTCCATAGCACAGACTCAATTGACACAAGAATGGAGGCAGCCCCCTGAGAGTCCTCAGGCCTGTACATATATAATTTCCAGACACCCAGCAGCAAAACTATATCTCGTTAAAAGCCATCTACATACATATTTTGAGATCTAAGAGGAATCTTAAAAGCATGCAACAAACATAGCTCAAAACTCTCCCTGTGCCCAACAACCACCACATGCACTATTGTCTTTCTACAGGGCACCTGTAACTTTGTGATGTAACCAGCAAATAACCTAGGCATGAACTATAATAAATCATGAACATCAAGCTACCTTGTTGTTGTAACCAATTCAGAGATGGTTGTGTTTTGTTTGTTTGAAAGACTGCTAATCACAAGGTGCCTAGGGCTCTCTCCCTGTAACTCACATTTCTTAGAATTTCCTTTTTACTTTCTCAATTCTTGTTAACTGTGAAGACTGTGGGACTATTTGTTTAATTGACATGTACTCAAACTGGCATTGCCACCAGAGCAAGAAATCCCACCTATCTTGCCAGCAGGTATTTATTTCCTCAGTGTTACCCCCATACTGTGGAAGGGCAGGGATTCCCATAGCAATGTAGTGAATTCATACAGCAAGTTAATAAAAAAAAAAAAAAAAAAAGTCAAAATAGCAACAAGTTGACCAGTGAATGGACAGGGAAAGTTAGAGCATGTGCAGGCAGCACAGGACACCTGTGCTCACTAGCCTTTTAACCCAGCACAGGAACTGCAGAGCAGTTTGTCTGCCCACAGCCACAAGTAATCTGGCTGATTTTCACCAATTACAGAAAGGGAGAGATTAGGGATAATCTCTTTGGTCAGCCAGCAGAACAGGGGAGTTGAGAGCTTCTACCAAGGGATGGTGATAAAACATTTCCAGTCAAAACAGCTGCTTATAGATGTAACATTTGGCATTAACAAAACACGGCTTGAAAAAAAACAGATTGCCTGAAATATTTTCAAAAATGTGCACATGATCACTTTTGCCAGAGGACACATGGTGTTGTATCTCTACAATCAGTGGTATGAACTGTTCTTGCAGACATCTTTAACTGGCACAGTTATAGCTGGAAAAGTGGCTACCCGTGCTTTCCCTTCCCCTTTGGTGTTAACTCAGTCATTCTGCCTGTCTCTGCTGAAATCAATAAGTGATGCCACACAGCCCTGTGCCCTGTAAACTGCTCAGCAGCTTTAAATGCTGTGCTGGGGTTTAGATCTATAGATGACCTCCTCTTGTTTCTTGCTCTCATATTGGGAGAGCACCTCATAAGAAACAATGATCTGATTTGCCTTCATTTATGCTGTTGTTACATTACTGAAGTTCAAAATCAGTATTTTGAAGCAATAGTTAGAAATCTAGCAGAGTTCCTGCGTGAGCTGTCATCACCATCTGCACTGCCATTGACTTTTCCTATGTGATCCAGCTGAAAAATAACCCAGCAAAAAAGAAAAAAATATTTTTTTGTTAGATTAGTTTGAGTCCAGTTCTCTGCGTCTGTGCAAACACTTCTGTTGGAACAAGGCAAGAGAAGCAGCAGGGGCCGGAGCTGCTGCAGAAATGCAAGGGTAGCCACATTCCTTGATATTTGAGTAGATGGCCAGCCTGACAAAGTAAAATATTTTTAGGTGGATTCAAACTTTTTTTATCATTCTTTTTTTCACATTCATAATAGAACTGACCCACAAAAAATGGTGTTTTTCCGGTGGATCTGTTCACACAATACTTTATGTTGGCAGTTCATTTCTCTCTTAGTCATGTTTTCGGTTTTTCTTTAGCAGATGTTTACAATTACTCCTTAAAATGTTTCCATTTTCTGTGATCATTGAATGTGAATGAGGTGACATTTTTAAAAATAATTGTAGCTTTTTTTTCTGGCCAGAAACCATGTTGTTAGATCCAAATAGTCTTTGTCTTTTCAACTGTGGTAAAAGTCTTATATCTTTGTAACAGCAGCATCTGCACCAGTCTGCCTACTCTCTCTTTTTTTTTTTTTTTTTTGGCCAAAATCAAAGTGTTATTTGTCATTATCTGAATATATCTTGTATCTGGGAATCAGATGTGTATATGACTTTTCATTTAACCTTAAATACATCAGGCCTAATGTCCTGATTTTGTACTTGAGAATTTCTTGGAGGACTGCAGAACAAATGGTATTACAGGAGCCCAAGTTTTGGAAACGCGAACGAAGGTTTCTTTGCTTTTCTTTCAGTCAGTTTTTTCATTTGTTTTTATTGACCTCAATTTAAATCAAAGTTCTCACAAATAATTGCCATGTTGCCAACACCTGCAATTACGTTGCAATGTTTGTAACGCTCCAAACTTGCTTCAAACCCAGCTCTGGGGAGTTGTGCAAATTATTTAAAAGATCATCTTTTTCTTCTTTTTTCTACTTCTGTTCCAACAAATATATTTTCCAGTTGCAGATGAAAATAATAGAATGTCATACATTTAACACGAAGGCTCCAAAAAGTGCCACATCTATATTTTAAAAGATATATTTTTTTAATAAAGTCTCGTGACTTTTGGAGTGCTGACTCATGATTTCTGCATGCTTGACATCAGCAATACCACAACTGAGAGAAAATCTTTGTGAAAGATTCCTTTCTAGTCCTCTTGAGACAAAGGGATCCTCCAGGAAAAAAACAAAAAACAAACAAAAAAAAACAACAACAAAAAAAAAAGAGAAACAACTGTTTCTTATTCATGATAGTTCTCAGTTAAAAACAAGCAGAAAAAACAACCTTTAAAGTGAACAATCTAAAATATCTGCCAAACCATTCATGCTTGCTTTCTGCACCATAAAGGCTGAATAAAGGTACAAATACTTCTTTTCTTTGTTAGGATGCTATTAAATTATATACTGTATGAAAAATAAACCTCTAGTATAATTTAATATTTTTTCAACAAACAGCTTCTTTTAATATGGCAGATTCTTCCCTCTTTCTTGTCAAGCGAGAAGCCTGGCATTAGGAACAGAAAATGACTTTTTCATTAATGATCATACGTTATTTTTAATTATACTGTGATTTTTTTTTTGTTTGTTTTCATTGAAGAAATGTAGCAATTCTATGATTATGTTCCTTCTCCTTAATTAAAAGATGTTTTCCTTTACTAGGAATAAAAAAAAGTCGGAGAGAAAGGAAAATTCACTGACAAAAAAGAGCCTTTTTGCTATTAAACAAGAACTTTGGCCTATAAATTAATGCACTTCTGTTGAAGCACACTAGTTAATCCCGTAACTCAAGCTTCTGCTTGCTGAAAACAATTAGAAATATTCCTCATTCCTGATATTACAGAAGATAATCAATAGCTATCATTAACATTGCTGTTAGCAGTAATAGAAAGAATATAATAATGTATCATACTAAAAGTAAAAATTTGATCCTGGAACTGGCTGGTTTAGTGATCAAAACTAGGATCCTTTATCAGGCAAAACTTCCAATTAATTCCAAATAGTTTTACTACATTAAGACTCCAGGATAAATTGCTTGTGGGTGGGATAAAAATGGTTGGTATGTGCCTGTATTAGAATTAACATTTTTGGCAGGGTCTTTCAGAGGCAAATCAGGTCAAAGGATGATTTACAAAACTGTCATTGTCATATGGCATTAATTTGATAGCTCATTTCAATTGACATCTGTGAGAAACAGTTGGACATGCTGCTTCTCTTGCATTAGCCAGACTTTCTAATTAATTATGCAAAGATGAAAACAAACACACAAAATTAGACTGAAAAGTAAAACTACACGCGAGTGAAGGCACACCTTACCCCAAAAAATCACATTAGAACTGTCTAAATCTGTATTTTGTTATGACTCACCTTTGAATAGCTGGTTTTTATTAATATGGGAGGAATCATGCAAAAACATCAGAATCATCATTCATTGAGTATTGCTCAGCACATAATGCGAAGCCTTCCCCGGCACCACAGATGACTCCTTTTTTCTCCGTGCATCTATTTTACATACAAACATGAATAAAAACACTATTACTATTTCTAAATACTCCTAATATTTCTAATACCATTACTACCACAAAAGCCTTATTACTTCCTCACCATTAGTCTTTTGGAAAAGGCATTGAAATTAGAGAAAATTTAAATTTTTCACCAAGTTGTATCTCTTTAATAGTGAACTACAAAATAAGTTATTTGACATTTGCTTAATCAATCCTTTAGCTTATCATGAACTCTTGCTGGGTCTCTAAACATCAGTAAGCATAAAACCAGTTTAAGAATCCCAGAGCATCACTTCGTAACTGTTCCTTAATAATACTATCTCATGTTTGTAGCAATATTTATAACCCCTTATTCACCCAGAAGCTATCTTTTTTTTTTTTTTTTTAATTTGATATCATATTTTCATGTTACTTCATAGAAATATATATGTATAGAAAACATTCCCAATTTTTTAATTCCCATTTTTTTTTTAATTGGCAAGGTGGCATTAGGACAAAACAAACAAACTTCATATATAGTAATACTAACTAATTATTTTTTTTTTTTTGTGAGATATACATAAATAAGATGGAGAAAAAAAATCCTTATGAGATAATTTATAGAGCATTTCAACAGTCTTAACAATACTTGAGCTATGAGGTATATGAGATCTTTTCTTTGGGGGCTATTTTGCCCTAGAACCAAAATTGTAATACAAGATCTCAAGCCACCAGCCTTTCCCCCTTTCCCAATACAAAAAAAAAAAAAAAAAAAAAAGTCTTTAAAGTCTTCAGCTCAGCTTGTGCTTCCGTTATACAGCACATTAGTCAATTCATGTACAGAATCTCCTCATGTACAGAGGAGAGCAATTATTTCTGAACATATATCACTTTGCAAAAAAAAAAAAAAAAAAAAAAGAGAAAAGATTACTTACATGTTTAGTATGCTTTCTGAAAATGACTATGCCTGAAATCAGGGTTATCCTGGAATTAAAAAATAAATAAATAAATTAAAATGTAATACTAGTTCTTGGCTATACAGATTGTTGATGTAGATATGGGGTGGTGTAGACTGAAAGGACTGTTTGTTGACTGTTTCTTTCTGACATAGTATATGAAATGCATTCTGAGGTGGTCTGCTGGTTGCCTGCAGTGCAAGAGAAGAAACCGTTTCCCTTTTGATGTATAATTTGGCTTCTGGTTTTTGTTTTGCTTTCCTTAGAGCACTGAAGGCTGACCATGACTGGAACTGGTAGAGGATGTCAGACTGAAATGTAATTGCTCTCACTCTACCAGAGTGTCTAGCTGGGGTGTCTTCCTCGCATTAAATCAACCTTCAGATGTGAGGTCAATGAAGCATTTCCCCAGGTCAGATCAGTATGAACTATTAGATTTGTTGTTGTTGTCGATTTTGCTTAGCACAGGAGGTTTGAATTAGCTAAAATAATTTGAGAATTTTGCCCCCCAAAATGTAAGTGAATGGGTCCAAAAGCAAAATAGTTAGGAAATGAGCCTGTTTACAGAGATGAAGTAAAAAAGTTCTCTTTCTGTCCTCATAAGTACCACATGCAGAGCTATTTATGTTGTTATGCTTTCAAACAAAATATGTGCCAAGTTCCAAAGACCGTATCATAATCATTTGTTGCATTATGTTATCAGAGCTGCCAAACTATTGAAATAATTTTCCAAAAGTCGTGTATTTATAATACTAAGATTCTGATCAAGTATCTTCTGAATAAAGGTCTCTGTAACAGTGCACATGTATCCAATTGTAACGACTTATCAGAGGAGTGACTCCATCACTCCATGACTGAAAACACCATATCTCAATTAATTTTTCACAGCCAAGCCCATTTGTCCAGCACCCAGCACAAAGTATAAAGATGATGTCTGTTGTCTTGTGCATCAGAAACAGCTTCTAGGAATGCAGAGGGAGGAGGCATTGTGGTAAGCAGTCAAACTAGCCTATTCCTGGCTGTCACATGTCAGGGCAAGGAGTTTCTGTATTGCCCAATGGTTAACAAAGTGGCCAGTAAGCATGATGACTTGTACAGTTACTACATTAGAATCTGAAGAACAGAAATGTATGCGGTTGTGTTTGGACACACTTTGCATTTGGTTCTTTCCTGCTATGAACGGACTGGTGGCATTCCATGATTCCCCCCTTGGACAGATATCCCAGCGTTCCAGCTTGTGGACTCAAATCTGCTTCCTTCATTCACAACACATATCACCTTTAGCCGTGAAGAATCCTGTTTAAATTAAGTAACACACTGGATTAGATTATGAACTTCCACGACTTACTGGCTATCAATTATTTGCATGAATAATTGCAACTATGATATTTCAATTACTTAGAGTGAATACAGACACTCCAGTCTTGCCAAAAGATGTCTAACCTTGGACTATCTTTTACCGAAGAAGCTATGTTAAACTGACTGACACTGAAATAACTGTTTTGACAAGTCAAGGCAGTACCAGAAAATAAAATGGACTTGAACATGTTTTCCATAGGAACATACCATCCATTCATATCAACAACCTAAAGAGCAATACAAAGATGAGGTACTCAGTACGAAGACGAGGTACTCTTGCACGGTCTATCTTTTCATTGTTGACAATATATCTTGAAATACAGCCCCTCAGAATAAGAATGGAAATATTTCAAATGTGTACAGGTATTTGTGCTAGCAGCAGAAAATATAAATGTACAGTATTTCCTTGGTATATTTTGTAGCACACTGCAATAGCTTAATATTGTTAGCTGGCAATCAACATACGTACATGAATCCTCTAATTATCATATAACTTACAGTACCAGTTAGTCTGGCAAACATATGTAAGCATGTGCTTATCCTATAGCACAGTGTTTTGTTTTCTGTAATACAATAAACAGCCATTTACAGATAAAGATAATAAACCATGTTGAACCTCTAGCTTTGATTCTATCAGTGTCATATATCAGTGAAATTACCGGGACTCAGCATAAGATTAAATTGACAAATCCTGGCCCATCTACTTTATTAGCATTCTTTTACTAGGGATTTAGTAACCAACCACTACCTACAGACCCTTGCAATGAATTCAGCTACAAAGCACTTCTGTCTCGCGGTATAAACAAACAGCTTGCCAACAAACTGGCATTTCACAGATGATTCTCTCATGTTCTCAAGAAACGGGTAAAACAGTTGTGATGAAATGTCAACAGAAATATTGGCAGATCAGAGCTGAGCAAGTGAATCAGCAAGACATTGTAAGCATCTTAGCCTGCACTAACGTTTCGAAAATCCAGATATTTCTTTCACCTACCTTTGGGAGAACTAAAGGCAAGATTTTATTAATTAATAAAATGTTATTTGAGAGGTTAATTAAGAAATTATTTGAATATATCTAAAAAATAGATACTGGTTGAAAAGTTTGGACAGAAGCATCTACACAGGAATGATGCAAAGTAGTCTCCACTTTCTTTACATTTTTTTCCTTATATTTGCTAGATTAAAAAAAAAAAAAAAAAAGGTAGGTCAGGATAAGCAGTATGTGCACTTAAAATCTCTGAGACATTCTAAAAACTTATCTTTTGAAAACTGATGGCAATCTCATGCACTACCTAATTCAGGTTTCCTGTTTTGCTCAACTGTTAATATATACATAGAAATTAGAATTACAGGGTTCATAGGAGGCCCTGTGCCCCAACTCTTAATCACTGCTAAATGTTCCCCAAAGCTGGAATCACTATCAGCTTTCTATGCAGGGAGAGGAGCAAACTCATCATGAAGTCTTCTCCCCACAGAGAATTACACGGGAAGGCTGGATCCTACCCAACACACACTTTATTTTATACTCATCTCTCTTTTTATATTCCAGGTCATGAACAAAAAATGTTGGAACTAGAAAGAGTTGAACACATCCATGTGACTTTGTCTGGTTTGTTTTTCTTTATTGTCTTAGCACAAAACATTATTATTAATCAGCTCATCCATGTACCCACCCTGATGAGACCCTACAATCAAGATACTTCTTTGGCAACTATTTTGACTGGATGTTTTAAAAAAACTACGTTAAAATCCTCTTAAAACTGCTTAAGATTTTTATCTGAGAGGACTTGATTTGGTCATGGACTTTTGCTTTCCCTCATAAAGCCACCATACATGTATATTAATTATATAAAATCAACTAAATATGTAGGTGCTTTTTCTGTTTAGTTAAGGTGGCAAACAGCTTATGAAGAAGTGTCTGCAAGGCTCTGGCAGACACTACTTCATGCAACTTTCATGACTGCATTTACTTCTAATTGATCCTGCAGTACTGTGCCCCTTATGGAGTGTTTTAAATCAATGTCAGCCATAAAGTAGTACTAAACTGTATAAGATCCTTTTTTTTGGTTGCAGTTAAAGATAACTTATTTATGAGGACATGAGTAAAACTAAGTATATGAATGTAAACATGGCTTAAAGTTTCAGAATGCTTCCTTTATTTCACAGGTTGAAGAATATCAGGCATCAAAGCATGGATCTTTTCCATTTTCCATCATGAAAGACTCCACAGGGCCCCATGAATGCTTCCCCTTTCCTTATTTCTCCTTCCCCCCCCATCCCTTTATTAGCTGGATACTAAACTGATTTTCTCATTACCTAATACAGCTTCCAAGTAGAGTGGAAGGGAGGCTCTTCCAAAACATGCAGTGTTCTGGCATTCACCCAGCATTTCTGTATTACCATACACGCTCTCTGTTAGTGAAGACATGCATGATCCTCACCAGAACAAGTAGGACTTCTCAGCCCACAAATCCCAGCATGCACGTTACTAATAGCTCCTGAATACAATTGCTTCAGTGGAGTTATTCCTCATTCATTTCATTTATGAATATTTTTAATCCAGTCTCTGTGCAGTATGAATGATGACTCAGGGAGTGGTTGTGGATCACTCCATCAGCCAGACTGCTTTATTCTGGGGTAGCTTCATATGTACTTCACAGCCTGAAGTACCTCCAAAGCATTGTTGTAAACACAAGGCTTGTTCTTATTGGAGCGCTGAATAGTCCCAAATCCTAATCGAGTCTGCAATGACCACTGTATTTGGGTTAGTTATACAAAGTTAATTATTCAAAAACAGAATTATATTTTATCAGTAATAACAACATCAAGGAAAGGAATGCATGGTGGAATTAGTGAAATCATGCTATGATCATGCTAGTCTGATAACTCAAGAATCCCCAGTATTGCTGACGTAGAATTGATAAGTGAAAAGTAATGAATAAGAATGCTATTTATCCTTTATAAACTACATTTTTCCTTTCAGATCCTCATAGAAATTAGGATGGAGTGTAAATCAGTATGATGGACATCTGAAATCTCATCAAGATCAATATGAAAAAAATAAAGATTGTGATTTAACTATAGGCTATTAGTGCTCATGAGTTCTAAACAACGGTAAAAGACTACACTGAAACAGAAATTGAATGATTATACGAAGAGAACTCATTAATTTACTTGATTTTCCCTTTTATGGATTAAATTTCATGCTTTTGGAAGTTTCTCCCTTCTCCCCAGTCAGAGACTAAATTTTACAATTCACCTAAACAGAGAATGTTTCTTTAGAAATTTCAGAGCTCCATACATTAAGTACCTGACACACGATTCCACTGGCACAGTGCAGTTTGCCTCTGAGAATTTTCTCCATCATGTATTTGACAGCATAGCTCCAAGTGCTTGGAACTTTTGCCACAACTCTTCTTTGAACGGCAAATTCCACTTATCAGGCAACCTGCAAAGGAAAGTTAATACAAGCCCAGCATTTGTTTGGCCTCGTAAGGGATGATGTGCAGGGGGCCTGCTGTGCATACAGCAGTAACAGAGCCAAAAATTCCTACTGTGTTTAAATAACTATCTAATTTTTGAGCCAGAGATTGTTCTTTTATATCTTGACTTAAAATACAACATATCTTTATAACATTTTTTTAAATATTAAAAGTTTTTGTAAACTACTCAGAAGAATGATACCAGGTTTGGCCCCAACCCAGCAAAGCACATGTTTAACCTTCTGCATGTCACTAGTTTCTGAAATCAATGGGACTGCTGAGAGTAAATCATGTGCTTCAGTGCCTTCCCACAATAGGACCTTTACAATTGTTTTCTTCTGCACAGATAATTCTAGGAACCTTCACTGAACCTCAATGGCTTTCACATATGATGAAGAATCTCTGCTATAGGTAGGAGGAAACCTTGCTAAACACCTCTTTTTACAGCTTTATAGCCTTGTGTCTTATTTCTTTGTCAACCTGATACCAGAATATAAACCTTGTTGGATGCCTAGATTAATTATAAGCAGAGGGAATTAAATGCATGTACAAAAGCAGAGCCTTTCCTGGCGAGGAGGGTAGACATATAATAAAGCAGTTGCAGATACATAAATTATATGTGCAACAAATAAAGTGTCTGACTTGCTCTAACGCTGAAGAAAACAAAACAGCAACAAACCACTATTTCTGTTTCCAAAGAGTGAAATACTTGTATGTTTGCAAGACTGCCTCTGAAGAGACTGGGGTACAGAATTCCATTCATGATAACTCCGTTAAATGGGCTTTTTGCTCTTCAAACCATAACCATACGATGGCACAGAGATCTGGTACTGCTAACAGCTCCACACGAGGTGTGGCCTGACTGTGTGAGGGTTGGTTGGTAGCATTTTGACTTGGAACACTGCAAGTGCCCCTGAATTACTGCAGAAACCCTTAGAATACCAGGAGCTGCTACTACAGTTGATAATTTTACAAAATAAATATGCATAATCTCTCTGTGAGAACAAGATTATTGAAATTCAGATAGACTCAATCTAAAAAGCACAGTCTTGCAAGAAACTTTGAACAAGTAAAAATAAATGGGTGATTTTTTTCCTAAGTATTGTTGTGACTTGCACAGGCACCATCTAAATAAATGGCATCACTTATGTAAGAAAAATTAACCTTAAGTCTTTTGAATGCCAATCCATCTGTTTTTCTGCAGCAAAAGAAAAAGATTTGCCTCACCTACCTCTTGCTGGCTGAAGAGCCCTCTCCTATGAACAACCACAGTTTCTGATGAAATCTATTACAAGCATTTAAGGTGAGAAAGTACTGCCTTCACCTTGGAGGAAAACCACTCTCACCTTTACCTCAGGCTGCCAAGCTGGTTTATGAAATAACATTGTGTTCTCATCCTGAAAACTATAACAACAACAACCCACCCTTACACAACTAGCAAATTTGATAGAGCTCCTCAGTAAGGAAATTTAAGCAGATTTCTGAGCAGCACTGGCTGAATTTATACCTATGGTCTCATTTTTTTTCAGTCACACCTGCACCCACACATTAGTGCCTACACTGCTCCATCAAGCTGTGCTTGATCCTTGCCTCAGGTGGAAGCCCTGAGTCCTCATTACTTACACTATCATTGCACAAGTGGCAAAATGGCAAATCCTTCACATCTTCATTAATTTACCTGAGTCAGGGTACAGGGCTGCTGCTACTTTAGCATGGCATAAATACCCACGTACCCTTACAGCAGTAGCTGGGAAACATGCTGTTTTGCTGCTGGGCTGAGGAATTATTTGTGAACAGGATATTGCCTGAGTATGCTGATGAAAATGAAACCAGTGCTCTTTTGCATGGCCAGGGTTTGATTCATCAGCTTCATCCTGCATCCTTTCTCAGGCAACAGCATTGGAGGTTTGCAGTCACTAACTTCTCCATCCACGTAGCTTTTTGAAAACAGAGGAATGCTTTGAATTCACTGCAACAAGTAAAAACTAATTCCTAGCACCCAAATCCACCTCTGAGTTCAGTGATGTATTTCAGCCTCGCATGTCTGACATGCAGTAAAATATCAGCATCTTACAGTACCAGATACTAATTAGAAAAAGAAATGTGTTAGATGTCAGGCCTCAAGAAAGCAAACTTAACATTCTGACAGCAGCTGGAGAGTGATAGCCATAATCAAGCATTGTCCCTGCTTATATCTGTGCCAAACAACCTCACTTACTTCCAGCTAATTCTCCATCAGAGCTGATCTTTCTTTACGATTCCAAAGAAACATGTTGTCAGTTCCCACCTGCTGGCATTGCTAGAAATAAAACCACAGTTGATCGGATGCAATAGGTCAGCAGAATAGTGCATTGAACTGTTTGTGCTTCCAAGCTGCGTTACAGGGGATTCACTAACGTTTATTAACCCTTTCTCAAATCATGGGCTTTGTTATGCTTTCATAAAGCGGCAAGATTTCGAGGATGAAAACACATCCTTTCAGGAATTTCAAAGGAAGCAAAATTTGGGCTTGCTGCCAGGCTAAAAGTTCGATATCATTTGAAAAACAAAATATATTAGAGAAGAAAGAAAATGCAGATGTCAGCCTAGTGACACAGAGTAATCTATTTGCTCAGTGCTTGTATTTTCCTACCAATTTTGTATTTTTCAAAAAGGACAATAAAAGAATTGTGCTCACTGCTAATTAATGACAAGCTGGTAAAAGCATCTATCCATTGTTCCATTTATTTCTTCATTTCCAGCAGTTAACAGCCCTGTTCTGAAATGAATCAATGTCGTTTACACAATGCTGTCACCCCTATTGTTTCTTTATCATCCTTGCATTTTCATAAATCGGAGGTGTTAATCCCTTAATGGCTTCTCTCAGAGCTCTAAAATGTATGCAAAATGGTAATCCATCCCCTAAACAATTCACATTTACACAGGCACACTCTTAAATATGTTTACTATCAAAATGAATCCTTTGTTTGGATCTAACCCTATCTGTTTGTTTTCTAAACACTGAAGCATAGCAGGTATGCAGCATCAAATTTTAATTAGTGACTATCAAGTAACCATGTCCTTTTAGAGATGTGGTTATCTTCAGAGGTGAGAGACTTTTCTTTCTTCCTTCCTTAGTTTCTTTCTTTTCTTTCTTTTCTTTCTTTCTTCCTTCCTTTCTTTCAACAGTCATGTTATGTACATATGAATGTGAGTACATGCCTGTCAGGTGTTGAAGGAAAATCAAGGGCTCTATCCAAGGATTGCTAATGGAAGGGAAAACTATGTACTGACTGCCCTTAGTGGTCTTGGGTTTTTCCTAAGCTAGAAGCATTATATCCTCTCTTGCAGAGACTGGAAAAGAAAACTGTGAAGTTGATCCACAATATTTTCAAAGCAGCAGACCAGGCTTGCTGATAAACTTAATACTTTGGTATTCAGAAGTACAGTTAAGTCTGTGGTCAAATCTTTTGCAAGACTGAGACAGCAAACTTGCTGGGACAGACCGCACCTTACTGTTAATGCAGCTGACAAGGAATCTGCCTTGGAGGCCGGACCACTGATCTGTTTGGAAACTTCTGTAGTCAGTACCAACAGAAAGTTCTTGTTCCCCAACACATTTTATAAGTTTTGAAAGTAAACTTTAGACAGCTTCATGTCTTCATCCCTCTTAAATAGCACCTTTTTTTTTTTATTTTTTATTTTTTTTCCCATTAGGGTTTAGAAAGGTCTCTATCATGCCAGTGCTTCACATTCACTTCCCTAAATTTGATTCAAAGTCATTTAAATCAATGAATTTCACTTCATTGATATTGTATGGCTTTGGGCCAGCACCAGAATGAATTGCATTGGAACAACTTTCTAAGAATTATATGCAAAGAAGTATAGGATAATTTTGCTTTTCCAGAATCAAAGTGAAAATCTTCTCAAGTAAGATTTCAAACATATTCTATTCTATTCTAAAGAAAGTGCAGCTTGATGAGATATTATGCTGGCACTACAATCAAGATAAAAATGAAAAAAAAAAAACAAAACCACCACACAACAAAAAACACCATGAAACTGAAATGTCTGACAAACAGGCAGACAGGCATTTCAGTAACTTAGAAAAAAAGAGCATCAGTGGTAATAAAAGCAGCAGTATGAATAACAAAAAACAAAACAACAACAAAAAAAGACTTAAACATCACTTGTGTAGTTCTGTTTAATTCACTTTTGTTTCAAGTTGCAGACTATGTATTGCTTAGAAGTGACACTGAAGTTCTCCAACAATGTATAATTGTGTGATCCGTGCTGCTTAGAGCATGGATCCTTGGAGTACTGACACAGAGAGAGAGAAGATCAAGGCTTGGCCGTGACCGTAACATGCTGCTACACAGCAGGCAAACGGTGCAGTTGAGCAGCTGCACCAAGGCGGGCTGTGCTGCCTTTTCCCTTTATGCTCGTGTTTTGACTTGTGTTAATCACCCATTGTTCTAGGTGGGAGAGCCAAATTAAAGGACGGGGTGATCGAATAGAGCTCCCATTCATCTACAGGAAGCAGGTCAGTTCAAATTCCAGTGCACTAGGAGGTGATAAACAGGATTAGAAGTATACCTGGAGAAGTGTATCATTTAGATTAGGCAATTTAGATTAGGCAAAGTTAGATTAGCTAAATTTAACTAAGCCTAAATAAAAATACTTTAAAGTCTTCCCAAAAGTTCAGCATCTGCCAGCATTGAACACCGAAGAAGGCTGGAATTCTCTTGGTGCAATGAATTTACAGCACCAGTTTTCAGGGGTAGAAGTACAGTGCAATGGGAGGATGAAAAGAGATGAATGGGAACAAAACAAAATAAAATCTCCTTGAACATTTTTCTGTGTGTTGTTCTGGGATAATCTTTAGCACGTTCATGATCTACAAACTGTCAAATTAGATGGTCATTTCCTAAATGCTTATAAGCATGGAGAGAAGTTTGACTCTACAAAATCTTCAGCCCATCACGTATGCTGGGATCTTTCCCAATGAGGGAATTCTTTCACTTGGTTGTATTCAGGTATACTGCCTCTCAAATCAAAGCTAGTAAGCTTTGCAAATTTTATGAGAATTCTCAGAAGATTTCAAGCCAAATTACCTTCAGCATTGAGGTTTTGGATAAACTTGTAATGTCAATCAAAAAGCATCATATACCATGATCCACAGAGCTTAAAGGTTTGCGAGGCATTCCTTATTATTCACGAACTCTGTGAAATCTAGGGACAGAAGCACATGGGTGTCTCCCATGCAGGCAGTGGAGGTGGGATGATACACTTTGGCCCATGAATCCCTGAGTTAAATTAGCCTTTCATGGAAGCTTATGGACCACTGAGCTGCACTAATACACCTTGGTGTAGTATTCTGATGACTTCCCTTAGGCTTCTGATTAGACATTTTTGAGGCTTTCAGGCTCCTACACCGATGCATCATCTTTTTGTCTTTTTTCCCACGCTGTCCTGGGATGGACATAGCTGTGTTTTGTGGTGTGTGTGAGGACTGAACAGATTTGATCAAGTCAAGGTCATGACAAATTGTAAGCAAATTAATAAAAAAGGAGAAAAAGCAAGAGATCTGAATATGGTTTCAATCTACTGATGCAATTAAAATATTTTCAGGTTACAGAAAAGGATAATATGGCGCTGTGTTCCTTTTTTATTCCACTGTGCGTAGCTATCAAACATGACCTAAAATACAGCATTTCCTGTGACCTGACTTTTAAGTATTCTTTGTACAACAAAGCAAACAGCAGCATTTTTGTGGCTATTGCAACTGTTCTAAGTCACGGAAAGGAGGCAGAATAATTGAACATACATCATCATTTGCCAGAAGAGTCCCCAACTATCCCACAATATATATTTTTCAAAGGTAGCCCCTTAAAATTTCATCTCTGAATAAGCTTAAACTGTGAGGCCTGGCAAAGTATTCCGAGTCTGGATTTTTAAAATCTAATTCTGTTGCAAACGCAACCACTCTGATTGTTTTGATTTAATCAAAACTGGCTGTTAAATCTCTAATTCTAATGTCTTTTCAATCTTTGCTCAAAGTGACACGTATGTACTCTGTGACTGTGCATTATGAAGTTAACAACTTGTTATTTGGTCTATCAGTTGTTGAATATTCAGCCCCTTGTTGGAATTGTTCAAAATGTAAAACTAGTTCTGCCTTTATCATTCCTGTCTCTCAATTCATTCTTAGGGATCACAGTTTTTCCAGAAATCAATTAAGAAAAAAACAGAGATGTTGTATTTTTAACTTCTGAAGGTTTCCAGACTCTTTTTGTAGTTGAAGGAGGAAAAGAATTAGGAAAGAGAATAAATACATACTTTTATCTTCCGGTGATAACCCAATACAAAAATATACCTAGTTTTAAAGACTTTGTCAACAACAGAATTAAAGGATGCATAAATTATTTTAAGATAACCACAGGAGCTACCCGTCCACTTATTTATTTTTGTTTATTTATTTATTTTTATGATTACTTGCTTTTCTTTGAAAACTGGAAGACCGATTGAGTTCCACAGATATTAGTTCACGTATATATATATTAATAACTGTGGAAGTTCATGGTATCTTTAGGCCTCAGTTTAATCAGACAAAATAATTTTAATTGGTGGACACTGTTCAACCCATTGAGAAAAAAAAATGTTTACACAACAAACCAATCACAGCTTATATTTAAAAGAACCTTCAAGAAATGAACATAAACATTTCATAATAAACATGAAGATTTTCATGTAAGGCTATCAAATGTGAAATCAAACCATTGTAATTAAGGCCATCCTAATAGTTTTGCAGAAATAAAAATCAAACCTCACAAATGTCACATACAGCTATCCATGTGCATACTTAGCGGTCAGCCTGAATTGGGACTTTGTCAGCTGATTATTTCTGTAATCAAACGCCTCTTTGATTAAATGAAGCATCGCTTGAATATCATTGAATGGAATTAAAGAGAGACTATTTATTAAATTGTTCCTAGCTACCACCACTGTTGGAAACATTTTAAATCATTCTTGTTCATATTTGTATTTCTTTTTGTTTATCATTGAGAGCAGCTGTTACACATGGAGAAAGTCAGCATTTCTGTATCATCTGTGTAATGACAAATACTTGTGTCCTTTGTTTATCAAATCCTTAACCTCTCATGGATGAATTATCTACAGAATTTAGCTAGTTTGTTCATGTTAGGTTTTATATTCTATCAAGCAAAATGGAAAAAATATTCCTAGCCACATAATGCAGGATTTTATAAGCCTGGCCTAAATCTTACTGAAATCAGTAGAGCCTCCTACAGACTTGAACAGGCTTTGGATTAAGCTCTAGATGTACTTTAGTGACTCATGATTTTGATGTTATTTTTGTGTTCCCATATCAACTACCCAATAGTCTTGTTTGCTCCATCAATGCTAGCAATTTCTGGCCTCGGCTGGTCTATGTCTTCAATGAAAGGATCATGTCTACTCTTATTTAGCTTTGATTAACATCATTAACCTATCATACACTGAAGCGACTCACAGAGCAAATTGGTAAGCCAATTTCAGCAAGCAACATAAAGCAAAGAACAGCTTGGATTGTCAGATAAACATACCCAGAGGTGCAGTTAGGATGCTGAAATTATTAGGTGAATGATAGGAAGCCAAAAAATCAGTGAGCCACTTGAGCAGAGAGTATAAACATAAATATCCAAAAGCATGCCACAGTGTATGCGTATTTTATGTTGATGTGCTAATACATTATCTGCTAAGGGTTTATTTAAACCATTTTTGTATTCCCTGCAATTCATTTATCTGCATAAAGGAAAGCCACTAACAGGACAGTTCCTTATGAACAAGCAACCCTGTATGTTTTCCACTGCTGTTTATAATTCTTCATGCTCATATCTATAATTCATGAGCAAACTGGTTCGTGAATGTTTCCATAAAGGTTGAACAAAGTATGGTGCTGTTAACACTCGCACTGTCATGCACAGAATCGAAATGTGCCCACTCTCATTCTATTCATCACAGCTCAAAGACATTTTGGCAATGATATTATCCAAATATTATTAAAACTTTGAACCCTGTCCCCATAAATTATAGCAAAATGGCTTCAGAGCCATTAGGCAAGGAGGATGTATGGGCTCCAGTTGCTTTGGAGTAATTATGTGCTTAAAAGGAAGCGTGGCTAAGCATTCTACCAGTAAAAAGAGAAAAGCTATGATCATTTGTTACTGCTTCAGTGCTGTACACAGTATTGCTCACACAGGTCAAGCCAACCTTACAGCAGGACAATTATCTGCCTAGAGAGACCAAACATCTGTTATTAAGTACGCAGAGGCACCACTGCAACATGCTAGAAATCTTGTCCACTTCATTGGTTTGGCTTACGGTAATGTACTTCAAACACTTGGCTAACTCTGCACAACATCCCCCCTTTCTTATTGTTACTGCAACAGTTCAGCTTTGAAATATGCAGTACCTTCACTCCCCCATTACTTCCTTTAATATGCACACAGCTGTTAAAGATGCTGGTGTAACTTTAGATGAGTCGCTCTTTCTCTTCTCTTTTTTCTCTCCCCCCGCCCCGCTCTCTTTTCTCTTCAAAATGTGTTTCGAGATGCTCTCATACATTTATAAGTTACCAACTGAGAGTCACTGTGCTGATAAGGAGGGGTGCACAGGGACACACAATTTTTGTATTACAAAACAAAGGCTGCATGATTTCAAACATTCCCTGTGCTGCCCAAAGAGGGGAGGAAGACGACCTTTTCACTCTATAGTTATGAAATATGTGCTTAAAATGAACAGCAGCAACAGAACAGATACCATTCTTCCTTTCCTTTCTTCTTTAAAATTAACTTTACAGTAGAAAGTTGATGAAAGAAAAAGAACCAGGAAAGGAGAGATGACTTGATTAGTGCCTAAGGAGATGGCTAAGTGGATATGTGATTGTAACTGAGACACCACGAACAGATGCAGCCAAAATCTATTCCAAGTGGATATTGTAAATCCATTCTGGGGTTTATTGATCCAAGGCTGATTGTTTTTCTGTGGTGAAAAATGTTACTTAACAAAGCTGGCACTCACTGAAAAACAGGTAGACCGATCCTCTCCTGTCAGATGGATTATTCACCTGATTCTGAGCTGTACACAATCTGCTCCACTTTTTAATAGCTCTGATGTTAATAGACAACGTTTTTTCCCCCCTCTGATAGAAATTGCAGATGTAACTGACACATTTGCTTTCACAGGGCATAGCAAGAACTCTAAAGAAGAGTAATGAAGGGGTGGCAGAGATGTCAGGGTTAGAAATTAGATCTATCTTATCTGTCTTGGGTTTTTCTAAGGCGTCTATCACAGTGCAGTAATCAACCCTCTGGAGGAGATGCTAGGTGGGAGAGCTACAGACATTAAAGATCCTAAAAATATTTTTTCTACAAGCTTTGATGAAAAATCTACAACTTCTGTATTTGCTTTATACACACTGTCTGTACTATTGTAAGAGGAGCTCATACAACTGGCAGATTTACACCATCCAAAGATTCTATCAGTATAAACTTCTCTTTAAAGAAATCCAGATTTCCGTATCTAAAAAGCAAATGAGAAACTGAAAAATGCAGGTCCACCATGCTTCATGCATAGGCAGAAAGATAAAATATTAATATTAATACTATTATTAATATTATTAATAATAAAGATGAACTAGCTCTCAACAGAGAAAAAAAAAAATTGTATGTGAATGATGACGATATTGTGTAATCACCAGATTGTTTTGCCCCTTAGCAGAAAAAAGCTTCAGAGGAAAAGGTACACCTCATTGCTGTGATGTGTAGCTCACTTCAGCCATCCCTGTCTACATCATGCTCTCTTTTCAATATATGTGCTTGTGAACAGAAGAGTGTTCTGTCTGAACTTTATATTCACTCATACACAGCCTCAAAGGAATTACAGAATCAGTTGAAAACATACCTACAAAGGAAGGATTTTAGTAACTTTTCTCAATTTCAAATGTTTTCATTCTAAAGTCAAGCTCATAAACTTAGATATATTCTTCCTCTCATGGTTACAGCAGATGCTGTATCTATAAGAGATATAATTGACATCCGATAGGCAAAGCATTTAACACCTAATTCAAGAGGAGGTATCTGGGGCAAGTCTGAAATTGCGTGCACTGGCTAAGAGATTTTTTTTTTTTTTACTATTCTAAGATGACACTCTTGGAAAGAATTGCAATTAAATGTGTACGTTCCTTTGAATTGCTGTTGATTCTTACCAGTGATAAGCCTTGTAACATGTTCTGTACACTCACAGCAATGGTCTGAACAGAAGAAAGGAAACTGATCTTTTTGAATAAGCCCTTCAAGAGGGTATACTCAAAAAGTTCATATATCTTCTCTAGAATTCATTGGGTAAAGACATACACTGCACAATGTATCCAGATTTTAGGCAATATGCACTTGATTTAATTGGGACACACTTCACAAGTATCTGGGAATCGTGAAAATTATCAACTCAAAAGAAACCTGTAATATTCAAGGGTACTCTGCTACAGTAAAAATAACAGTAATAATGCAAAGAGAAAAGGGAAACTTGCCTGCCACTCTTCAAATAAAGTAGTATCTCTGCTTTGAAGACTGTTGCCACCACAGAGAAATAGTAATACTGTGCAGCCTTCAACCCTCCTGACAATGGCAGCTGCAACACCTTACAAGCCAAAGACCAACATTTTGGATGAGAGACAGAGATATCAGGGCATCACAGTCAAAATTATTTCAGAAACGACGCAGAAGTTGCATTGGATTGATTGTATACAGTTAAAAAGCAAATTCAAGAGTACATCACAAGTGAAACAAAATAGCACTTCTATAGATTGTAGAGAGAGATGTACATTGAAGAGAGAAAATACAGTAAATGGAATGAGATTCCTTCAGATGGAAACATGATACTAATCATACTCAGAACTGATCCAGCTTTTCGTATCAAAACCTGTTATTAATAGCAAGATATTAGCATCATTTTCCTGCCTGATGTACTTATAATCAGATAATTATTAAAGATGTATTTTTTTTAAAATGCGGGTAATACCAAATATTGTTACTTAGCTAGCAATAGGCACTTTCAAAATACACACATAAATTCATACTATAGAAACCTGTAAGAAGATTACAATTTTATATTATATTAGGTATTTTGAAAGACAAATAGATAAAGTAATTTTAAAAAGGAATTCTTTGAAGTTTAGAAGCATTTTCTAAGGAATATTTATCTGATTTTACTTTGAATCCCTTGGTTTCATCCTTGTGAGTTCCTAACGACAATAAACAACCACGATATGATATTAAATGACATTTTAAATGTGCACAGAAACTCCACAGAAATCAACGTGAGTTTTGTTTTAAAACTACACCAGCCTCTGGTTACAATATAAACAGTTTTTTGTCTCAAGTAACTACAGTTTTTAAGAAGTGCTCATGATGAACCAGGTGTTTATTTTCAATATGAGGCCATGACTTTACTGATAAGCCTTTTCCAAAAGAACACATGTATACATATACCATATATATTTACCTTTCTGCAGAAATGGACATTTACATAGAGCAGATGCATAAATTAAAACTGCACCATGTTCAGCTTTATGGAATATATAACACAAGTTGTACCCAGTTATGGCTGAGAAAAACAGCGTTTTCTAATTCATTTAAATACCATTATTAACATAGCAGGACAATTATGTCTATATGTTTGTCAATACATTTACAACAAGTAAGGGAGCATCATCTTCTGTATCAGCATAAGGGAAGAGGTAATGGATGAACTAGAGCTTGAGGCTGGGACAAGACAATGACATGGGAGAAGAGAAACCAGTGTTGTTCTCCAAACTTCAACACTTCTTGGAAGACAACCCCTTTGATGAACACATCAACCAATTCTCTGGAGCTTCAGTTTATTTATCACTGAAAGCAGACTGATTACACTTGCATTACAGGTTGTTTTGAATGTAATACTATGGGCTGACCAGTGAGCATCAATATTCACACCCAGCAATGCCTTACTTACTAACTGGCAGATGTACCATTTATAAGTTAAGAAACTACTTGCATGAGTTAAGGCATGAAAATAATTTTCTTGAGATTATTGGATAAAAGAAAACCTGTAAATGGAAAGGTAGATTAAAACAAAACAAAACAAAACAAAACAAAACAAAACAACAACAACAAAAATTCAAGAAAGACAATTTCACAAACAGAGATTCACCCCTCACTGACAGCTGTTGCACACAGTACATGTTATTTAGCATAGTTGTGCAGTCCTTGTATTTGGCTATCGTCAGTTATTAGAACAAATTATATGGCAGACAGCATGTCTGCCACTTGTACAGCTTTTCATATAGGCTAATGTATATGCACTATTGGTGTACGTACACTTATCTGAACAAAGAAATATTTGTAAAAATACATGATGATAATATCCAATGGTTATTTAAGTTGGGTATTTATGCAGTGATAAAAAAAAAAAAAAAAAAAAAAAAAAAAGGAATCTTTTAAAACACTTCCAAATATTGTCTAACCTCAGGTTATAGAAGAATAGTTCAGCAGAAGGAAAGACCAGATATTCTCTGATAAGCAAGACTTTGAAGACCTTGAATGGAAGTGGTGTGGCAATGAGTGAACTTAAGAGAGGCAAACATTCCCCATTGAGGAAAGTCATTAGCACATTAGTTATGCACATCACATTTGAATTGTAACAAACTAATATTTCTTCTGTAAGTGTAAAGAGGAAAATCATATAAGTGTGCATATGTGAAAGAAGAGACTGAACATAGAGATGTGATGTATACATGATGTCTTGGATGCCCCCTCTTATGCTCCATAGTACTCTGCTCTATGATAAGTCTGGGATCCAGTCAATATTATCTGCAGAGGAGCATAAATTGCAAGACAGAAAGTTAGCAGGAAAAGAAAAGCAAGTTAGTGTAGCAATCCTCCAACCCTTAGAGTTTAAATTATATTATTTTACTTTGGTATGCATTTTTGTTATTTAAACTTAGTTTTCCTAAATTTGTGTCTCTGGGGGACTTGACGTCTCCTCTTCCCTTCTGAAGTAAGTCTTGGCATGGATAGTACTCTTAGGATAAATAGGCCTTAATAAGCACAATTGAATTCAGTATCTAATTTGCTACCAGCTTCATTGTGAACTACTAAATAGTCTACTTTCATTCTCACTACCTTCTTACATGTCATCACAGGGGTTTTCCAAAGAGCAACACAGGTGTGACATTATTCCAGGACTCAGTTCATAAGCATGTTCAATTACTGGTTCATTACTGGGGTAATGAATAAATATGCTAGAACAGAGAACATTTTCACAGCATAACTGGTTTATGCTGGTAAGACATGAGGAAGATTATTACTTGTTAAGGGAAAAATTCTTGCTCTAGACATAACAACATAGCATTTGGGTCTATACACACAGATAATGAAATCCTGCTTAACAGAGAAAGCCTCTCCATCCAAATTTGATGCTCAATTAAATTATTTTTTCTTATTCAGTGTGAGAGAAAAAAAAACCAGCACATCCAGTCACATTACATTTTTTTTTTTATAGTGACCAAAGTTCTTTCCCACAAATATCACATTCTTTGTAATGTAAGAATGGAGCATGACAGAAATCACTGATACCATTACAGAATGCACCTCAGAGTTTATACAGAAATAGTTCATCCCGGAACCTCCTCATCATGAGTGCTTCATCCAAAGCCAATGTCAACACTACTTCCCTGCTCGCAAACTTATTTTACAGCCTACTGGAACTTGCCTTATCCCATCCCTTGATATTTTTTAATTTCATTTCCATATTTCATTTAAATATTGATTTTGCCCAAAAGGTATATAGCTACTGAAATAGATTTCAAGCACAGCTTCCTTTATCTGAAAAAGCCTCCAGGAAAACAGAAGAAACCCAATAAAAAAAGCAGGTTAAAAAGGAGAAGCGTGGGAATGAGCTTGTCACAGAGGGTTTTTGATCTGTCTCACAAAATATTTGACTATGCAAGGAGACAAGTACAGGTAGATGAGATTTTTCTGTATAAGAAAACTCCTCCACAGTCTAGTTTCAAAACAAAGAAGTACACATTAATGTCAACCATTCTGTGCCATCTGATTAATTTTTGTAATCTTGTTTTAGGTTTCCTCTTCAATTGTCAGTTGTAGCTCCTTAAGAATCTGCATGCGGCTGCATTTTTAAACATTCTCTCTACCCAAATGAGCTAGTCTCTTACACTGTATTTTTCAAAAAAGCCCTTTCAATATTCTATTCCCCAGGAATGCATAAACTATGTTAAAGCACATTTTGTCAAGAGCTCCTCTTATTGAGAGGGCATCTGTGACACTGTAGGCGTAATTTTGGACTATCTTTTGCCTAATGATAACAGTCTAGCCTGTGTTTCTAATCCATTTCTTTACACTGCTGGACTTTAAAACCATCCTTAAATCTGAAGAAAACACCTACTTCCTGCAGATATGACAACATTTATAAACAGGTGAGAACAGCCATTTTTGCAAACTTATTTTGAAGCTTTTTTATGTTGAGATTATAAAATTACTGCTCCCTGAGAGTGGATGCCCTGTTCTGGTTACAATGTACATCCAGTTCTAGACCCAAAGGTATAAAAAGAGTTCCTCCAAATGAGTATAAAAAATAAAAATAAAAAAATCAAACCAAACCAAAACCAACCAAAAACCACAACCTCTTGGTATCAAATAAACTTCAAAGATTCCATGACAAATTTGCATATTCTTTTTTCACAGTAGCTACTTTCTCTCAATACTTGATTGTGGAGGAGTTGGAAAATAACCTAACCAGTTAACATGCAATGAAAATTCAGTAGCCTATAGGGAAAAATGTTTCAGTCCATTTTCGAGAAGACAAACATCCAACCAAAACATTAACAGCTTCAGTCAGCAATAATCACCCTGGTTAGCAATCTAAGCAGGGATTGTGTACACATGGTGGCTAAGATAAAATTTGAATATTAGTATGCTCTTTCTAAGTTTAG
This sequence comes from Anas platyrhynchos, assembly GCF_047663525.1. NCBI lineage: Eukaryota > Metazoa > Chordata > Aves > Anseriformes > Anatidae > Anas > Anas platyrhynchos. Next base: position 16,945,905 of record NC_092598.1, on the reverse strand, counting down.
TTGGTAGATTGAAGAAGGAAAAGTGCCCTGTCTAGACAGTCTTAGCTTTGTAAATACGGGAAAGACCCCATTCCCTGTTTATCCACTCTTTTCATGTGTTCACATGAAAACTCATACATACACACACACATATTCATGTTCACTCCAAGGTTTAAAGAAAGCAGAAAATTCCTTTTAGGAAACATATTGGTCACTGGGATTCAAAATTCTAGGCAGCTTTTGTTAGGCCTTTCAGTAGTTCTCATAGTGTTTATATGAGGGTGATTCTGCCACTAAATTATTTGCAAATAATTCCTCTTCTGGGGGGATTTGGAGCCAAATTATAATAAGCAAGAGCAGATTGACCCAGATTAAAAGATACAATTAATCTGTCTGATTAGTAAACCTAAAAAGTACTACTTACACCAAGTTATTGTTTTTATGACAAAAGAAGACATCCTAGCAGAACAATAAAGTCAGTGCCATGGATAAAAACCTTGCAATTTACTCCAAACAGTATGCAAAATTCAGTTTAGAGATACAAGAACTTGAAGCCAGTAGAACTGAAATATTAGTATACTCAAAGTAACTCTGACCATAAAAACACCCACATATATAACTGTATGTGACTGAATCTGCCTCCTATCAAAGCCATTTTACATTATGGCAAGGGTGAGATTTTAATCCTATTAAAATCATGAGCAAAATCCCATTGAATTGCAGTAAGCCTAGGCTCTCAAACAAAATGGGTCTTTTCCAGTAAGCATTCAGGCCCAAACTAACTTCACTTTACAGCTCCAGTGGGACCTATCTTAGTACAAATTAAAATGAAAATTAGGTCTCCATGTGTATAAATACATACACATCTATATTTTTATTTGGACACATATTGAATTACAAACTGCTTCCTTCAGGGGCCACACCTTAAAGTATTTTTTAGTCAGTAAATATAGTATTCATGACAGACAATGCATCAGTCACTACTTGCTGGAGAAGGAGGAGGACAGAACTGAAATAATTTGCGTTCGTACAAACAACTGATCTCAATAAACAAATAATACTGTAAGGTATTTTCACAGTTACTTTTCAAATCCAATATTTCTTTATTTTTAAAAGAGTACTATACTCTGAAAAAGATTTTGTTGCAATCTATACCACTTTCATTCATTGAAAAAAAGCTGGTTACATCCTTCCATTACTCTTATCTCTCCTTAAAGCCTGAAAAGTCTTGTGATTTTGTGTATACCTGCTATATTGCTCAGGTGTGGTTGGACACAGCACTGCTAGTAAAGTGAATCATGGTCATGAAAGTATGGGTATCTGTGATGGGCAAGCAAAGGACCTTCAACATGAATTCTTTACTACCTGGAAAAGTGTGTGGTTACTGTGATTTGAAGAGATGCTACCCTAATAGATATCGTTTCATCAACCAATTAAAGTTGGCAGTTCCACCACTTGATGCTTCTGAGAAGTCTGCAAAATGACAGTCAATCAGTTTTTACTGGTCTTACACCATTGGATTCCTGAATTGTATAAGGGTTATCACTAGGAGCCATGTGCTGTCTTTCCTCCCAGCAGATCTCTAAGACCATCAAGAAAAAGAGTCATTTTTTTTTCCTGGGTGCATGACAGCATCTTCAGAGAAAAGTCATCACCTGATTTTGAAAGACTTATGGTGGCAGGTTCTCCTGAACAGCTTGCTCAAGTTGGAAACTGGAATTTTATTCCCATGTTTCTTCCATATGGAAAATCTGCTGTTTTTCCTTCAGTCTGGGAAACATAGTTTCCCATCTGCTGCCAAGGACTATGATGCTATAAGTGTGACCATACCCTAAGCAGTTTCAGGATGACAGTGAAATGTGCATTTTTAAGACTAAAGGGAGAAGGAAAAGCCTGATGTCGAGACAGGAAGCTGATGAGTCTTGGAATAGCTGAGTCTGCTATACACAATCTTCGTGAGAACAGGAGATGGGCAAAAAGTGCCTTGCAAGAGATAGAAAGAAGCCTGGGAAAAGCTTGCTAAATATTTTGAGCAGCCAAAGAGAAGTTCTACAAAAAACTCTATTTGAGCTGTTCATGCTTTGAGTCTATGATTATTTGTGAGGAACATTTATATTTGTATAGATATATATTACTGCATATATTCATGTGTATAGGTAACTATTCAAGGAGTTAATCCTGCCTCATATGTCCATCTGATCATACTTCATGTGCGTCTCTTACTGTAGGGTACATTTAGATTTACAAGGTACATATATGGATTTTATGGCAAGCAATGTCAGCCATTACAATGAATTGGATGTGACTCGAATGCAAAGGGAAACTCAATGCATTTAAAATAAGTAATAACAAAAAAAATACACCAAATTGAACACTAGGAGCAGCAAAAGTTTTCGCTGAACATACAGAATAACCTTGAGGTTTACAGAAAGGCTGAAAATAGCAGCTGCTCAAAAATCTATAGACAAATCCACAAGATCTGCTACTCCAGTGTTTGCCAGTTTTTCATTCTTATAGCTTCTGCATGAATGATAGGGAATATTATTAGAACTTTCCTTAGAATCACAAGTCAAAAAATAGTCCTCTATTTTAGCAAACGTTCATTTTTTCTTCCTTTAAGCATACCTATAGATCAAGAAAACTTACACTGCAAAAGGAATAGAAATCTAGAAATAGAAAATAGAATAAAAATTCTAGCACTTTGAAATAGACATTGTATTTGTCCATCTGAAGAGAAAATGAAGTAGGAAGAACTGGCTTGTTCTGCAAGAGATCACAATTTTGAACAATGGATTTAGAAAACTTTAGAGTTAGTAAGGTGACAAGCTTATAACACATAGAGTTCCTGCTATGGTTCTATTTTTTATATATGAAAAATAATTATATAAAGTGATTGAAATAATTATAAAAATATAATTATACTATATAAAAATAATTATATAAAGTGATTTGGTTCCAGTTCAGATCTTTGCTGATTGCTAAGCTTAATGCTAAGTTGAATGATGTGGTCTTCAGCAAGCATGGTTTTCCACTATTTGAAAATGGGGCTGCAGTGTTTTCCTGCAATGAAGAATTAGCATTTCATTATTGATAGCTACAATAGCTACATTGATAGCTACAGACTGTCCTGGAGCAGAGATTTTCCTGAATTCAGTAGGATATCCCACCAATACATGACATAATGCCATGCAAGGGAAAAGGAGCACTCTGCCATCCCTGTGGGACAAGAGCCAAAAAGATCAGCAAGCTGAATGGGGGACATTGCTACTTAGAAAAAGGAGTAGATGGCTCCTAGCTGATATGTTAAAGGACAATGCTTGGCTATAGCCCTGCAATTAAATGGGAAAAAAAGCACCCTGTGCAAGGAGAATATAGATCACCAGTGATGGGAAAGTGTGGACTTCGCGGATGTTTAACAGTTGCCTCAAAGAAAGTATATCATCGTCTACTTTTCCCCAGTTACAGCTACTTTCCAAAACGTTTTTATAATCACATTAAAATACCAGATGATAGACAAAATACATATGTACAAGCTCTCCAAATAACTGAAGTTATCCTACAAGGCTTAGTGAATAGGCATGATACAGTTAAGGTTTCTCTTGAGGACCAAACTCTACTTTGTTTCTTACACACCTATCCACAAACACGTACTTATGGCTACACAACATCCCTGTATGACCATTTTCCTTGTTTATAAAGCTTATGATCTGGGAATGCTCTCATAACATTACTAAAGCAAGGATGACAGAAAGATGCAGGAACAAGATAAAACAAACAAACAAACAAAAACACCTTAGACTGAAACAGATGTATCAGACCAAATATCTACTTCTCCTTTCAGCAGGTCCACTGCACCCATAAAGTCACAACACATCTTTCCAGCTTGCATCCAGTGATGTATAGTGATCACAAAGCCTTCTAAAAGGTAAAGTACAATCTATTAAAAATAGTTAGATGCTTGCTCTCACCTAAGTGCAGTCATTCCTAGCAGTCTGAGCAGGGCCACTTTCTCCAATTCTTTCAAGACAGCAACTCGGTAAGATTCTCCTGAACCACAAAATACCACCTCTCAATCATCCTTCAGAAACTACACTCTTCATTTTTTTTTCTCCTGTATTTGTGGAACTTGTCTTTTTTCAAATAACTACAGAAGAAACACCACCTTCAGAGACAATAGCACTTTCCTAAATGGCACATAACTGTGTACTGAGAAGTTCCTATTGGGCTGCTTTCTCCTACATTTTTCCCCCAAAACCCTCCATGAAGTGAAACCAATGTATTTTTATGAAATGCTTCCACTAAATGCATCCACATATAGAATGATTTGATTGTTATTGCAGAGCAGCTCTGATTTTCCAAAGCAACTTTCCTTAGCCATCTCTATACAATACTTAAAAAAGCAACTGGCCACAAAACAAGAAAGCAAAAGAAAAACTCAAAACCTTCTCTTCAGCATTCCTCACTGGCTTCTTCTTTATGTATTCTACTTTGTCCTAAGTGTTTCTCTAATGCTTTACTAACTTTATATACGGTGCCTACCGCTGAAACTGAGAAACAGGGCAAGCGCTTCGCAGGGCATATTTTTCATGCAATATGCTACAACAATATGAGAAATACCTCCTATGAATTTAAACTGCAAAGCTTTAGAAGACAGGAGAGGAGGCTGGGAAAGTGGAATCAGAATATGCTCAAAACACAGAGTGAATATCCGTACAGCAAAATTACTATAGAATATATAATTACAAGTACTCGGGAGCTCAGTGTTTTATCTCATCCCCCTTAAAAGCTGCATTGTGACACAGGAGTCAGTATCAACTCTAATTGTGTCACCAGTAACAATGACAGTTATTATTACTCTTCATTATATGTAAATTCCCCATTTGTTCCTGCAGCTAATATGTCCCTTAATCTGGTAACAGTGTGGCATAGGTGATTTCTGTTTTCACTGGCAACAACATATTCCATGCTGGGAAAATATGACTAGTCACGCAAAAGGTTTAATCTTGAAATTCAGCTATTTTTTGTTTCTTGGTGGCCTCTAATTGCAAGCTTGAGGCAGTGCACAATAATTATCAGTCTGCAAGCATGAAAAGGAGTAAATGCCAGTCAGGCTACATGCTTGCTTTGTGCACACAATGACATCTAAAGCACTCTGCCATGTCAGTGTTGGGCTGGCAGCTTGCTTCTTCAGTGTAATGGCAGCGATTCAGCTGGTAACTGGATGAAAAATTGCAGCAGGTTTCCCTGTTATGATTCTTTCATGCATCTCTGTCAATGGCAGTTTACATTCTGGGATTGAGATCATTTGTTTCCTGTTTGCTCACAGCTTCAGGCTTTTCTTGTTTGCCACCATGGATTTACAGCCCTCCCCCCCCCAGCAAACCACATCTAAAGGGTTGAAGAATTATAGGGCTTAATACTTTGCAGCTCGGCACATGTAGCAGAAAGTTAAAACTACTGTAAAAGGAATGATGACTAGATACCCCTGTGAAATAGATACATGTATATGTGCAGAGATGTATATGTCTCTGCACAAAGAAGCCCACAGGGCAGTCCACGTAGTGATGAGATGCTAGGCTAAAAGCTTTATTAGTGGTCTTTCTTCTCGTAAACTAGCATAGAAAACCTCAGAAAATAAAAATAAATACAAATAACCTGTTTTAATGGGTTCCTTCCCTTAACCCTACTTGGAAAATGCTAGCAAAGTAAAATATACACTTCAAAAGACTTCCAACAGTCAGACTTTTTTAGTTTGATGAAAAAAATGTTGCTGTGTTCATGCAATCATTAAACATAAATGAGAGCATAAGCACAAGCATGAACGATGTGATCCAGTACTTATTATCATACATGCCTAGTAGGAGAGCTGTTAATACCCCATGATACCAGCCTATCTAGCCAGATATCTTACGTATTTTATTTACACGCTTCACTGCCTTCAATACATGCACACTCTCAATGCCCATCTGAAGTAGGGAATTGCTCTATGTACATTAACAAATGTGTATACATAAGCAGACACAGGAATGCTAAAGCCTGCATTTAACTCCTGCTAAAATTAACTGGAGTTGATTTCAGCCTTGAAAAATGTGACCCTAAGTACTCGGAATAAAACATGAGGGTAAAGCGATGAGACTAGAACAAAATGGTGAGCGTGTGATTAAATGGAGACCTCAACAGAAGTTGCCCAATCTACCATCTTTCTTACTCAGCTATCCTTTTTCTTTATCTATGAAAGGAAGTACTGTTTGTCTTTATCACTCCTGTCATGGTCAGCAAAACTGGGTGAAAGATAATTTATTTGGTAAATGCCACCTGTTTTTTGTTTTTCTATTCCCTAACTGCTCAGAAGCAGGTTAGCTTTTCCTTGAATGTGTATTTGTATTCAGAGAATTATTCATGGTTGCCAGCTTATTCACAAGCAGCTCATTACAAGCATTTACTCTTTAAGCACTTGGTTAATTTTGATTAGATAAACAGCTATGGGGCATGTTTCTGTCCCTGACTGGATCTCAGAGTGTTCAGTTTCTTGATTAAGTACTCATGTTTACAAATTTCCAGCTCTCTTTCTAAGACTGTTCTTCAATATTTATTTAATATACATTATTTCAAACATGCCTGCCATAAGAAAATAAGCATTGTCAGAGTAGTTTGAACAACAGGCTCTGGTGACTGAAGTTTTAGAAGACACATTACTTGTTTGAGTGAGTACAACTGAGGCAGGTAGTCTTAGTCAAAAATGCAAACACGATGTAAGAAAACTATTCCTTACAGGAGTCTAGGTGTGTTATATGAATAAGAGAAATGTTTCTGGATGAAGAGCACTGTATCAGATTCACTGGCCTGCCCCAGATCTTTTGCATGGTGATGCACTTTTGCACATGCTGGTGCATCTTAGTGACACAAAGCAGTTGTAAAACCATCTTCATCAGCCAATTTATTGTGGCTTATGGCACCAGAACAGCCCAAAGAATCCTTTCAAAGCTGGTCTTAGGCACCTAAAATGAGGCAAAACATTGCCATAACATCTCCTTGTTTCTGTCACATTCACTTACAGTTACTGTAGGTTGTAAGAATGGCAGAGATGCCCTTTTGGGGGAAACACTATTACAGGCACTCAGGACCAAGTCCTGAATTAGGTTGGACTTCAAGTATCTGCTCTTTATGTCAGATGAAGTCGAGGGGAAGGACCTAAAGGAGGCAAAGGTCAACATAAGGGCTAGCAGAGGTAGCCAAGGAATACAAACGACAAGAAAAGAAGCTAACCTCCTTGCAGCTACTGTGTTAAAGCTGCTGTTTAAAATGATCACTATGAGCAGATTCTCCTGTTAAGAAAGGCTGGAAAAGGATAACCTACTTCTGCCAACTGAGTCAAGCCACAGTCTCCATGAAAAACTGACACTAAGTATTTTACTCTTTACAAATAGTCTTTATAATTGGGATTTTTAAATAATCCTTCTTAAAAGGGATTGCAGCTGTAATCAATTTGTGGAGGGCTGTTTTAATAAGAAGCTGCTCGAATAGGATTAACTATGAGACCCTAGACCTCTTTCCTCCAGTCCTTAAACTCTTATTTGAAACATTTAGATACCCCATAAATTATTTATTGGTCTTACAAGGTGTCATCAAGCTAAGAAAATGATGCTTGACAAGTTGAAAACCGTAACCATTTCCACCAATTTGTTAACAGCCTCTCCCACATGGCATGTAACGTCTCACTTCTGCCTTGTCTTACAGGAACAGTAGTTATATTCACCCACTGCACCAAAAGGACACGTGTAGAGCTGGCAGACCTTGTGCATTCTGTTTATTTCAGGAAATGTGTCAGAAAGTAATTTATAGATAGCATGAAAATAGAATGCCAGAGTGGGTTTCGTTTTGCTTGCAAGGTTCTTAAATAACATGGCAACAGAAGATTTTTGTCTAAGATTTTTTTTTTTTTCTTTACAGGGACTACGAGATTATGGATTTGATCCATGATGCAACTGATCTTTCTACCATCAAGCAGTCTGTGTTAGCGTATCACATAAAGCAATTAAAGAACCATTTAATCAAAGACTTCAAAGTGTGAAGCCTGAATTTATGACTTGCCATTTGTTTACTGTATTATTCTAATACCAGATCAGTCAGCCTTCAACAGCAATATAATAAAACTGTCCATGGGACCCAAGGCTGATGGGGGAGTGAACTCTAGGTTTATCAAGTGTACAGTTTCCACATACAGTATATCTGAAACAAAATCCACTTAAAAGCTCAAAACTGGGGAAACCATAGATGCACCCGGTGCAGGTTTGGTCTGATCTACTTCCTGATATCATTTCAAGCTCACTGAACTTCTTTGAAGTTTGGACATTTTAAGAGACAGTGACTGCTGGAAATTTCTCTTCCATTCAGCCACAGTGCAGGTGACACAAAGGAGAGCAACAGCTACCACTATACTTATGAATTATCACGTACATCTGAGTTTCTCGGACATTTTAAACCATTAGGGACTGGGTGTGGTCATTTAATAGAAAATCCCTCTGAAAAAACAGAGTATGAAGAAGTGAAAAAAATTAAGGGCATAAATCTATTATTATTATTTTTTTTTTAAAAAAAAGCTCTTTGTTTCTGTCTCCTTTTAGATACCATGAAATTATGGGTTCGATCCTCTGTACAACTCATTGCTTACTATGAAGCAGCCCATGTTAGTGTATCATGTAAAGCAAGTAGAGAAACTGGTTAAACTTCAACGTGTGAAGGCTCTGGTAGTCTGGCTAAAATATTTAAAATACAACACAGCATACCATGCCTTTTCCACACAAAGTACTTTAGGAAATAGATAACTCCCAGTAGACTGGGAACATTATCGGAGATGTCACTGAAAACATAAGCTTAGATTTAATGTAAGAAAGTTGTAGCTCTCCGTCATCTGTGTTTTAAATGCTCATTTATGATTTATTTTTAAGCCACTTGAGTACTTTAAAAATAAGTGCTTCTGCTTCAGATTTGAGGAGCTAAACATGTTGATTTCAGAAAGGCGTAGAGTGAAAGCAAATAAAGCTTTCCCATTGTTCTGTGAAAAACTTGATCTTGACTGTTAAAAGTGTAGGAATAGTCAGCTGTGAAGTTACTGTAAATCACAAAAGGAAAACACATCTTTTAGAAAGCTGCAGTTTACAGGTGAGAAACATTCAGTAAGAAATGCCTGAATCTGCAGAAACATCTGCACGTCCCTTTCCCCTTGTTCCATGTAACTTGCAGAGCTTATATGACAGTACAGCTCTGGTCATTCACGAACAAAGCCATTTCGTGTTTTTAGTTATACACAGGGAAGTAAATGAGTTTAGAAGACATAGAAAGCAATATAATTTAGGAGGGGAAAATGAAGAAATTCTTGTGGTGCTATTAGAAAAGAAGCACATTGGCCTAGAAACCCCTTTTTGTTTATAATTTCATAAACGGAGTCAGTAGCCTGAGACAAGCCTGTCACATCTTTGGCTTTGAACAAGGGTCAGTGATGGATAACTGACCTCCTTTCTCACTTTTATCAACAAATGTCAAAAAAGGCAAACAACAGCAATGACATCCTGCCCAAACAGCCAAGAGTGTTTCATTTTCTTTGCACTTCTGTTTCCTCTGTGCCTTTAATCAGGGCCGGGGGATGTAATTGCTCTGTCTGGGCACAGCTTAAGGCATGCTGTGCAACTAACAATTAGTTTAGAGACTGAGATCTATAAATTTTGAGAAAAGAGTAAGAGGATTTGGTGTGCTTGAGCTATCCTTTCTAATGAAGAAAAATATCACACCGGAAGGGACCCAGAGCGTTATCAAAGCAACTTAATATCATCTGGTAGTGATTTGTAGGCCCCGATAATCTATTGTGATCATGTTGAAGGGGGAGGAAAAAGTCCACGTGTTCCACTATTTATGAGATTTCCAAAATGATGGCCGCCATCTGTGCAAACGCCACTAATCTCAGCCACCGTCCTCATGGCAAATGGCTCCATGAGATTGTCCAAGGGAAGGGAAACACTGCAGGAATGTAGGGCTATTTATTGTTTATAAAAATAAACCAACTGGACTAAGACATATGCGAGGAATTTATATCAAACAGCTGCAAAAGCAAGTCGCCTCAATAGGGAGGGTGCATTGATGATGCAATCAGACCACACTGAAAGATTCTCCTATTAATCTTAGAATATACATGGCACGCTAGAGATACTTATTTGTCCACATCTACACCCAAACTCACCTTACATGGATATTCTTAGAACAATTTTTGAAAACTGTTTATAGTGACTGAAACAAATTCATTGTGTGAATTTATTAACTACGTAAATAAAAGCAAAGTTTATGAACAGTCTGTCCCCATATAAGCTTACCCCTCTTAAACAACTTTTCCTCTTTGCTGTCTTAGCTAAACAAGCACAATACAGATGCTAATATTCAGTGTCAGTGAACCTTTGTCTCATGTACACCAAGCTTCGAGGATGTGAAAACTCATTTTATGATGGCAGTCTAATCCCACAAAAATCCTTTCCTAATTTCTTAATGAAGATGACCAAATCCATCACAATAAGAACCAACACTCACTGAGAACAAAGAGTCAATGAAAAACATGATAAAACCAAAATGATAAATGGTGCCACAACAAAACCACAAAGTATAATGTTTTAGTATTGGGCCTGCACAACAGCATCAGACAAAGAGGAAAAGAGATCTAAGAAGAGAGACAAGCTTCTTGCCTTTGCAAAACTGATTTACCAGACGTGCCTGACACCGGAGAGAATCTTACTTATTTAACTGTTAATGGGTTGGTATATCTACAGCAACCTCTGGGAAATTCTTTTTCTAGGCCAACATGCTTGAGAACAGCTATCTTCGCTTTTCATTAAAACTGCATGCACTTTGAAACACCTGCCTTCAGGAAAACTTTCAAGCTGATTGACTCTAACATGAGAATTAATTCAGGCTGCTAAAGTGCATGGACAAGGCTCCACAGAACAGCATGTAGGTATTAGGCTTTTCCATAATACAAACTGGCAACGATTGCTCTTTTGGGAATCCTGCTCAGCTGGAATTCAAGCACTTTGTTTGACAACTGACTTTCAAGGTGTGTGTCCCTTTTCTTTTAAACAAACACACGATGCTTGAAAGCCAAGGTACAACAATGCATATATATATACACACACTTTGAATGAAAAAAGAACAGTTCCCCCAAAATCATTTGCTACAGTTTCTGAGTTACTTATACATGTAGATGCAAGAACATTCTAGCCAGAAGAAAGGAAAAATGCTTCATTTCTTTAAAAATCATAACAGCCACTGAAAGATACCAGTTGTGTCTTCTGACTTCTATGAGACTGTAGGATTTGGTTCTCTTATTTTAGAGAAAACAGTTGCAAGATATGTTAGCACATCTTGCTGTATTAACAGCAAGGTACATGCCTGAACTGGAACCTTCTTAGCAAAACCCCCCCGAACCCTTACCCCACAAAATCAAAACCCTCAAACAACTCTGAGTATAGCTTATGTGCATTGGTCACACTGCTCCCATGTGCAAAGCTTCAAAGTTCCCCTGGAGACCTTCCAACTGTATCTCTTCTTTATCTTTCTCACAAATATTTTTCTGTTTCTGTTCACACAAACATGATCCACAAAAAACACACACTTGGACAGTGGTTCAGGTCATTGTTCCCCTATAGTTATGGCTAATCTATAAAACTGCAGAAAAGCTGTTTAAATTTATTAGTGAATCTGCCAATAAACTTGCCCTTTAGAAGCGAGAGATGGTTGAGAAACAAGTTCAAAGATATCTGTTGTCTTAAGAATCAGCCAAATGCAATCTTGGTGTTGCTCAAGGTGTAATTACCTGACATTTTGCTCTGACAGTATGGCATAGAAGTTCTTGTCTTTCCTTCTAGGCTCTGACTGTTCGTTTCTGTTTCTGAGCTGCAGTTAATCCTCTTTGCTGTGCTGAAACCTACAGAAGTAGCCTTACAAATAGCTGTAGCAGTGCAGCAAAGGTGGGGTCTGTGGCCCAGGAGCCAGCGAACTGCCAAAGTTGACTTCACCACTGAATAAAATAGATTCTAGATCTGCATCAGCAATACACTTCATTTCTAATCAAATTCCAAACAGGATGAGTGTCAGAACACCTTAGTTCAGTTCCCGTCTCCTCTACAATTTCTTTCATTGCGAGTTATACCACACCCAGTGTTTATGAAGCCATGCCATGCTGTAAAGTAGGTCAGTGAAATGATCTGGGTTCAAAGGCTGTTGTGAATTGTTGGCAGGGGGAGATGTGATGTTGGCAACAGCCTCTTAAATCAGCTGTGCTACATAAGTAGTAGTGGAATTGTATCTAAGGTTATCCTTTTCCTGCCAACTTTTGGCTGTGTTTTGAGGTGTCTTATGTCAGTAAATGCACAAACAGGTCACAGAACCAGATGGGAAAAAAATTGAGAGCTTGAACCTCATCAGTGAACAACCTTTCCAAGAGGAAACCTTACACTGGCATTGCTTTGCAAAAATATATCCAAAATAACCCCAGTAAACCTAAGAAGCCCCCAGTTTTCAAACACAGAAACAAGATTAGATTATGTCCTCCTGTCCACACTTGTCAGGAAATTACAGTCACACTAGAGGATCTGAAATGGCAAGCATCTTTGTTTCCCTTCTGTCAAGCACTGAACAGTCACAAAATAAATTTATTTAGCTGATTTCTTTTTAAGCTTCATTGTAAAAGAGATTTTATAACTCTAGTGTACTTCTTACTCCTACTTATTCCAGCATCACCACTCTTCCAAAGCACTATAAAATACCATGTTTGTCACTCTACCGGAATGTAAAGATCTATGCTACATGTGATACGTTACTTCAGGCTTGCTGCATGATTCATACTATGATAGGGGACAAAAGACGCTACAGAGTATGCCAGTTACTGACTCTTTCCACAAGTTACTTACCAATCTTTCAACAGATTTCTGTATTTTTTTTTTCTATTAAAACACACAAAGCTATCATGTAGGAGCTAGCAGAAGTTGTAGTATTTTGCTGTTCACAAAATACCAACTACAGTACTGGTAACCGTGAAATATATATTTCTTTTTATTTCATCTACTGAGCACAAGGGGTTAAAGATTGCAAGATGACTAGAAATGTTACATAAATATTTATTATAAACATAATGACTAGAAATATTACATTTCTGCCCAGTCTGTATGCTATTTTCATGCTAATGTGAGGAACTTTCATAGAAATTCCTTCTAATTAACAAGTATGTATGCCCAAGACAACTGAGAAATATGACTTACCAAGCCTTAAAAATAACATTATTTGCTGTACTATTCCTCCCACCATTTTGAACACGAAAATATTAAGTTTAGAAACACAGATATGCAAAGTATATCTTACATTTCACTTCTCTTCCTGGATAAAATAGTTCTGAAGCCCTGGAATCTGGTTTGATTTTTCAAAATCTGGTCTGTGAAAGTGCTAAAATGGCACTTTTTTCAGTAACTACACCGTGCATCACTGCTATAGAAAGAGACAGGCCAGTGAAGTGTACACAGAAAGGTGTTATCTTTTAGAGTTGGAAGGTAACTGTGAAAGCATGAAATCTGTGGGCTTGCCCAGATTCACAACTGCTGTAAGGAAGTTTGAGGGAGCTATGCATAGCTGTACCAGCTAGATAACTCATTTGTCCATGTGCTGAACAGAAATAATACGCAGATAGGTATAGCTTTGTTATATATTCACACACCAAAATACCCTGTCCCCTAATCCTGTACTATCACAAACCAATCCTCCTCCAAGAGTATCCTCCTTCAGTATCAGCACTGCTGAACAATGTCACTTAAGTGAAATGCTGATGGTTATGGTTACTTTATGACAGAAAAGCTCCCAAGAAAGGAACTTTTTTTAATGTATTAGAACAATTACATTAGCATTTTTGTTACTTTTTAATCATATGTTTTAACACCAGCTAATAAAAGCCATCTATAGCAAGAAGTGACCTGGAACATACAAGATAAAATTTACAACTGCTTTGTATCAAGGCCAGCTGAATCCACTGGAAACTTGAGAAATAAACAAAAAGTCTTAGTCTAAACATTAGAGAGACTGAAATTTTAATTTTATGACAAAAACTCATTTCACCTGTAAAAAGCCTGGAATGGATAACAAAAATTATCTAAGGCACCCATCATCATTAATTTTTGCTTTGATCCTTTAGACAGTCCTCCAAGATTCTCCCAGTCTACAAACCTGAAACCTTCCAAAATGACAAACTGTGTGTGTGAAACTGTTGCCACAAAGCTGAAAATTAAACTAATGTAAAATCATTTTAAGATTCCAATCAATCTAAAGCAGTATCGCCAGAGTAAGATAATTTGTCTCATCACATATAGTGATCAGAGCAGAAACAAAGTGTTGATCATGCCAAAAAAAGAAGGGGAGAGGAAAATCATCCAGGATTTAACTTTGCTTAAATTGCTGCCTGCTAAAGCAGAGAGAGGAGTGACTATCAGGCAGCATCACTGGCAGTGTGGCTTTCTTAGAGTCCAAAATGCTTCTGACTGTTTTGACATTTATCCCAGGTATGGAGAAAAGTGTTGTAAAGGCTAAAGCTGTTTTTCACTTCTGATAACACTGTCTTTTGCTGTTTTTCCATTGCGGAAGGTATTGCCTCACAAAATAACTGTTTTCCTCACCTTGTTTCTCTAGCTGCTTTGACTTTCTTGGGTTTTGTGGAATAATAAGGTTCATGCAATATTGACTTTACAGTGAACAAGACCTGAAAAAATACTCTGTGTGATGTTAGGATGCAGAATATGAGCTGGTCTTTTAGATTGTGCAGTCAAATAAAAAACTGTAGATTAGCCTAATGGAGTATCTTTTTGTTCATATTTTCCTATTCTTAAAAAATAGAACTATTTTTCAGCTTTCAGAAATGAAGGAATAGAAATCAAAGTAAGGAATGTTCTCAATATTCTTGGAACAAGTGATTCTTCATATTACTACTTTTTATGGGAGTAACTGTCAATCATCAATCTTCAAAAATGTCATAAACACCCACACATGCTATTTCAAAGATACCTAATGTAGGATATATAATACCATATTTCAAACTGGATTCAAAGCTTTTCATCTATCTAATAGTTAAGAACAAGGAAAAACACAAACATCAAATGAAATGAAATGTATTTGTTGATGCTAACTGCAAATATTCATGTTAGAAAAATTAACAGTCTATTACATATCTATTTTAAAATAATTTTTCATGTCTGAATGATGGCAGAGATCACTGAAATGCCTGCATCCATAGAGAATCACTGATTCCAGCAGGTGACCTGCCAAGCAGGACTAATCCTAAAATGCATGTTATATATGGCTTGCTGATTTCTTCATTTCTAAAAGAAACAATCTTTAACCGGTATCATCCCATGCTGACCTATCTCAGTATTCAACAAGAATTTATAATCCACAGAAGAAGAGAGGGGATATTCAACTAACTTGAATTTGTGGAAGGTACTCCTCTTCCAAAACAGCACAAATACTCAAAGGGATCACCTCACAGCCTTTTCTCCTTTACAAATTATACTAGCAAGGTATGTCAGAAAGACAGCAATGATGCACATGACATAAATTTTCACCCTATTTGTAAACAATTGTGAAAAGTAATCAGCATCAGTGGTTTGGGAAAAGTAAAAGACAAAAAAAATATATAGTTCTTTCTTGCCTTAATTGGACTATGGGAGAAACTCCGCAGAAAGGATCTACTGGGAAATTAAGGGACAGTTGGAAGGGAGTCTACACAATTGCACATGGGGTGACTGTTTAGAAAACACTGCAAAGAGAAACACAGAGGGAAGTAATGAGAAATTACTAGGGGAACAGACAACTTTAAAGTGATTTGCTCTCTGATTATCTATGATGTTGGTCTAGGCAAGATTTAAAATTCCTGTAGAGAGGTTTCAATATTTTGAAACCTCTTGACATCTCTTGTGATAAACATATCAAATATCATAAACAATCCCAATGGATCAGGATCCCCTCATGCTTTCCGCAGCTCCACCTTCCTCTAAATGCTGTCCTTTCCCATCCTGCAGTTTCTTTTTAATTGTAAGAAAAAGGTAACTGCATTGGTGCTATTTCTGCTTTGCAAGCAGACTAGCTAGATATGAAATAAAGAAAAATCAGTCTTCAAAAGACTGTATGGTTTCCATTTCAGCTAGAAATAGAAATAGAAAATACTGGAAAGCAATAAATGGCAATACATCAACTATTCACACTCATCTACTGTCTCACACTGCTTTACCCTCTTGTTCAGCCTTACCAATGCCTGGCTGAAGCTGTAGCCAGTCTTAAAGGACCAAGCAGTGTTTCGTCTAATACAGAGTCTGCATGTCACTGCACTGTTGGTTGACAACCGTATGGACAAGAACTAACTTTGAGAAGTTCATCAAGCAGACCAAACAGTCACAGAGCACTGAAAGAAGTGGTTAGGGCTTCCACAGAGAGACCAATAATCTCTCACTGTGCTTTTTCAGAAGGCCAAGGACCTCACAGGGTGCAACCAAGCCCAAGTCTGCAGGCATGCAGTGGGTAGATGCTAAGTAAAAGGAATTACAGATTCAATCAATACTTAACCTAACATTCTTTTTTCTCCGCTTCCTTTAAGTGCAGAGCATTCACCAGTGCATGAGGACCCTGGGCACATAACACAGGCATGGAAGAAACACCATGCCCTTGGCTCCCTGCTGATTCGGTTAGGAGGCAGGGCAATACCAGTTCCATGTGTGCCTCTGCACGGCTCCTGTCGCTGACTCTGCACATTAATGGAACTTCAGGGCCACTAAAAAGTACTGGATATATTTCTCTCTCCAACACCAGCTTTCAAATGAGTGCATTATTTATTCATTAGTACTACATTCAAAGTGCTGTTTCCCTTGTTCTTGGTGAAATAAATGAAAGAACAGCAATATCACCCTAAATGCCAATTTACAGCTCTTGGAAGCCCCAGATGACTGTATCATAAAATTCTCCCTTACCCTTCCCCCCAACCTTTTTCTGCCTTGCAGCTGATTGAGAGAATAACTGCCTACTGCAAGGAGCTACGGGCAGACTTGGCAGCCTTACCTGACCAGGGCAATCTGTTATAACCACCACAGCCCACAAACAGTAGGAAGAACAGTCCTGTACTTAACACTGAGCTTGGATCAGAGGATATGGCTTGACGTGGAAGGTGTATCTGCAAATACCTTTCTCCTCTGCAGAAAGACTGGGATGAGAAAGTAAGAGTGACTACATTGTCAGAAAGTAGCCCATAGAGCTCACAGACTTGGGGAATTTTTTACTTCCTTGTTTGGTTACTTATCATATAGGAAACAAAATAGTGTTTTTTTTTTTTTGTTTTTTTTTTTTTTTTTCCGAAAAATTTAGACCCGATCACTTCCTGAATCTTGATTTATTTTGGGAGACACACTAAAACATCACTTTCTCATGTGCAGCTGAGCTTCACATGATTGCAAAGCGTAGGTCAGTGCTTTCTGCACTCACAAGTTTCCTGGCTCAGCTTGCAGACTTACTGTCTGTTTCTGTGCTGTTGTACTGAATTCTAGGTTTTATCATTAAAAACAAAACAAAACAAAACAAAACAAAAAAAACAACCCAGAGGTTCTGAGACTTGAAAAGACTTGAGGTTCTAATCCCTGCTACTCTTGACACATCACACCTGTAAAGAAAATCTTAAGTACTTAAGCTCAAATACTTATATATTAGAACAAAAGGATTTCAAAAGGTTCATAGTTTAAAAAAAAAATCGCATCATTTTAAACCCTATCTGGTGATTTTCAGCCTCCTGCCTGCTGAACACTGGCAACACAGCAATGTGGCTGTCAGAACCACCCCTTCAGTCAGATGTTGCAGGGGAAAGCTCACTTTGGGCGGCCCTACTGTTAGCACTTGAGAGGTTGTGTTAGCTACCTCCACCACGCTTTGCCACGTGTTGTGAAGACCTTGCTTCATCAGAGGGTAATTTTCAAAAGGTTATAGTTGTTAAGCGCCCACTTCTGACTGACTTCTGTAGTGATTTAGACTCCAAGGAGCCCTATTTGCCATTGAAGAGCAATTGGTAAAGGCAATATTATCTATCACCTCTCACCTTTCAATTCCCTAGGAGCTGATTTTGACTATTAAGACAGTCAAGTTACACTGGTACCAGGAAACGTGAATTTGTGTCTCCCCAAAATATTCAGGCTCGCAGGAAACAGCAGATGCTTGAGCTGACAGATGTGTATATGTGTGAATGCATGGGAAATATAGAGTTCATATACATCTAATAAAAGGGTGACAGTGTACTAGGATGGGTCTCCCCCTGTTCACTTAATTGTTTAAAGACACCGAGCAACTTTCTAATGGGCAGTAAAATCCTAGCTGTTTAGGAGACGCAGACATCTCAAGTATGACTCTAGAGGAGACTGTATATGAAAACAACAAATTTGATCATTACTAGTTGAACAGGCTGCTTGAAGAGGCTAAAGTAGGCAGAGTTAAATTAAACCAAGGTCGAAATGTAACTATTGCTAAGACAGATTTAGGCAGCAAAGCCCAAATTGCTCGAGGACATGAAAACTGGTAGTTTATCTTGAGATCTAACATGAACTATCTGGCAATGGCATTGTTTCAATTATGAAACAATTCACATCTTGGCTGACACATGTAATGAAGCTTGCTACTTGCCTAGTACATAATTTAAGGTAAAAGAAAAAAGGGTATGTTTTATCATGGTTTATCATATCTTCAGCTATTGTTCTGCAATCCATTTGCATACCTAAAGGGAAATGGCCTTTTAAATTTCTTTCCCCTCTCCTAATCATCAGAGGCCTATTAAGAAGTGTTCTGTATCCTGTAATCAGGCAATTTATACAGTGTGCACCCTTAGGCTACAGCCATTACAAACAAGCTGAAAAACTCCTTTACAATAAATGATTAGCATGGGAAGACACCATTCATAATTAATTTTTTTTTCCGTTTGTGTTGGCAGATGGTCTCAGACACTGAAACATGGCCTATTGCCCACACCTTTATTCCAAACAGAAAAGGGCAGCCTTAGAAGAAAAAGTGAAGTGTCTCCAAGACTGGTTCACTTTGAGAATAAACATGCTTCCCAGCTTTTCATGAATTTGTGTAGGTTAAAGACTGGATTCAAAGACACTGGAAGTCAAAGGAAAATAAATCCCATTAGCTTCTGACCAGGACCTGACTTAAAACCACAAGAAAAATATCGACTGGAAGGACTTTTTTTTTTTTTTTTTTTTTTTTTTTTTTTTTTTGTAAGGGTTTTTCTTGAGGAATCTTAAGCAGACATTTTGCAGGTAGATTTGAAAATCATCCGCTTTTTACTTCTGAAAGCTGGATACTCACTGATGCAGTAAATAAATGAGTTCTGCTTCTAGCTGCATTTTAGCACACACATTTTCCTGCTTCCGCAGAAGGACAGCTGTCAACAACTTCATTCTGGTTTACTCATGTATTCACTCACTGTTTACACATTGCTTTTCAGTACTTTGTCTGCAACAATTTCTGATGCACTTCTGAGTTGCTGGCATCATTGCAAACTCCCCCAGACTGAGATCCAGCCAAGCAGACTGTCGTTTTAGTGGCCCGTGCCAACATTTTCTTGATGGTAACAGGATAGTCCTAACTACTACATAAGGAATTCCTAAGCTAAGAGTAAATAGAGCTTTTCACGTCATGACTCAGAATACTCTGACCCTCTCTTCTGCTCTTTAAAAAAATAGCTGGCCACATTTTCACACACGCTCTCTAGAATGTGACCTATTCCTGTCTCACAAGTCTACACTGTGTTGTGAAGGCTGGTACTGAAGCACAAAGTCAGAGGTTGCTCATTCAAGACCATCTATTTGGATTTAAGCACACAAAAATGCAAAGTCCTTGGATGACCTCTGAGGTATGGCACAGGGAAGCCAAGGTCTTACCTAAGACTCAGCTCTAGCCACAGCTTACACCTGTGGGATCCAGTCCTTTCTATACTTGCCAGGATGACACATAGTCTCCTAGAGCCAACATTAAATAGACCAAGCCAGCTGAACCTTCTCTAAGGTAGATATGATATTGTGAACACAATTCCCATGTACACAACGTGTGGTTCCACGGATTGCCACACGAAGTTAGAGGCCATAACAGGTTCCACCTGGCTTTTGCCTCCACCCAGATGTACAGACTCTCCATAGGCTTTATGTTCTTGCTGATGACTTCAGGTACTTTCTCTCTGAAAACATCAGTGTTGGTTTGTACTAGCATCTAAAAGGCATTATGAGCTATGTTAGAGTTTCCTAAGGAAAAAGAAAGGAGGAGCATTTAGTTTCCAATTACTTTCCTGCCCACGGGCGCACTGTCCAATTTCACGTGGCAGAGCCAGGCCTGACAGCCAGGCGCAGGGCTCACCCCAGTGCGGTACAGCCACAAACAGCCACTTCCAGGCAACACACGGGTGGGGGAATGGAAACTGGTACAGGCTTTCCAGTGTGGTAAATCTTACTGACGTCTGCTTTAATAGGGTTTTGGGGATCCCTAGAGTTCCTTAATGTTGTTTCGGTATCCTCCTTTTCCCATTGTGCCAAAGTCTACTTGCCTGAACAGATGTTTTGAAACACCAGTGGAAAAAATGTTTTCTCTTGCATTTCAACCCAGCTTAAACTGTCAGTTTTACCACCATACCACATAGATTCCCATATAAGAGCCAAAGAGTTTTATCTAATTTGGAAAAAAAATAAAGCTCTTGAGTTTTCAAGTTTTGTCCTTTATCATATTTGTCCTAACCCTACTAGTCCTCTCTCAACAGAGGCCACTGAGGGATTGCTCTCCCAGCCATTCCCTGTGTATTCAGTAGAGATGGTAGCCTCCTCCTGTCATTTTCTCTTTCCTTTTAGCTGTGCAATAGTAGCTTCCTCTCCTCCCTCACAGACACTTAAAATTCACACTACAATTATACTAGACCATAACAATATACAGGTAAGGCAGATGTTGGGAGTGAGCTACTTGACAGAGCCTCTTTATTTGTTTGGATGACTTAATAAACTGCAGAAGCTGAGGTCATCAAAATCTCTCAATCATGTTGCAGGCTAGTGCCAACAGCTGTAACAGAAACTGATGTAAAACATGCTAAACATGCCAAGCCCAAGTTTCAGACAAGGCAGCCTGTAACAAGATTATTTTGTACTTGAACATTGCACAGCAGTGTGTTCAGATTTATTTATGCTGTTCTTAATAGTAATAACCAGAAACCCTGTTTCATTTTTTCAAGGATGAATGCAAAGACTGTTTTGTCATGAAACAGTCTGAGATTGCTATTGCTCTTGGTTCCACTCAGGCAGAACACAGGTATTCAAACTAGATTTTGCAATCTGGGTTTCAGCTTTAGTAGGGAAAAAAAAAAAAAAATCACTTCTTGTTGAAAAATACTAATTATTACAAGATTGTGGGAGAGAGAGAAAATAATTTTTTGACCTTCCTCAGACTTTTACTTAATTATTTAAACCTCTAATTCATAGTAAAGAATTCCATAAAAGCAAAACATGAGTTGTATCCCCCCCCCCCCCCCCCAAAAAAAAAATTAAATTAAAATACAGAGAAAAACTGATTGATTGATCAGATAAAATAAAAGGCATTAGGCAGGATTTCAGCTCCTGAAAAACTATCTACAGGCAGTACATATATAGATGGCTTTATAGGTAAACTATATTGTAGTTAAAACTGTATTAAGGGAAAGAAAGTAAATAGAAAAGAGAGCAGAGGCAACTCTACATGGTTTTCCTGGGACACCACTGTGGCAAAGCCGAAGGGTCAGATTCCAACATCTAACGCACAGCACGTATTGCCACACAAGTCTAAAAAAATCTGCTGACACTCGTAAATTGCCACATGTTTGGATTTCCAACAAGATCTCACAACAAGCTGTGTTACTGCAAGTCATTATTTCCTTTGGGGAAAAAAAAAGTGTCTCTAGTGATGTTAAAACTCAGGGCAGGATGTACTATAGTGTCAGGATAGCTCACCAGGGAGCATTCCTGCCCAAAGGCTAGGAGGTTGTATATAAATTCTGCACCTGGATAATAGAGGATGGGGGGAACAGGACTGAAGCTTATCCAAAAACTGCAGAATCAGAGGCTGTGGACAATGACATACTGACAAATCCTGAGAGCAGATAGACAGGAACTGTGGAAGTCCCACATTGCTTATGCATCTCAGAACTCTCCTATAAAGAGAGAAAAGAATATCTGAAAGATGCTTAAGCAGGCACTTGCCACTTCAAAATTGTTCACTAAGCTACAACAAGCTGCAGAGATTTTTCTGCCAGAGACCCATGCTCATCAGCTGCATTCCTTGAAGATCACAGACCAAAGAACCTCATCTAATATTTTCCCATGCATGTGTGGTATGTAGGTTTATGTAGTTTTTTTTTTTTTTTTTTTTTCTGGAATATGTAAGAAAAAAAAATGAGCAGAAGCACAAGAAGTCAGCTTGTTGATTGTTACACTTTCAAATTCATCCACAAGATCCTAGAAGTTCTTGGAAGCTTTATATTTTATGTCACATAAAAATATAATTCCTTTCTATATGCAGAAAAATCAATAGAAGATATTGAACTGAAATGGATTAAAACTAAACATTAATGGCCCATAAAAAGTTCGATGTCTTGCCTGTTTTATCTGTGCTATTGCCTTAGAAGTGCAGATTTGTGACATATGATTGCTCTTGGTTGCTCTTGGCCTCCTGTTGATGTGTTGCTTCAGTGGCCTAAGGTTAAGAGTAAACATACTAAACTCTTACTGAATATTCCCAAGCTTGGACACTGAGAAAAGGGGAGAAGTTGCAGCACCAACTCATCAGTGCCCTTTGACAGATGAAAAGTGCCCCCCCCCGCAACGTTTTTAAGTCAGCGAGTCACAGCCTGGTGCCCTACAAACATCAGCCTGGGCGCTCCCATCTTACACCAAGCACATCAGGAAGGGCTGGCTCAAGGCTGGCAACAACAACCAGGGACAGGTTCCTCACAAGCATGCTGCCTACACTAGTTTGGCTGAATTCATTTGCATGCAACAGTTGGCAATGGCCAACGGCAGATAATTCACAAAGATGCATGGAAAACACACTTGAAAAGCCCTGAGCATCAAGACATTTGTATTTCTCAAGGACACAGCTATAGCACAGCTGAAATTGAGCTCTGTTTCTGCCTTTTCAGGTAATGCTCATTCACGAAGTACCGCATACCAAAAGCAGGCTATGGCCTGTGTCCATAAGGAACATGCATCAATTCCAAATGTCCCCCTGAAATAAAGTCTGAAATCTCATGTGGGTGAACATTACTGCCAAAGGCATGTGGTTGGCTACTTCTGCCAATTTAAGAGTTGTTTTGGAGTTCCCAGAAATCTTTCCACTGGTGTAGGTGGGCTTTGTAACACTAAGAGCTAATATACCAACAATACTTAGTCACGTATGGAATAAACAGCACTTTGATGCTATCAGGATATGAAAAATCAGATCTTATTCATAAACATTATGCAGTAAAGAGAAAGTGTTTACTGAACCACCTATTTATTTTATATTATGTTTTGAAGCTACAAAACCCCATGTATTTGCATTTGTGACTTCTGTTTAATTTAATACATTAAATTCTCAAGTGGAAGAAGAAATACTAGGAACATAATACCATGCTCCTCTAGATATAACCTAATTTCAACAGTACTACTGATTTCATCACATGGTATTCTAAAATACAAAAAAAAAAGTTTACCAGAAAATTCACTTAAAAGCAATAATTGAATCATTAGCAAAGAAGTAGGTACATTTAAATTAAAATTATTACCAGGAATCATAAGTTATCTTCTGTCATAAAACTCTCATAATTGGCTTATATATTTCTGCATATTTGCAATTACTAAAATCCTGAGTTGAACAGAGTGATTTGTACTGGAATTACAGGCTTGACTTCATGTCTTAAAGAGGCATTTTATTTTATATACAAAAAGTATTTCAGTATGTGTAGACTTGTTATGCACATAAATTAACTTCTCACGCATAAATGTGCTTAGTCAAAGAAGAAAAAACTATGAAATCATTTACTGTATAAATCTCTCAATTTCTATCAAAACACCTGGATATGAAAAGTATGCCAGCAAAAGACTTCAAATCAGGATCAGCAGGAGTACCCTATTTGTTTTTATTAGACTGATTACTCATTAATGTTATATATTTATGCTGCTAAGACACTACTGTAGCTTAAGAAATGATCCATGACGTATGCCTTGGATACATATGTACCTATCCTACAGATTAAATTAAATTATTCATTAGCATTATAGAAGTGGGACACAAAACTATAGCACAATCCAGGCTCAAAAGGCACATCTAGGGATGAGAAGGTCTTAATTCCTGTGACATTCCTCAGAGATAATAACCTACATCTTCTTGCCCTTAAATCTGGGTTCCTGTTTGCACTGTAGAAAGAGCTCAGAGCCTGTGCTTTAATTGTTTACCCTTGTAATGGGAGATAATTTAACAGGACTATCTCAGTACGTAAAGGTCTCATATTACATGCTTTGGACTGAATAGAAAAACAGTTTTCCACATACACATACACACACACACACACAAAAAAAAGTATTTAAAGCAAATTATAGAAAAAGCAATCCAAAGTATTCCAAATTTACTGGACTTTGGAAGAGCACTTAAGAGGTCCTGATTCAGAAAAGCCTATTTTTAGCTTCATCTGAACCACATATTTAAACTTCAATCAGGCATACATACAATGTTATCACCAATGGGGCTGAAAACAGGGGGTTTAGGTCTCTTAACACTATTTAAGTGGATAGTCTTGTTCTTCATGGCCTTATGTACCATGATAATTGAGACTTAGTTGTATTTTACACTTTTTTTCAGAAGAAAAGGCAAAGAACACAGTTTGACATTTTATGAAGTAACCTTATGAAGCTCTTGAAGAACATCTTGGAAAATAAATGTGCTCTCTCTGTTTTCATAACAGTGTCATGATAACGTGCCTTGCATTGGGGGAGTTTAGGAGAGAATGGGAGGACATGGCAGATTGACATTATGAAATCATCTGCTACATATGTATACTCCCCCTTTTTAATAAAGTCCATCTAATATTGCTCTGTGCAGTTTTGGCTCTATTTCTTCACTTATGCAGTTGTAGATGAGAACAAAAAAACTGAAAAAAAAGATAAATAAGATTTGTATAACTGTTTCCTTATGCCCATAGTGACTAATGACATGAAAAGTTTATACTTTTGTTTGAACAGAGACTAATGTAATTTCTTAAAGCTAAATTTGCATTTTTGTGTCTTGTTCAGTTGTGAGGTGGAAAGAACAGAATTGATGGTTTTTAACACTATACATGTGCATGCACTCAAATACACAAAACACATGCACAAATACATATATAGCAAAGGTATCATTATTTCTCAATGTACCAGACATATAATCCTAGATCTCAGTCTTCCAGAAACTTATAGCAGGACTTGCTTTATGTTTATGACTATGTCATTTAAGTTAACAAAACTAGTTATGTGTCTTTAGATAAACAGATGCATAACAACATGTAAGGACTTACTAAAATTAGTATGAAAAAAAGCAAAACCATTAGCACACCTATTTGTAATTTACCTAATAAAATAAAAAATACAGTGAGTCAATCCACTGCTAAATATAAAACAGCACACCTTAGTGACATGAATGGAGATATGCTGATTTACACCTATTGAAATATTAACCTAAAATATCCAAAACTAAATTCTGATTTGTGACATATTCTAGTCATCACTCTTCCATCACTCGTTACACCATTATTTTTGAAGATTTAATCAACTGGAGAAGGAATGTGAAAATTCTGTTTATTTTTTGTTTATCAGATGACTAGTTAAAAAGAGGGTGGTGGGAAGGGGGATAAATAAATAAATAAATAAATAAATAAATAAATATAAAACTTCTCAAAAAGAATGTTTAATTTGAGAAAACAATAAAGCAGGGAAAAATGATTAGATACCAAAGTATTATTGTCCAAAGATACTCCAAATATAGTTTATGAGTGCAATTTCCTTCAGCAAATAACATTTAAATAATCCATACAAAGGAGAAAACTAAAGATGTTTCACCCCAAAGTAGCTGATGCTTAACTGCTAGTACAGTTTCTTGAGACATCAAAGTCTTTGCTTAAAGTTCTGAGTTTGCCTCATTCCCTGCATGGGCAGAAATTCTAATGATAAATTTCTAGCTCATTCAAAGTACTGGAATATGAGAATGATCCCTTTTCTGTTCAATGATGTACAACTTGACCACGGACAGTGGATCACCACCAACCAGACAAGAATCAGAGCACACATCATCTCGTGGAAGGGTGACGGCAGTCCCCTGGAAGGTAGGCAGCCTAAGATACGCCTGAGCCAAGGCATCTCATAACATTTACTTGGTAAAGGAGGACACTGCCCTCAAGTAGTTTTGTGAATTTAGCCTTTTATTTCCTTGCCTTCCATTACAATGCATAAAACCAAAACATTTTGAAACGTCAAAACAGTGCATTTTGACATTTTCAAAATGAAGCATTTCAACATTGTGTTGAAACGTTTTTGTCAGTTTTGTTTCTACTCCGAGTATTTGTCAAATAGTTTCAGCCACTCTGAAACTTCTTTGTTCAGAAATAAATGTTGCACTGATTTTTTTTTCTTTTTTGTTCAGCTTTGATTTTCAAGTAGCTTAGTCACAACCCTACTTATGCCCAGTATTTTTTTTTCTTCTATTTCCTTTAAAATGGCAATTTTAAGTGAAAGGCTTATTGTAATATGCAATGCTAAAGACTGCTTAGTCAACACCAGTCCTGTGAATGTTTAGGATACCCTACGGTGTTTAGAAGGAAATAGGATATGTAACATTCTGCTAATTGAGTAAGACAGTTTTTATTACTAAGCAGTGTCTTTCTATTTCCCTCTATAGTCAAGATATTTACATACATCCCATGCTTCAATTTACAGGCTATAAACAGCCAAGTAATTGCAATGCAATTAATAATTGCTAGTGTATTTGCATGGAAATTATTCAGCAATTAATATTTTACAGGAAAGCGTAGCAGCTAAGTTTGGCCTCACAAGGCAATCTGCCTTAGGATGTATTTCCCAGACCTCAGATGCAACAGATTTCAAAACACAGGTGAACATTGGTATAAGATGACTAAAATCCCGAATTTTCAAAAATTAGTTTCTACAAATTTAGGTGTGTGATTCAGTTAGGAACCCTAGTTGTAGGTTTGTCACTAGTAGAAAAACATGGTGCAATGAAATGCTTCTATCATTCCGATCAGCTGAAATGAACAATACAGGTTTCAAAGAAGCACCATGCTCTTTTAGTCTGTGTGGTTTTGTTTGGAGAACAGAGCAGAAATACCAGTATCATAGAGCAGGAATACCAGTATCATACATCGCTAGAGCAAGGAAATAGTTTTAAAATGTGTATTTTGGTTACTACTATTGTCTGTTTGAATGCATAAGAAACAGAATTACATCAAAATATATTTTAAAGCTCTACTGAGGATGCTACATACAAATAACCTGGCAGACTCCTTATATACAATGCCATGGGAGCACACAGTCAGGCTAGATAATGAGTGGCTAGCTAGAAAGACAATTTAAAGCATATCGCACAATAAAGTTCTCTTCCTGACTCTAAGGGGGAAATTTTAACTATGCTCAAATGTGAACATAGGCTACAAGATACACAACTATTCTTCCTTTTAAAAAATGTAAATATTATACTGCATGCCGACTGTAGTAGGATTTTGAGTGTGTAAAATTTTGAATTACAAACAGAGATAGAATTTATGGCTGCTTAAAGACATAACCCGTGTAGAAAATTTTAAACAAACAAAAAAAAAAAGTCATTGTAACCACTGCAATTTATAACGAGCCTTATTTTTCTGATTCTACAATTGTCATCTTTATCACTTCCTTTGATGTGTCAGAGAAAATAAAGAAAAGGGAACAGAAGTTTTTCTAATGAGTAGTCCTCATAATGGGTATGCTGTAAAGCCCAGTGAAGTCAAGGGACAATTTTACAGTCTTCAAGGTATTAGGTATTTCAAGTCCTAAATTAAACTATCAGTAGCAATTTCCTTATGATCTACCCAATCCTGAGTACTTCACAGAGGTAAAGAAAATATATAAATATATAAATATATGAAATTGTGTTTATCTTGTTAGCAATTATACTTTTTTTTTTTTTTTTTTTTTTTTTTTTTTTTTTTTAGCCTCCATGAAATCCTGCAACCTAACAAGCAAGGAAAGTTTTGCAAATATGAGTTGCGTCTGGAAGTCACTGCAGAACATTTGAGAAAGGCTGGAGTTGCACTGCACAGAAGATTATTTTCAATTTTGCATTTGTTGCTCAGAGCCTTGTGCTCAGAGCTACATGGATACGCCTAGTCTCAGAGCCAAACATGGTGCAGTTCCTTGCATTGACTGGTAACTGTTAGTAATACGAGCAAAAGACATTGCACGGCTGGTGCTAAAGCTTTGAACAAAATTACTTCCTTTAACACACCGCCACCTTAATTATGTGCTGGGGAACATAAAGCAGGTCAGACAATTTGTACTGGGACATCATAATTCCATCAGTATAATGCTGACATTGCTAAAGATTTATGAATGGAATGTCGTAATTATTTTTTTAGTAAACATATCAAGTTTCACTAATGGGGGGGGCTGGAAGTACTAATTAGTTTTTTTTTTTTTTATTATTGTTGGTGGTGGTGGTTTTTTGCATTGTATAGCATAAGATGTGGGGATAAGAGGGTGGAGGGGAAGGAGCTGTGACAAAAACAAGCACATGCACAATTTATGTACAGCCTGTAATTCAAGCAGATGTTCATCTATAAGGGATGCAGGGATTAAAGCTTTTCTGCACATAATTCCATTTACTCACTACCTTCTGTCTTCACAAACCTTCCAGGCTGTCATGGACTTTTGCTAAGCTAAAGTTTATTTAAAAGCAGAAAAGAACAGAAGAAAAAGAATCTTAAACATTTCTGCTGTTAAGTACCAGGGTTTGGCAGCTTGACTGAGGTTCCTTAACCTTTAACCAGCTGGGGGATTCCACTGGAAGTTCTGGTGGAATTCCTACAGTCATGTCCAACAAGCCATGACTCTGGCACAGTTTCCTGGAGAAATCCAGTCAAAACAACACTTGGCCACAGTAGGCACTTATATACTGTAACAGCAGAAAAATAATAATTGTATCCATGCTTGGTCTGATGACTTCATATTAAAATAACATGCTCAAAGATTTGTCAAGGGGCTCAAACAGAAACAAGAAAGAAGGAAAAGAGTTAAGTGATATAGTTATAGCCACACCACAAGTTGGGGCAGAATGTTCCAAAGTTATCATTTCTAACCCTTGCCTGACAGACACAGGATTAGTCACAGTGACAAAGCGTTCTAAAACTTTCACCCAAAATTACATTCGTGTGTCTAAAGAAAAAAGCTGGCCAAAGCCCTTTCCTCAGGCACAGTGTCATTCCACCCTGACATTGCTGCAGGAACTTGGTGTTCCCACCAAGCAATACTGAAGCACATCTTCAGGGAAAACCTTTTTCTGCACTCGTAGTCCCATACTGGAATTTCTATAAAGGAAAGGGAATACTTCTTGTGGGACGGAGGAACTGATCAAGATTTCAGGTCTCTATTGATTCTTCCTCCTCATTCTTGAAAACCAGAAAAATACACCGAGATAATCTTTCTAGAATATCGTCATGACTTCTCTCCCACATTTCCTTCTTATGAGTAAGGAACAAAAAAACAACCGTGAAGTAACTCTCCTTGCATGCCATCAGTCACAAACCGAATGCTTGAGATAGCACGTGGTGCTTTAGTCTCTTAAGTACTGCTCCAAATCTTTCCATACAGAGGGAGGCAGAAACAAGAGGGAACAGGACTCAGTTCTCAAAGTGGAGCTCAAACTGGATTTTTACAATCCTATATGTCATGCTGTTAACTAGCTTAATATATGTTTAAAAATCAAATGGAAAAGATTAATCAAAATTTATCTCCAATGCAGCTGGTGTAAACAGTATTTCTGTTGGATTTATAGAGAAGCTAAATGCTGCCTTAACATCATCAACAAAGGACTTACGCAGTTTTAAATACATAATTACAAGGACATCTTTAACCACATCTACAGATACTAGACTGACACAATCTAGTTCAGGTATGTTTTCTTTAATCATTTTTATGGTCTCTCTGCTTCATGAAAAGTTTCCAAAACATGTTGCCCAAACACTGCGGACTCTTAGCACCTCAGTGCACCTCAGCATTTCTCAGAATACCTTTGAAATGAAAGAATTCAAAGTAAAGCAAACAAGTCAAGGAAATGATCCTATAAATGTGACAACTAACATACAGTGAAAGGATAGACTTCTGATCTCAGAATAAAGATTAACATTAAATCTTTATCCAGAGATGGGCTTTCAATTATCCTCATATTAGAGCACTTCCAAAGAAATCTGGATAGCATCCAGATAGCTTGGGATCGCTTATTTTCTTTGAAAAGGCTTTTAATATATTGTTGATCGTAGACACTCCCATCTTGTAGTGCTTTAAATATGTGTCAGAAATGAAATTTCTTTTTTACATGAATCAGCCAGCTGCAGCACCTGCTCTTATGTTCACTTTTCATATTTCACTAGTGATTTGAAGCTTTGTATAACAGCTTATGGGCATGTTATCTAATTGTAGTCTTCCTGCAGATGCTTTCATCTTCACTGACTATAAAATGGAGAACAGTGCAGAATCATTGTATGCTTCAGTAGTATCAATATGAACACCAAACAGCATTTTCCCCATGTTTTCTAGCTTTTTTTTTTTTTTTTTTTTTTTTTTTTTTTTTTTTACCCTATTTTGTGGCTCAGTGATTTAGAAGAGGTGAGGCCAATCCAGATGATGGCAGATAGAGCTCTGTAAAACCAGAGCTTTGCCATCTCAAGCTGGGACACCAGAAAGGTCTGCAGAAGAGGCTTCTTTTGCAAAGTTTTGAAATGAGTAGCTGTAACTTAAGAAGCTTGAGCACAGGAATGAGAAAGGCAACACAGCTGAAAAGCCTTCCACATTTTGCCTACAAAGGATTAAAAAAAAAAAAAAAAAAGACATTGCATACTTTGGTTCTGGATCATAATGTGAAAAAGAGACCAATTCTCTCCTTTTTCTCCTTTTTTTTTTTTTTTTTTTTTTTTTTTTTGTCATATCTCTAACACCAGAGCAAGCACTCAATGCAAGCCACATGATCAGGGCATTGCAATGGAACTTGTGAGAATATGACAGATATTCAAAGATCACTCACTTGGTGGTGATCCCTGCTAGTGACACAACACTTAGCCATATATGCTGTCACCAAAAACCCTGGAAAGCAACTGACTTCACAGCCTCAAAGGAGAAAAACAATCCTGAGAATGATTTAAATAGGAAATAATGTAGCCCGGCTCTTTTAATGTTTACCTATTCATATTTATATTTTGTTTCTTGTTTTTATATGCTTTGGCATAAGATACTGTAAAGAGTTTTTTGGTGTGAAAGTTATAAGCAAAATGAGATTAACGTGAAACCATTAGCCCACACAACATCTTTTCTTAGTACTACAAGGTAGAAATTGTTTCCTTATCTACTTTGCAATCTGAAATCTGCACTGAGTCAAGTGTGTCTACACAAAACATTAGAAAATCTCATATGAGGTTTTGTAGTATTTTCACAATTCTTACAAAATAATTTTAAAATATTTGTTTTAAAAATACCTACACCTTCATTGAAAGAAAAGGCACGGAGGAAACATATTCCTTTTTTATAAGAGACTAATACCTTCTTCAGGCTACTTTTAAACACTTCATTGGTGTACAGCACATCACAAGAGGTTAAAACAAGATAAAAATACAAACTGACATCTTGACACGCAAGAGAGAGAACAGATGGAGAAATGCCAACATTACTGGTAATAACATGAAATTTGGAAGTGGCAGAGGAAGGAAAAGTACAGGACACAGCAGCAGCCCCAAATGAAACTTTTCTTCTGTACAGCTTTAAAGACTATTACTTGCCCGGATCAAGGACTTGTGCCACCAGTGGTCTTGATAAGAAACATATGGATGCATTTTACATTGGTGTGAGGATGCGATTCTGGTATTATTAGATCAGTTGACAGCATTCCCCCCAGGCAACAGGCATATTGTGAGCATAATGGTATTAATTCTACTTCATTTACTACAGCTTAGTTGTTTCCTCAGTATCACAATTCTTGTAATGAAAAGACAGAGGTCACAAAATTTTCCAGTGTACTTAAGTTCCGCTGTAAGCCATTTAGAGGTATATTTCTAAGTCGCTCTGTTACAAGGGAGAAATTATTCAGAAAACAGCACATAATTTTACTTTATCACTACAAGGACTTAGCTGTGCACCTCAGTGCTGTAACCTCTCATCATGCAGAGTGCCAGGTGCCACCACACCACTTTGTGAATACTGGATTGTATATGAATGGAAGGGTGAATAGGAAGAAGCCACTGATGTATGGAGTGTGCTCAGGGGCTGGTTTGGCCGCAGCATTAGGTTATACATGTATTCTAACAATCACAGAATTGAAAAATATGGAGATTTCAACTACCTATAGTTGTCAAAGAGATGTTGAGATGTCTTCAAATTCAAACTACCTTTCCCAGCTACAGTTTCTTCTTAACCAAAAGGATTTTTGCACACATAAAAATCTATAATGTCTGCTTGTGTACAGAGTTTGCAAAGATTTTTTTAATGAGAGCAAACTCTTAAAACCCCTCTTCTTTTTTTAGATAAACATATTTGATCTTTCCAGTCATTATCATTTTAACTTGCAAAGTGACATTATGCCAAAAAGAAGGAATTCATAAATTAGTTCCAATTTAGAAAGTTTTCTTGTCATTGTATAAATGACAGATCTTTAAAAAGATGACTTAAAATGAAATGCAATAAAAAAAATTCCACTTTTGTGGCAGGTTTTTCTTTTCTCTCCCCTTCTCTCTCTCATTTTTTTTTAAAGACTGAAAGAATAAAACAATGTGCTATCAAAAAAAAAAAAAAAGAGTAGTACAAAAATTACAAATGCACATGGACAGGAAATTCATTTAAATTTTCAGATTGTTTTAGGAAAGCCAAATTTAGTTGGGACTAAAATGTAAGCAGAAATCACTTTGTAAAGTTGAATTCACTTCTCAACAGAAACTAATAAAGCAGGATTCACATCCAGATTCTTATTTCAAAACCCGTTTAAATGGCTAGAGCTATTGATAATTTGAACACATATCTGCCCTGCTCATTTCAACTAGGAATTTGCTAATCACTTAACTGAGCCAAAGCTTCACCCATGCACTTTGTTTCTATTCTCTCAAGGACTGTAAAATGTGGATGCAGAGTTGGGTTTGGCTTTCAAATACCTTTAACATTTGGGAGTGCTTAGCTTGAATTCCTTGAGCAGAGTACACTTCTGTAATGAAAAAGATGGTATGTGGAGAAGTATGAAAAGATTGTTATCACAAATGATGTCAAGGTGACAAACAGAGTGGAAGCTAATGGAAGACTTCCATCACTGAAGAAGAAAAAATAAATTTAGGGCAATGCACAAAGATAGTAAAAAACTCTTAATTTTGAAACACTCAAATGAGGTACCACTTCAGGCAGTGACTACAGACAACTGCTGGGGGCTTCTGGGACTGAAGTGATCCTTTAGTGGATTCATTTAGTGTGACCTCAGCTCAAAGCCTTGTTTATTAGGAGTCCCACATGGCTGTTCTGGGCTCATGGACGGCAAACGCATCAAAATACTAACCAGTGCACTGAAACCCAGAAGTTTAACCACAGCTACTAACCCATAGGAAATAATTTCCTGTCATCTTCTTGTTTCCTGCTAACTATCCAAGGTTAAAAACAACCCTTTAAACCCACGATCTACCTGGCATGATAATGTGCACTTTCGTGTTTAGTAAGTACACATTTGGTTCTGTAATACAAACCTGCTTTTGTATCACTAGGTGTCTTTTCAGAAAGTTTTATAACTGCCAAGAAATATTAGCTTCAAGGTTTAGGCTAAACAATTTTAGAAGGAAGCTACTCTTTCTTACTCATGATTTCACAACACTGTGCGATGATTTCTGCATCATCACACTGTGAATGGCAAACTAAGTCATTGTTCAGGCATTTTCATCTCTTCTACCTCTGTAGAAGCTTCAGCTGAAAAACAAGCCCTTAGGCAGCAATATGTGGGTTTTTGAAAAAATACATTTGTCACAAGCCAGTAGATAAAAATAAAATAAAATACTTGATACACAATTTCTAGAAATCAGGTTTCTGTAAGCAATACCATCAGCTAAGAGGACACCATTTGATGCACAGGTCTACTGCCATAGTGCATAACATAATTAACATAATCCATCATTTCTGTCTGTAAAAACAGTGAGTGCAGGACACAATTTCCTACCTTTCTTTTTGAGTGCCTCTTTCACAGCATGACAAAACTTGTTTCTTAATATCTCTTTTTATAAGAGAAGACTGAACATACAAACAAAAAGCATTCTATGACTCCTTCACATCTCTTTTATTAAGAAAAGTAAGGTAAATTACAGAAGTTAGGATGATTTCCTCCCTTTAAAGAAGGAAATTCCCTTGAGTATGTTGAAGCCCAAATTTAATCTTTAGTATTGGATGTACTGGAGAAGAACATCAGAACTGGACAGGAATACAATGACTCTACTGGATTAGCTTCCAGTAATAATCAATTTAACCTTTGTGAACATTATCAGCTGCAAAAGTATAAAGAATTTAGAGCCTTTCATAGGTTATAACTTCATCTTCATTCTCCAAAATTAATACACTCAGCAAATGTCTACCTCTTTAAGTAGCCAACCTTATTTCAGGGGGGAATGCTGGATCTGAGTGTATCAGTACAATTTCAAGACAGCGAAACTGCAACTCATAGAAGCTTCAACATGATTAGAATGATCTGTTATCACCACATACAAACTTCTCTGTTTCTCAATTTTTCCTTGTGTAGTAGACCTCTTTTTATTACTTTAATGGCTACATTTAAGGAGGAAAGTGAAATGATTTTTAGGATAATGTTTTAGTGTCTGTTTCACAATGGTTTTTATTGAGCTGTAAAGCACTTGCATGCATAGAGAGAAGAAGGTGCATTTTAGAAATAAAACTATTAAGTAACATTATCTTGCCATGGATCACTCCCACTGGGACAAGGAACCATTTGAAAAGCATAACTGAATTCAATTAAAATATGATAAATTTTGATCTCCATCTTACCCACATTTTAAGCATTGCATGCTGCTCAAGTAACAATAACAAAAACATGACTGTTTATGTTTATAAACCTTTGTCTCTTTAAATATTGTACAATGCCTTTAGATTTTTCTCCTACTACTTACAGTGAGGAATAACTTGAATATATGAGCCTCCACCTAGAAAGGTGGATGAACACATAGGCCCCTATATCTAATTATTAATATATGGTCCATCAATAGCAATCAAAATTACAATATTATCCAGAATACATGCCTTTACATATCATGTCACAAAAGGACTCTAGGTAATGGAATGAAATGACCACTTTTATCTGACACATAAGCAAAGAAATGTGTATCCAAAATAGAATTCACAGAAACGACTTCATCATAGTTTTTTGGGGGGCCTAACCAGGAGTCTTGTATTTATCTTCTTGCTTGTAACTAGACATTCACAGACACCTTAGAGATACACCCATTAATTAATTTAAAAGACTGTGTACTGATTCTCACAAAAAAAAGAGAGAAAATGTCTCCCTTACTTAACTGAGAGTTAAATTAGTGTGTATTTCTGAAATGTAGGCCTCATATCCATTTTGTAAGGCACTGGATCCTATGAGTGATCTGCACACAGGAGATTAACAATGCCTTTTGAAGTATATTGGTTCTCCTATCACACTTGTGAACACTGCCTAATATAGAAAAGTAATATTACAACCCAAGTACACAGTAGGGAAACATCATTTCTGCTTTACAGATGGCCAGCTATGAAGAAATTAAGTGACTTTTCCAATGTCAAACAAGAAACCTGTTTCAGAATGGAGAAAATCTAGGCCTTCTGAGTTCTTGGCTGATTTCCTGAACAATCAAACTATTCCTCTCTTCTGGCATGAATAAACCTCTGGTTGCAAATTGGGATGGTGAAAACATCAGTTCATCATGGGATGAAAAAAATAGCAAGAGAACTGCCTGACACAGTATAAAATAACCTGTACAGCACCTTTCTTCTCCAACATTATATCCCAAAATCTCATATAAAGTTAAATAACACAGTGATTTAAAAAAAAAAAAAAAGGAGGAGAAGAAAAATTAAATATCTTAGACAAAGAGAAAAAGATGTTTCAACTGAGGCATGAAAATAAATGTAGATAATAATTATCACTTATGCAATGCTTTTCATCTTCAAAATGCTGTATAAATATTACTTTAAAAATCTTCACAACATCTCATGAGGTAGGTAAACATTAAGCATAATGTAGTAAGCTATACCCTCATATGATTTAAGCCAATTTTAATACTTGAAAAACAAGGAAAAAAAAAAAGGTTGAAAGGCTAAGCCAGTTCGTTTAAAGCACCTGAACTAGCCACTACCTAAAGAGAATAACCCACACTGCCATTTAAGAGGGCTATCCTAGGACAGTCAGCCGAGGCTCAGTACTCCATGGCTACCAGTAGGATACGCGTTAGCTACTTAAAAGCTGACCTGAGTACCTGGTACAAAGGGCTGTCCTGTGTCTGGAAGGTAGCATGGGCAGATCCAAAGCTGGGACTGGGACTGCAGGGCTGGCTCCAAAGTTTTCACCTCCAGCTCAGAGGCAGCCATGCAAGCACACACAGTGAGGCTGTTTCACACACGATGGAGCTGCACTGGAGATGGAGCTTTTACACCTGCAGAGCCTGCCAAAATAATGTAAAAGGGCAAAAGGGAAGGTGGTAAGTCTAATCAAAGACAATGTTTTGAGCTGAATAAAACACTTAACTGCATGGAAAATTCCATTAGGTTGATTAGCTGCTTGCCTTAGGGCCCTCTTAAAACAACTGTTAAAAAAAAAAAAAAAAAAAAAAAAAGATAGCTATTGCAATGCGGCTTAAAAATATTGGAAAAGCAGGAAATGGAGCTTATTAGAGCTCAAATTAGATCCAAGATTTATGTGAAGAACATTTGGCCTCTGTAAAAGGCCTTCTTAATCCCTAGATGGTTTTTATTGTTTCTATTATTATTATTTATTTATACAGTGCCATAGGTATACATGGCACTTTACAGACAAATAAAAAAAAAACACGGGTCCTCCCCCAGAGAGTTTACAATACCTGATCTGGCAAAGAGTTAAGTACGTGAGTAACTTTATTTGTAGGACTAACCTCCCTTGAACCAATGGGAGTTAACAAAATAATCAACTTATTCAAACGATTATCTTTTCCAGATCAGGCCCTCTGGTCTCAGACATTCAGTCTGAGTCATTACAGGTGTAAACCCAGTTCATGGGAGTAACAACCTGAGTCCTGACAACTTCTGTTCAGCAAATCTTCCAGCAGTATTTTGTTCTGAGTTGCACATGATGAAGATGAGCCAAAGCAACAACACAGTGAAGCTAAATTGTTTTTCTACTGCTAAGTTAGCTTCAATTAAAGCCTTTTAGTAGTATTTGTAATATTATCTCAACACCTGCAGAAGCAGCTAGGCAGTGATTAAGAAACAGCTACAAGACACGGTTCAGGGCAAGACAGGGAAGCATGTGGTGCATGCACCTTACTGTACGCTGCCATCAGCGAGCTGCTGCTTCAGGGATGAGCGGCCAGCTCTCTATCTGCACTCTAAAACTACTGAATATTTGAGCATTATTACAGTATGTGTAATTTTATATCCAAAGAAACATTGTAAAGAAGTGTTGTTACCTATTTGACTTTGCAAAACAAGCACTCTTACTACCCATTAAAATACTCAAAATACTATACATTTTGGAGACTTGGGGTATCCTACTCACCTTCTTACTGTCCTGATGCCGCTATTTCTGTGAACAGAAAATTGGAGCTACCTCAAGCTACTTCTGTTTTGGAGGGCAGTAATGACTACTCCAAATGTGCAACCCTATTTGCTTGCATATAAACTTTTAATAATGTTCATTAAACTTTATTAGAATTGTACGTGTAGCCAGATCAGGGTTACGAATTAAAACCTCCATCGTGCAACCACTTGAGAAGGTTTACTCAGTATGAGCAAAGAAAACTATCTCTTTCTGTACTCACATTCTTAAACTGAACCTGTGCCCTAAATATAATGTTTTGACTTTTGAAGTTACACCTTTTTAAAAATGATCCTTTTATGTAAAAAATTTCTGATGCAACAGACTAGGAAAAGTCAATGAACAAATGAAGTGTGACTGAGTGCAATAATATCCAAAAGTCCTGAGCAGAAGAGACCCTGAAGTCCGTAGAAGTTTTGCAATAAACTTCTCTGGCAAAAGGAGTAAGCCTACAGAACCTGATACTAAAGGCCAGCGAAGCTGGTAGGAATTTCCCCATTGATAAGTTTTGAGTCAGATGCAAAGTGATCAACAGTAAGTGAAAAAAGGACTTCAGGCAAAGAAGAAACCATAAAAGCCAGAAATACTTTTTTTCAAGAAAACAGACGTGAGTATCATAAAGCCAAGGTCAAACTCCATCACCAAGACAGCTACGTGTGAAGGAGCCCTCTTTTAGGGCTAAGTATGGTATTTATGATTATTTATTTTTTATTGAAAGAAAAGGTAAATTAATCTACTTATTTTTTTTAAAGCATGTTTTTATTACATTGAGTAATTTCCTTTGAAAAAGAAAAAATGTTTCCTAAAACCATTAGCAGTAAAACTACATTTTTTTTTTGTTTGTATCTGAGATGAGACTGTGTATCATTATTCATGCATAATCTGATTCCAAATGATTCCTTGTTTACAATTTGTTTTGTGTATTTTCTTATGTAAGCAAGAATTAATATACCCAGGCGTGGAAGAAATATGCTATATTATCTTTTATTGCATTTCTTTAGAACATGCCATATATCTTCTTTAACTCCCCAATGACATTCAAAATAGCCAGAGGAAAGCACAAATAAATACACATATAAACAAGGACAAATAAGCTAATAGGAAAATTATATAAGCTGCGGAGGTGCATATAGCTGCAATCAGCATATGTAATATAAGCAACAGAAATCATAGTCTGACTCCAGATTTTCCAATAAAGATCAAAAAGTATTGAATGTTTGCCTAGCCTGATAATAAGCTAAATCAGAATACAGACACAGAGTCACAGTTTGCTCTCCTAAAACAACTAGATGACAAAACCTTCCATCTCGATTTCTCAGTGTGGCAAGACCCCATCACAATTAGTGCACACTTTTCTAAATGCTAGCACCCTCCAGTGTGCACACCCAGTAACATACACCCCATCCCTTGCTGTTCACTGAGCTTCCTACCGCAAGGGCTGGAGCCCTCAAACAAGGATGGGGACTAGACATGAAGTAAGAGAGGTTTTGATGCAAATAAAAACAGACAAATAATGACAAACTAGAACTGCATGATTTCAAATTGTGGTGTTTAAGGGATGATGAAAGAATATAAAGATCTGCCAATTCTGATAGAATAATTCAGAGGAGTAATTACTGTGAAAATTTGGAAATTTACCTCCAGATCCACCCTTGCATCATGCTTGCATCCATGCTTGCACCATGTTTCTTGGCATCACTCTAATTTCTTCCTCCATCTGTTTCTCCTACACATTTCCAACCAGCTTTACATGACTGAAGGTCCCAGACCACCTTGTCTCCAGACAATCTACCTGAGTCTTTTTCCTTTTGACTTTGTACTACATTTTACCCTGGTGAGTCACATGCCTTTCATCACGTGTAGGCAGGTATCTCCCCTGAATTCTTTATTGATACTTGTGAGGAAAAAAGGACAAAGTGCTGTTCTTTACTTGGTATAAAAATGTATCCATTACGGTAGGTCAATTTGGAGTATGATAAGACTCCAAAGGTTATATCCCATGTAATCAATTTAGGTTAATTCCTGTGCTTCTTATTGCAATACAATTTTGATGTTCATTTGGATTTTAAATATATGAAATGACAAAAAAAGGTCTTAATCTTCAGAATGCTAAGAGGCTATCTCCCCTTGAGTAGTTATTAATCCAGGGGGTTCTGTTTCCATTTTTATTTTGTCATCCTTAGCCTTTTCTTTCTCTACAGATAACTTGCTTTTTAAATTATTTTTACTATCTGGTTTTGAGGGTATTTCAGTGTTTCCCAAAAATACTATAGAATGTATTTTACAACCTTAGTAACAGATATTTTAGTATAAAATTAAAACAATTGTATCAATTAAAACCACATCTGAATATCCTTTTTTTTTTTTTTTTTTTTTGTTTTGTTTTGTTTTTTCTTTGTTTTTTTTTAAAGTTCTAGGTTGTTGTATAGGTTCTTATGATAGTCAATACATCCAGAACAAACTAAATGATCACAGAATCTTACTGAGTTCCAAAAGCTTCCAATGAATTTTTGGGTTTATATGCAACAAAACTGAGCTCTACACACCTCTTGGGACTTGACCTATTTCATGAATGAACCTAGGCAAAACAGTGGTTTCAAAACTATATACATGATTTCAGCTACAAACTCAAAAGAGGTGGTTATGAAACATTTGCAGACTTCTGCCTACGCGTAACAATTTATTTTTGGGTCATTTTAAGAAATTAAATTGGATATGATGTATCTTTCCAAACCGTAATTCTGCAAAAGTAGTTCTCAAATTCAAATATAGCAAAGATGAAACAGATAAAATATCTCTGAAGGAATTATCTATGGTAGTAACTCAGCTGTAAAGTTTGACCTTATGAAAAAAGTAATGTGATGACTGTTGGGAACTAGACTGTTGGAGGTCTATGGTATTTCAGGGCCTGCCACAGTGTTCCTCTGAATGCTTTTCAAGAAATATAAAAGCTCTCTAACCTGTCTTGCAACTAAAATTAAAATTTATTCCTACTAATCTATTCACAGCATCAGATTCTAAGAGCAGCTGTGACTTAGCAAAATGCAGGCCACATTTAACTCTGTGGAAGAGATCCGAATATCCCCTTCCACTCAGAATTTCTCTTTTAGTCTAAGGTGTAACAATAAATCAAATATTTCCTTGTAAATTTGTTTATAAATAAAAATAACATACTTATAATCTAATTATCTGATTTTAATCATGACAGATTTTGTGGGTAATGTTTTCTAAAGGGCTAAAAAGCCTCATCATCAAGTAAATACTGCAGATCTTCAAATGCATGTATGTGCCCAAATTCTAATAATTCTAATTTACTGGGAAGTAGCCACCTAATGTCTTTAATGATTCAAATCAAAATTTTGTTTGATTTTTACTGATAGATTGGTTTTCATACACAGAGTCTTCAGTAGGATAGCTGCTTCTGAATTCTGTAACTTTGGTATAACATGTACTTGATCCAGAACAACCTAAAACCCACACAATGATGCATTTTTTGGCCAAATGTTATGGTCACCTCTGGCCCTGGAGGGGAATCTGAGAGATATACATGCACCTCTGAAGGCAAATCATCTACATATAATTCAATAAAATCACAGAAAAATATAGTTTTTTTTTTTTTTTTTATATTCTCTCCCTGCTAATTCACGTCCCGACAAAACCTTTCAGAAGAGTGAGCTGGATTTCTTCTGTTAAAATATAATGAAAACTGTTTGAATTACCATATTTTAATGTATTTTCAAATGGAAAACTGTTTTAGTTTCAAGTCTGGAATTAAGATGTTTCCAGAATATTGAAACATCAATCTTCTTTTTTTCATGAGTAAGGTCAATATAATTTTATTCTGTTTTTAGCATTTTGGGATAATTCAGGTTAGAAGGGACTCAGGAGTTTTCTAGTCCAACCTTCTGCCCAAAGCTGGGTCAGCTACAGTCTGTGAAGACTGGTCAGGGTTTTATCCAGTTGGATCTTGAAAATCTCCAAGGATGGAGGCTATATAATCTCTCTGTGCCCCTGCTTTACTGGCCTTGGGGGGGGGAAAATTTTCTCATCATCTCCAGCCTGAACCTCCCTTGTTTTAACTTGCTTTCTGCCTCTCACCCTCGCATCACTGTGAAGAGTTCCATCTCCTCACTAAGCCCCCTGCAGGTACTGGGGGCTGCTGTCAGGTCCTGCAAAACCCTCCCTTCTCCAGGCTGGATGAGCCCCCATACCTGAGTCTCTCTGCAGAGCAAGTGCCCTAGCACCGACCTTCGTGGCAGCCCTCCACTGAACTCAGTCCAGTTTGCCAATGTCTTTCTTGTTTTCTTTGATATTTTCTAATAAACAACAGTAACTATCATGAAATGATGGACTAAATACAATCCCAGAAACCAATATTGTCTTCTGATTCAAAATGTGTTTTTTACAGGGCCATGATATTGCTGGTATATTCTGTTCTTATGTCCATTGCTGGCATACTATATTCCTGAGCTTATTCATTATTACCTTTGATTATTATAGTGTCTCCCTTTTCTAGGAATTTAATGACTTATTTGTTCATGAATCCCTTGAGGAAAAAAAAAAAAAATTGACATAGTAACATTTTTGTATTTCAAAGTAATGGAGGGAGGGTACTTATTAAAATACATTCACTGACTTGAACTGCATACACTGGACATACTTACAAATGAAAATACTTCCCGTTCTTGTTTTCCCAGAAATAAAGCTTTCATATATTCACTTTTGTTGTCAGTTCCAAATCACAGGCATGTTCAACTGGAAATTGCACCTATTTTCAATTATGGGACCCTTCTATACTCCTGACCGTTCTTTTCCAGTGGTTTAACTTAACTGCAGCACAGAGAGACTGGATGAGAGCAGTGAGAGATGACATCACATCTGTCTGAATTAACAAGGTGATAAATAAGTACAGTAAGCCCAGCTGAACGGGTCAACAACTAAGTAGAACTATTTTTCCCATAGTGGCTTAACATAAATCATGAGAACTCCAGTCTTTAGAAAAGTATCCTTTAAAACAAGACTAATCAATTTCACATTCTTGTTTTTTTTTTTTTTTGAACATATTAATACCTTTTATAGGTCCTTAACCTGAACAATTTTTTGACTTTTTAAGTTTTAATATGTCATGTGTCTTTAATAACTGCTAGGGTTGTTTATTCCACATTACTTTTCTCCTATTCACACCATACATACT
The DNA here is from genome assembly GCF_047663525.1 of Anas platyrhynchos. Classification (NCBI taxonomy): domain Eukaryota; kingdom Metazoa; phylum Chordata; class Aves; order Anseriformes; family Anatidae; genus Anas; species Anas platyrhynchos. The sequence continues at coordinate 16,902,560 of NC_092598.1, read as the reverse complement.
TGTACATATTTACGTTTATTACAAATGTTGTGCCTACTGTGCCTGTTAATATATAAATTATTAACAAACGGCTACATTAAAGATGTTGTACCGCTTTATTATTTATTTTACCAACACATACTTTCATTAATTGACCACCCAGCAACAATTTTAACCAACTCTTTTGTTTTCAACCAATGGAGAAACACTCATAATGAAGTAATGATAATCTTTCATTTTAACATGTACAATGAAGACATTTTTGTTGGTATGCATTATGTTTAGAGCTGAAAAGCAAGAGCCTGAAAATAAAACTCCCACCCTTGACTTTAGCAACTTCCTTTCTGATCTTGACCCTACTATGCAAAACTCAAGCAAACACCTTTGTTTTCAAGGTTTCCTAATATTTGATTCTGCTATGCTGTATGAAGGACTGAAGTTACTCTTTAGTATTCAGGGACCAACATTGCATTCAGTGCTGCAATGTTACAATGGCAGCTTGGCTTGCCTTCTGCCACCCCAGAAGAACTGGAAAATAAATTTATGCACACAATGCAAAAGAGCCACTGAAGCTGGCTCAGAAACATGTTTTTTTGGGGGTTGGGCTAAGATTATATCTGTACAAGATCCTTAAAAGAACTGCAATGACTCTGGAGTGCACATCTCTGCTGATTGTCCATTGGCCTCACTTAGTCCAACACCACTCTGATTTTTGGCAAAACTTAGGTTCGGTCTCTTCATTTAAACCTCATTAACAATCCCAAAGATATGATTCTTAGAGAAGCATCACTGAAAAAACATGCACAAAGAAGAAAAGGTGAGGAAAGGTGAAAAGCTTTTGGCAGATGAGCTTCATGATCAGCCATATGCAGGTAATAATGGACAGTTTTAAGACTTACGTGACCCAGTCTGACAAAAATTAGTATGTGAACCTCCCTGCTATCTCCATGAGAGGAATTTTTAAGAAACCCCGTATTTGACAAGATTTATGCTACGGAGTTGAACAGTCTGAAGCCAGACTGAAAATCTTGGCCAAGTCCTCATTTCCAGTACTAACAAAAAACTGAGGAAATGGACGCCCCTATCTAGAACTATTCTCTCTGCAGTTTTCCTCTTCATTTATTTTCCCTGTAGAGGCTTAGGCTTCAGCTCTACACTTTAGATAAATCATACCAAGAACAGATGGGGAAATATATAATACAACATTCTCTCAACTTCTTTTTGAAGAGAACCAACTAACCAGCCAAGCTTGAAGTGAAAACTCTTGAGTATCTCCAGACTGGACATTCAGCAAGCCCTGCTGAGGTTGGAAAATCAGAGGCTAGATTTATGTTTACCTTTATTGATTGATATTTAGTAATGTTTGTGTTGTAAAAATGGATGCAAGACTGCTGAGTCCTTACCTTTCAATACACGTGTTGCTAAGTACAGAAAACCGTACCAGATCCCTGGCTGATATAACATAGGCTTAGTATTCATATCTCCAGAGAAAATGTACAAACTGAAATTAGAAAGTAATTTGTTCACAATATTTGTTATGGTTCAAAACTAATCCTTACAAACAAAATGAATAAAAATAAATAAATAAAAAATGAATCCCTTTCACTGCCATTCCTTCCAGTCTCTGATCTTGTTCCTTAGGATTGCAGTGGATTGTAGCCATTAGGAAAAAACTCCATTATTTATCCTGGTGTAACAATACTACTTGGTACATCTTTTAATGGTGACAAGGAATTATAGAATCAATACTGTTGGAAAAGACCTCCACGATCATCTGGTCCAACCATCCCCCTACCACCGAAGTCACCCTCTAAATCATGTCCCTAAGCGCTAGGCCCAACCTTTCCTTACCTCAGGGATGGTGCCACCACCATGTTCCTCGGCAACCTATTCCCATGCCTGACTACTCTTTCTGAGAAGAATTTTTTCCTAATTTCCAAACTAAACCTCCCCTGGTGCAACTTGAGTTCATTCTCTCTAGTCCTATCACTAGTTACGTGTGAGAAGACGCAACCCCCAGCTCCCCACAGCTTCCTTTCAGCCAGCAATAAGGCTCTCCCCTGAGCCTTCTCTTCTCCAGACTAAAAAACCCCAGCTCCCTCAGCGGTTCCTCATGTGACTTGTGTTCCAGGCTCTTAACCAGCTTCCTAGCCCTTCTCTGGACATGCTCCAGGGCCTCAATGCCCTTCTTGTAGTGAGGGGTCCAAAACTTTACACAGTATTCAAGGTGCAGCCTCACCAGAGCTGGGTACAGGAGGACAGACAACCACCTCCCTGGTCCTGCTGGCTACACTATTCCTGTTAAAGCCAGGACACCATCAGCCTTCTTGGCCACCTGGGCACGCTGCCAGCTCATGTTCAGATGAACATCAAGCAACACCCCTAGATCCTTTTCCTCTGCACAGCTTTTGAGCCACTCTGCCCCAAGCCTTTAGCACTGCATGAGGTTGTGGCCAAAGTGCAGGACCCAGCACTTAGCTATGTCAAACCTCATCCCATTCATCTCTGCCCATCAACCCATCCTGTCCACGTCCCTCTGCAGGGCTTTCCTACCCTCCGGAAGTTCGACACTTTCCGCCAACTTGGTGTTAACTGCAAACGTACTGAGGGTGCAGTCAATTCCCTCATCCAAATAATCAATTAAGATATTAAAGAGGATGGGCCACAACACCGACCCCTGGGGACAGTTTGCTAGCTGGATTTCACTCTGTTCACCACCACTCTCTGGGCCTGGCCATCCAGAAAGATTTTAAGCCAGCAAAGAGTATACCTGTCCAAGAGACGGGCTGCCAGTTTCAACGGGAGAATACTGTGGGAGACTGTCAGAAGAATTGCTGAAGTCTACATAGACTATGTCAACAGCCTTTCCCTCATCCACCAGGTGCGTCACCTGGTCATAGAAGGAGATGAGGCTGGTTAGGCAGGATTTGCCTTTTACGAACCCATGCTGACTGGGCCTCATCCCCCAGTTGTCCTGCATATGTTGCGTGATTACATTCAAGGTGATCTGTTTCATCACCTTTTCTGGCACCAAAATCAGGCTGACAGGCCTGTAGTTGCCCAGGTCCTTCTTATGACCCTTCTTATAGATGGGTGTCACATTAGCAAGTCTCCAGTCATCTGGGCCTCTCTGGATGACCAACTGATGAAACTGAAGGATATTTTCTGGATTAGTCGATCAAGTCCTCCAACTGTATTTTCTATAGTTAATATTCATAGTTTCACATCCAAAAATGTGGAGAATAAGGAGTCATAGCAACATTTTAATGCCCGTTGGTTCATAATTACTGACAGCATTTTCCCAACCAGCCACTAAGAAAACAGTAGCAGATTTTTCATGATTTTTCATTTCTAACAGACAATTGAGTACATTGAAGTAAAACACTTTTTTCCAAATGCCACAGATTAAACTGAATTAAGATCAGAGGTTCTTATATCTCTTACCTCCTTTAATTCAGATTGCTAAACTTCTTTTTCTGAAACCACACAGAGCAGTCCATGTATTGTGAGCTGCTTATAGAGCTGTTGCTCTTTGGTAGCACCATTACTCCTATGCAAAATGGAAGAATTTAAATGGGTAGTTTTCACCATTTCTATCCATATATTACTGCTTTAAGTCCTTAGTTTTATTCAATATTAGATAACTGAAGATAATGTACATAAAAGTAGTAATGCCATGTAAAATTACTCCACTTCAACACGAGACCTATTCTAGTAAAAGATATTAAAGGACTCCTAATGCCTCCATTTTGTTCTCTCAGTTCAGCCCTCTCAGTTCTTCACTTAAGGGTGTTTTAGTGCGCAAGTGACACTAAAGAATAAGTATTCTTTAATACAAATCCTTCTCTGTTTTATTGGTCCCATTAATGGCCCATTCAGTGTTTCCAGAAGTGGTTGCTCAGAGTGATCGCTCAGTGTGCTTACTATGACAGGGAAAGAGAGGGCACATCATGTTCTTGCGGCACTCGGGTGGCAGTCAGCATGTTGGTCCACACACTGATCGCTTCCAGAGCAAAAAGCACCTGTTTCAAAGAATCCTTCCAGGAAGTAAACCTATGCTAGATGGACCTGTGGCCATTCACTTCTAAAAAATAAGAATAGAGAGAGACTTGTAAAATACTATCTTTTATTTTTATTTTTTGTAAGAGAGTGGTTGCTGATGCCCAGACTGCTCCTGTGTAATGTAGAAGATAATGTAGTCAAATGAGAAAGATATTTGCATTCTGCAAATGACTGACAATAGTCTAAACAAGAGAGATGACTATATAATTTCTCATTGCTCCTTCACCAGAAACGACTATGTTTATATTTACCAGAAAACTCCTACATTGGCATTCATTCCCAAGTGAAGCTGGTCTATCAAATGTATCAGATGTTTTAGTTTCCCTAAAAAAAACAGTTAGTTTATGATGGACTATTTCTCTAACTTTTTCTGTAATTTCCTCAGGCCAAGAACAAGGCTGATAGCTGTACGATATTATGTACCTTAAGAACCTGAAGAAGTGTCAGTATTTGCTGCAAGAGAGCTGAAATTGGAGCTTGTAAACTCAATCTGGTGATACATATAGTCTGAGGGTTAAGGAAACATAAATCTCATTTTGCAAAACTATGAAGTTTTCTCCTGATCTTCTATTGCCCTGGTGTGCACAAGCTAAGTTAGACATTTAAGATGGCTGCTTGAAAATAGAATATATCATTACTTAGGATAATGATGATATTAATGTGATGAGAAAATATTCATAATTTGAATACAAGACTAAGATGTGAAGGAAGAGATATGACAGACAAAATGGAACTCAGGTCTATTTCTAATATACAAAAAACTTACCATCTTCCTATCAATATGGTGATTAAGCTTTATCAGCCATACAACGATTGCTGCCCTTGTCTATTTTTTTCATTGTCAAAAATGGAAGCTGCCTTTCAAATACAGAAAATATAAAAATCACCATAACTAAAGGAAACTCCCAAGTTAATTTCCGTGAAGTTAAAAAAAAAAAAAAGAAAAAAAAAGGGGGGGGGGAAGGAAGGAAGAAAGGAAGGAAGGAGTTTAAAGCCTAGATGTTTAGACAGCCCTGCAAGCCCCCTTGTGACCTTACTCTGATATTTAACAAAACATTAATCTTCTTGCCAGCAATTATAAAGAATACAGTGATGTAGCTGGGGCTCAGTGAGTGAGTAATAGTAATTCCATTGTTCTCTTTTATTTATGCCTTGGCTGTACCAGGCAGATGAGGTAAGTTGGGGCTTTTTATATGTTATTATTCTGAACTGGCAATACATAAAGGCTGATTACACAAATATCTGTCTGTTTCTGAAGCACTGTTTCACACCTCCTTCCAGCTCATGATCAAAGCGTTTCAACATTTTATTATGAAATCATGAATCCCCCCTTAGTTTGCATATGAATTATAGTCTTTTTTTTTAAACACTGGTGTACAACAGTGACAGTGCCTTTTGAACCAAGGAACAAAACAAGGTGTTACACATTACTTCTTGAAGGCAATGACTTGCTGAATAATTCTGTTTGTTGGAGCACAGTCCAACCTCCCTATTGAATACAAAAGCCTTGAGACCAAAGCATTTTCTTCTGTGAACAGGCCAGCGATTTAGTTTCACTTGTAAGAAAAAAAAAAAAAAAAAAAAAAGCCGAGAAAACATTGCCATGCTGGCACTTCAAATCTAAAAGGACTCTATTTTTCAGAAAATTTTCTGCTTTCTCTGAAATTCAGTAATACTAAAAACTGAAAGTAATATGATTATTCAGTTAATAACATCCCCTGTACAAACCTTGCATTCCGGAACGTTCTCAGCGGGTTCCATATTAGTGCCCTAAAGCATCCTGGGAGAACAGCCAAGAGGAAGGCATAGCGTAGCCCAACAGGCCAAAAGCAAGCCAACTGCACCTTCTTCTTGGGAGAACTGTTCCTGCATCTTATCTTTAAGATTCACACAATAAATTTTAAGGACTAATTTCAAGGATCCATTTCATAATGAAACTCATGATGCTCAATCTTTCTGCTTCAGACAGAGAACGTGTTAAGTCAACCGCACTGTATTTTGACTCTCTAAGAAGCCTGTACTTGAAAGTCTCAGAACTGTGAATCAGAGATGAGGTTTCTGCTGACTTTCACAAGAATATCCAACTGTTGATTCTTCTGCTAAGATGCATTCTCCTGTAGGATATGTATCAAATGCCAACGGTTGCTTTTTTACACTGTCATGAGCATGTGCCTCATTTTCCTCCTCAGATGTAGCCCACCCTTATAAAATATATTTATTTTTCAAGTTTGCTTTACACAATACAAATATGAACTGGGATCCACCTCATGAATAGAAAGGACATTTCATTAGGTGGTGCTACCAGTGATTTACAACTATTCATTTTGTTGAGTCATATCAGTTGTGCCATTGGAGTCAAAATAGGATTTGGTATGTAATTCTTGAGATCTTATTTGTAATGCCATTTTCTCCCTCAGTTCTCTATATTGGCAGAGACTGATAAAGCTCATCTCTACAAACCTGATAATGTCACCAAATCAAAATGTAAGGTGAGAGGGTAAAGTGGATTTGCTTCCATGTTTCATCACAGGCCTAAAGACTGAAGGATTTAAATTCCGATCGCAGCACTGCTGTATGATCACGCAGTGAAAGAGCATAGAGACAAAGCAACGGCCTAGCTAAATGTGCCTGGTTTGTTAAAAGATCTTTTCCAGATCATCAATAGACAGATAAAGTAATTAAAATTTATACAGGGTTTGTTTTCTGAACGGCTGAAGGCCCTGCTTGTTACAGGGAACCCCATTTCCCTCCTGGTGTCAACTGGTGGAAGTTGTCCAGAAGCAGATTCGACACAGCAGCAGCTCTGCCTGTGGTATCAGTGGCACTGAAGCTAGCCCATGTGCTGGGGTTGTGAAAACTCAGGCATCTTTTGTCATAGGATATATTATTTATTTATTTATTTATTTATTTTTCCCTTTCCACCAGACAGTTCAGTACTTTTGAAGCATTCTTTTAAAGACTGGCTACCACTTCAAAATTTTCTCTGTGGAATAACTTTGAATATGCATCTTTGACCTTAAAATTATTTCTTCAGTACAGCCTGAAACTGGGGTGGGTTTAGATTCTGCCCACTAATATAACATTTTCTATTCTAGAGTATTTTAAAACAGAAGAGCATTATATTGTGTGAGATTAACAATTGCCATTATCAATATATTTTTTATCATTGAAATTAATTTATATATAAAACCTCTTAACTTTACTCTGACTTCTGGCACAGACTTAGTAGAAGCATCAGACCAAAAATAGGAGACGTTCCCCATCTTAAAGTCAAACTTCAAAAACAATTCTACTGGTCCTATTAACAGGCAGGCTGTATTTCTGAGTACCTTGCAAAAATGGACAGTCTCCATGCATGAGACGCAAACTCATAAAAGCAAGAATTCAGACTTGAGTCTTAAGGCCTGTTCATAACTTAGCACACACAAGATATATAAGACATCCAGCAGCTTTGAAGCTCTTCCTCTGCTCCTGTGCAGCAAGGGCAAGTTAAGGATTGCATTGTAACCATAACCCCTCCATTCTGTACCCTGTGTAAGCTTTCAGGAAGATACTTAATGTTATTGGAGGATGATGTTCAAGAAACAAAATAATATTTGAGAAAAGTAGTCTAATCTCTCTCATACTAAGATACAATAAAACTGCTTCAATATATCATGTAAATATATACATATTTAATTCAGGAACTTATTACATGAGATTACACCACTCCTCTGAGCTATGGATTCACATGGTACTGGAAACCATAAGAGATAGGAAAATACACCTGTAGCCAATTCTGCAACAAAGATATTTAATTTGAGAAAATATAATTTTGCAGGACAGGTACTTATATGACCAATATAATACATTTCCACTTGTAGAACAAATTTTATGGAACAAAATTTATCAAAGCTAACCTTCATAATTTGCTTTTTTTTTTTTTTTTTTTTAACATTTTGACCATAATAAGTATTTTGAATTCTTTATAGGTACTTTATAGGTAAACGTTACTTTATAGGTAAACATTGCATTAGCTGTACTTAACTGGACCACAATGACAACTAGACTGAAGAACAGAAAACATGTCAGCAAACTTTCTGTAAAATATGTAAAATTATTTTCAATATTATCCATGCAGAGTTATGCTACAAGTTGCATAAAAAGTTGGAGTACATCTTGAGGCACTTAGAATGAAAAAGGCTACCTAAGAACAAAATGGTATTGTACTACGCTGATGCAATTAATGTACTAAACAATTTATCATGCTGCTGGCCCATGTAGCCTTGTATTCTCTGCCTAGAAATATCTGATGCAGGTTAACTAGAGATAAGACTGTTCACAGTTGTAGAGTTCTGGGTCAAGATGACATTTATGTCTCCCAAAACTGGAACATGTGGCATATTTTAGTTAAGTATTGTTGACTTGAGGACATCTTTAAGAATAAAAAAAGAGCCAGAAGCTAGCTAAACTAGGAGAAATCACGTAGCTTAAATTATCTTTATTTCAGGTTTCTGAATCATAAGAGACAAGCCACTGTAATGAGCTCTTTTTACCTAGAAGCCAAATTGCAAGTGACTATGGTTTAAGAAAAAGACTGAATAAACAGAAGGTGGAACAACATGTTCCTATGGGAGTAAAACAACTTTCAGCTTCCTTAGGGTAGGCCCTTGTTACTTTGTGAAGGCCCTGGCAGCAGTAAAGTTTGCTGAACTTCTGAAGAAAGCAGTTCTGCTTCTCCTTTGAATAGTCCTGCTACCATAACCCTGAAGGGGAATTAGGAGGGAGCTGGTCACCCTTCTGAATTAGGAAAGTGGTTGGGGAGAAATAAAGGAGGACAACATAAACACTGGCCTACTAGCACATGCATATCTTTCAGTTTTCTCAGAAACCTAGCTCTTTTGTTTCCTGTTCTCTCTCCAGCTGCATGGTTACTGATCTGCTCAAGTGGATGAGGAGGAAATTTCATTTTTTGGCTCTAGCTTGGCATTCTACACTTGAGACTTCTGTTGTATGAGATAAGCTTAGCTTGCCTTGCACTTGTTGCTGCCATATGGAACCTGCTGTAGCCTTTGACTTCTTTGTTCTTTCTTTCATATTCAGATTCTACAATTTCCAAAAGCTGTGCTTACTGTTGCTAAAGTAAGTCTACGGTTAGCTTCAAATCTATTTTTGTAACAGTCTCCCTGATAATCTTGCTGCATCTCCTCTTTCTAAATTGCAGGCCGAGCAGAACTGAGTAGCTCATGATGTTCTACTTTTTTTCCCCTCATTTTTTTTTTTTTTTTAATGAATTCATTTGTGTATTTTAAACTGATGCTCAATTTACAGACCTTTTGCAATACCACCTAAAAATATGACCCTTTAACTAAGGGTCATATTTACTATAACTAAAATATGACTCCAGTTAATTAAGCACTTAAAACTGATTCCTACATCAGTGGTGGTAGAAAGCATTTTACTAAACAGATTGATCTAGGCCCTGTTTACGAAACTCTGGGTTAGGCCAAGATCTACAAAGGTGCAGAGGTGACAAATTTCTGTCCAATTCAAGAAGATGTTGGTATTTACTTCCTAATGTCTGCACCTCAGAAATATTTGCACAAAGGAAATGAGGTGAAAGTTGGGGCTTCTGTGCCACTTCAGGCCATCTTAGGTACAGAAATTACTCAGCAAGCATACAGAAAAAGGTAACTGACTGGAACAAGCAGCAACAGACTGCCCTGGGAACCATCCTGGAAGGTATTCAGAAAACGTGTAGATGTAGAAATTAAGGACATGGTTTAATGGTAAACTTGGCAGTGCAATGTTAGAGGTTGGACCAGATGATCATAGAATCTTTTCAAACATGAATATGATTCTGTGATTCCAGGTATGCAGCTCCTAAATCAGCCACATGTTGCACTGCTGAGCAGATTTTTTTTTTTAAAATACTTGTAGAAGTTAAGACTCTGAACAAATATAGAAAATGGCCATAGGATTAAGCCACATAGGATTTTTGAAGATATCCTTTGTCTCTGTAGCATCTGTTCTCATTATGAACTCATTTTCTTATCTATACTTGCATCCGTTTTTTAAATCTGATTATTTGACAAATATTTCCATGGATAGCCAAAGTCTGAAAGTAATACTTTCAATATGGTTAATTCATTAAGAGAGTAAAAAAATACATTTGTGCTATTTTAGTGTTTCTGCTTCCAATGTCATTTTACATTAATTTGTAAATTGTGTTAATATTTATCTATATAATCTCAGCATCTTTAACAAATTAACGGTAAGGAGTATCAGTGAAAACAAGTTATATCCACTTGAAAAAAATTAAGATGCTATTTATATCTGGTACACATTCTTCCCAGTCATGATGGGACTGATGGGAGACCATCACTTCAGGCAGATATTCCTTTCTTAGACATTTCCTTGCTCTTTATTGCCAAAGCCTATTGTTAACTCTTCATAAAAGGTCTTCCCAGAGACTCTGCTATGTTGCATGGGGTCCCCAGCATTTCTCTTTATTTATGCTGAGATCATATCTACTGATTTTGTAGCTCTTCTCCTACAGGTTCTGCGCTGCAGTTTCTTCCTTTTTGAAGTTTCTATTTTCATAGATGACCATTACTTTCTTATATTTAATTCCTCCTAAGTGCTGTAATTTCCCAAATGTTTTTAATTCCATAAGCTGTTTCCTGTGATCTTCTCCAGACTACTTCTCAGCATGGTTTTCAGTTTTCTCCGAGGCTATATTTTTTTTTATCCACCTCTTCCTCCTCTCTCTTCCCTCAGTAAAACAGCACTGGCCTCCTTCAGCCATAGCTCATTTGTCTGTTTAGCATCTGTTTGTCATTCATACCCCTTGATGTTATAACACTCATCTTTTTCATATTCTCATCTATAGCCCACTGTGAATACTTGCACAATGCTTTAGAGTCATCATAGAACATTTATTTCCATTTCTCCTAATAGGATATTTGCCTCCTTATCTTCAATAGTATCCTTCTTCCTCAGGAAGTTTTAATATTGTCATCACTATTTTAAATTTACTATTTCCTGCAGCTGATCTTTAATTAGAAAGATGTAATGGGACAATGTATTTGTAAAAGCACAACTTGTCCAGCCTACAGATATAAGAATCTACTCCTAAATGCAGAGTTTGTTAGAAGCCTACATGTAAGCCTTCCATGACTCTTATTACATGTAAGAGAAACTGAAAATGTCTTGGTTTGTTCAAATACTCAGAACTCATGAATGCCAAAAGTAAATGGGTATAACTTCATAGGAAAAAAAAAATAAAATAAAATAAAAAAAATTAACATCGTAGAATTAACTTTGGGTAGAAAAATTGCTCAAATGGGTATGTTGTGCATGTACTCTTCTCAGTTTTACCTCCTCTGTATCTCTATGAATCTATGAAAAAATGCAGGCTAGTAGGATTTTTGCATGATATCTTATCCTGAAGCTAAATGAGTTTCATCTGTTGCACTGAAATTATTATAATTAGTATTTATTTTTGACAAAACTTGAAGGCCAGAATTGTATATCAAGGCCCAGTACTGACAGATAAAAGTACTGACAGATAAAATACAGCCACTTTATATATGAGTGTGTGTAAATATATAAATATATATATATATATGTATATAAAAATATGTGTATATATATACATAGGAAATAAGTATAAGAAAATAAGAAAGCTTACAAACTACCCATCTGAGAGATAAGGTGAACATAAAACAGATGAGGAAAGCCCAAGGTAACAGTGAGATGATAATGGCTGGTGTAATAAGCAATGATACTGCACCTCAACTGCTTGGCTATGATTAAACTAATTTAATAACTGCTACCATGCTAAGAAAAGGAATTGATAGCACAACGGTAATTTATTGTCTTCTCTCATCTGTAATTTACTCAGCACCAAAGTATTTATTAGAAACATATTTATTGTGTGCTCAGTTTTGGACATGCCATATGTTCTTCTACTTATGATGTAATAATTTGTGTTTGGATTTTTTTTTTAGTGCTGTATAAAAAGACTAAAGCTGAAACTGGAAAAAGTCACTAGATATCAGTGCTGAATGTGAGATCAATTTCATAGGAAGAAATTCATGCCTCTAATGAGAAGTTTGCTCTAATGAAATGAAGGAGATCAAAGCTGATAGAAAGCAAAGCTATGTAATGAAACAGTGATTTAAGAAGCCTGGGACATTCATTTTATTTTCATTCTAAGATAGGTTACTTGCCTTACTGTTTGGTATTGTTTATTCTGGTGTCTGTACATGGATTTGATTATATTAATTAGATTATTGGCCAAATTCTAAACTGTTGTAAATCAGAATTGCTCTTCTGACTCCAGTGAATGACAGTGACTTATACCAGCTGATGATCTAGCTCTCAATGCCTTACAAATACAGGATAAAGACTCTACAAAGCTTCTAAAAAGTTTGCTTGTTTGTGAAAATGTTCCAATTAATTGCAGTTTTGCGAATGGATAGAATTTCTTGCTGTAAATACTTTAATTAGTATTATAAAATGAATTGAAATTTAATTAAAGATGAAAAAAAGCACAGTGGAAATTTTAAAAGGATAAAACCAGCAAGAAGCACTCCCAGATTTGAATGGCATTTTAACAGTAATCTGAACCAACATCTGAAATGTGTTATATAATTTTAAACATATACTAAAAATTATTTTCTTTCAGCTTAGAGCAAGTGCAGACTCAATAGTTGTTCCAGAGTTTTTAGTTATTTTTCCCTCAACCTCTAGACGTAAACAAACAAGAATGCTAATTGAAAATGTTTCTTCAGGCAAGAATCTTGTCAAAGTAGTTAAACAGGGTTAGACTCAACCAGCAGAAGGTAGGACAACCTCTGGAGAAAGCATTCGTACTGAAAACACATTGTGTTTATTCAAACAGTGATTCTCCAACAGAGAGTTTTAAACCAATGCCTTAGTAAATTACTGAAAAATATTAGTTTGGTTCTTGATAAGACAATCAAAAGTGCATTCACCTCTTTGATGTGTATAATGAACATGACACTTTTTCAAAAAACATCTATGCTCCTAAGTAGCTGGCCAGGTTTAATTGGAGATTGGTGCCTCCTGAATTCCTTAAATTCTCCTTGTTTCTCAGAATGTTGCTAATGGCACTGTGTGTGGTTTCTCCACTACAACAACTGCTGTTTTGATAGTGTTTATGAAATGTCCACTACAAAATGGAAAAGGTAGACCTGATTTCTGAAAAGATGTCTGACTAACTTGTATGCAGGCAGGCACAGTTAACACGATAACAATTTGGTTGTTACGTTCTTTGAAGAAGAATATGAATGCAACAGGTTTTACCTGGGTACATCTAAATAGTTGGAAAATCAAAGCATTTCTCAAGTTCTGAATCTGGATGCACATACTTTGAGAGTTCCCACTAGAATGTGACCCAGACATATGAGCAGAGATATGTTGACAATGACAACTGTTAGACTTTAAGCTAGAAAGCATTTATGTAAGTGAACGGTCCAAAACTACAAGTAGTGATGCTTGTAAATCCAAGAAAGCTCCAATGCAGAAGGAACACCATATACTGCCAAAGCACTTTATATGCATGATCAAATTAACTTGCATTCTTCTGTAATTTATGCAGTTATTTTTAAGATGACAGGCTCTTTTATTTTTTTTTATTTTTTTATTTTTTTTTCCCAATAAGAGAGGTATAACTTAAGTCTTTGGGGAACTGACCCATTTTACACATTTCCTGATCGCTTTCCTGATCTGCCCTGGTGTTACTGGAGAACCGATTCAAACATGAAAGCTCAGTTTGTGTAGAAAAGAAAATCAATTTAATTTAATATAGATGACTGTTGCACAAACACATGTATGCCATGTTACGCACAATTGGTGATGCTTATCGGTATCATTTAGAAGCAACCAAATAATCTCCTTCTAGTGGACCAATTTTTACATGGGTATATTTATGCAGCATTCATAATGCTCTTAGAACAGCCTGTGTTCTGTATACTGTTTCAAATAGGAGTGCTAAAATAGTGCGTTTCTTCTCACTGAACAAAGATTTTATGTTTCTGGCAAAGGTTTTGGAAGATAATGTACTTTTTAGCCAAAAAACCCGTTCAGAAAATAACTATACTCCAACTTTGATGTACAAATGTAACAACAGAGTTCTTTATAAAAGGATATGATCCATCTTATTATTACACATTATATTCTTTTTTTATATAACGTCAGAGATGTTTATCTTAGTGAAAAACTTCTCCATGGATTATATTTTTCTTCTTCTCTTTCTAGATTACCCTCAAGATGAATGAACTTTATCTTTCCAGGAAGTTAATTTTTTTTTTTTATTTAAAATGTGAAATCTTGCTGAGTCCTAGGGTTAAGTGCATGGTTTCAAAGCTGATACTCTATGAACATATGGCTCTCTTATTTCTAGCTATATTTAACATTCTTTTATCTTGAAACATTTTGCTCAATTTCTCAGAAATGCCATTTGTTTAAAAAAACTTTTTGAGAATCAAATCTCCAGCAGGACTATCTCTTTCCTATATTTATATACAGGACACAATCCTGGCAACAATTTGACTCCAGCAGGTTGGAGAAATTCCACCTGGACTGTGTGTCCCACAATCAAACTGGCGCTGTATTCCACAAGATGATTCACTATCAGATGGCAATTGAGAGTATATTGCATTTCTCTTTGCATCAAAGGCAAACAGTTATGAAAAGTTTTATCTCAGTGGGGTGGGCCTACATTAATCCACTCTAATCTTTGCCTTGCTCTCAGAGAGTTTTACATTGCAATTTTTTTGAAAGCATGCAAGGTCGGAATGGGAGTTCTACTGAATCTGGCAATAGTACTCTTCATTCTAGGCTATACAGATTTCATTAACACTTTTTTTTATTTTTATTTTTAAACTACTACTCCCAGACATAAGCCTATTAAATATTTCAGTTGAGGGATCAGGACCTATAAAATACAAAATCTAAATCAATTCTTAGAAAGTATCTCAGGATTTTACAGACAATCAAATGAGAAATGCTGAAACATGGTTTTGGGAACCACACTACTTCCAACATAGAATCAGAGAATCATTCAGACTGGAAAAACAAAACAAAACAAAAACTCTAAGATCATCTAGTCCAACCTTTAACCTAGTATGCGAGTCCACCATTAAACCATGCTTCTAAGTTCTAAACCTACATATTTCTTGAAGACCTCCAGGGATGGTGATCACTTGCTTGGGCAGCCTATTCCAATGACACTTCAGTAAAGAAACTTCTCCTAATCATTAGGAAGGAACTGATCCTGAATAAACACAACACATTTTAAAAGCTACAATACTGAAAGCACATACAAACTTGACTTTAAGTATGACTACTATTTCCATCAATGAAAGTTTTCAGTTAAGCAGTCTGGATTAGATCCAGAGTGTTTACCCCCAAGAAACAAACAAACAAAAACCCACAGTACCTCTTGTTTTAAATCATATTTAAAACAAGGTATGTTTATATTAAATAGCATGTGTTGATATTAAATAGTGAAGTAAGTCTATTTGAGCTACTAAAATTACAAGAGAGAAATAACTCTTGAAGATACTTACGAGTAGGTTGCTGTTTAAGAAGTGGAACTGAACAACATCTACTTCTTATCAACGCAGTATCCAACCTGCACAAGAAAAGAAGAGAAACATTTAAGGTTTCAATCAACAAGTAGGCTCTCAGTCTGGGCTCATCAGATACATGGAGGCGGCAGCATTCCCCCTGATGCAGATGCCAGATGAATGTTCTTAACCACCTTCTGACAACTCTGTATCAGTTTTCTCAACTTTTATTACGCTTTTGTAATTTCTACAATTACTTAGAATTATTGTAGAAGCAGTATAAATATTGTAAATGGAAATATAATAGAAATATTTTTTTTGGAACAGATTCAAAACGTGCTTCTACATAGGAGGTGATAATACCAAAAGTTGGTATTCTAACATAGGGTCAGCTCTCCAATCTAGACCAACCAGCATAATCTGGATACAAGAAACTATTATCAGACACATAAATAAATAAATAAATAAAAGTAACTAGGAGGATTGCACAAACTTTTCTGTTTTTAATGAAATTATATTTACTAGTGAAAGACATTTCCCTCAAATGATTTTAAACATTGCTCTGCAAAACACAGATTTGTCATGAGAAAAAGATGCCTAAAATATATCTGTTTAAGTGTATTGCATAGTCCCTTACTTCCTGGAATGTTCTACTGAATTTAACAGAAATAATTCGCCAGAGATGTACTACTGAACACGAGTAATTGTGATACTCTGCCTACCATATATTTGTCATCATCATGTAAAATCAGTGATCTTAGGGACAATGTATTCTACTACAGGCTTTTTACAGAATATATAAACTATGGAAAATAGCATAAAACCTTACAATAACTACAGATAAACAAGTAAGATTGACTTTGCAAAACCATTAGGTCTATTACATTTACATACCTTAAAACTGCTTTTTTTTTTTTTTAATTACAAATAAAAGCCTAATGATGAAAGCTACAATGGCATCAAAATAATGGCAATAGACTGTTGTAGCAACAGTTCAAAAGGGATATAATTTATCTGTGAGATGTACATCTGTGCTGCTAATACTTTTATTAAATAGTAAACCTATACTTCAGAGACTTCCAGTCCTGAAAAAAAAACAGAATTATTTAAAGTAGTGCTGATATTAAAAATGAGTATTGATTAAAAGAAAAAAAATATGTATATATATAAGAAAACCTCCCAAGAACAGTAAGCATTGAGATCAGACCAAAACCTGAAATAAAGGAATGAACAGTACCGCTAACTTGAAGTACCTTGTCGTAAGAGAGGAACACATACAGTAGCAAAAGTTATTTTAATTGCATAGGGGGACTTTGCCTGGATTATTCCTAGGCACATGACAGACCACTACCAAGTCTCCTGTTGGGAGTAAAGGACAAAAAGGGGTTTTGCTTGGCTTCTTGCCACTTTTCTCAGCAACAAGAAACAAGTCACTAGTCACAAAACAAGAGTCCCCTGCAGCAAGCCAGCCCTCCCTGGGGAAGGCTCTGGCTGCAGTTCCAGGCAGCTCCAGCTCCCTGCTGCTGGGGGCTGCCAGCGCTTCTTTTGGCTGCTGCTAAACAGGGCTCCACGGTCACCCTGCTGCTTTGGGTCAGCTTCCATTTAAAAGCTATTTCATAGCAAAGAGAGGCCCTTTAAGACTCTCATGAAATATTCTCCTGATTATGGATTAGTCCTGTTTCCTGTTTCAGAATCGTACAAGATTTCATTGCCTTTGGCAAGAGCAATACAGACAAGCCTATTGCATCACGAGAAGGCACAGAATAACCAATGGTTAACCGGCTGAACGCAGGACAAAAACCACCACTGGGGCCTAAGAGAGGTTGTTTTAAAGAACCTGGA
The DNA here is from genome assembly GCF_047663525.1 of Anas platyrhynchos. Lineage (NCBI taxonomy): Eukaryota > Metazoa > Chordata > Aves > Anseriformes > Anatidae > Anas > Anas platyrhynchos. Next base: position 16,885,098 of record NC_092598.1, on the reverse strand, counting down.
TGACTTCTACTTCCTTAAGAGCCTACAAGGCTTAGAGTTCCTATGAGAAATGAGTTGCATAGCTCTCGTAAGCACTCAACCCGCATATTTTGAACATTTGAGTAGTGATACTCCCCCAGATGTCAGCAAAGATTCATCATAAAATCAGGAGATCTTGTCAGTCTGGTGAAGAGGGAAAAAGAAACAATCACAAGAAACCCAGTACCCCTGTTTTAATAACAAGTGGAAGAACAAACTATGTAAAAGAGATTTTCCAGTAGGCAATTTTCTATACATTTTTATGTATCTTTAAAGATAAGGGAAGGAGTTAAACAATTCAGTGTCAGTTGTCATCATGATACTACCATATGGACTTAGCCTTCCTCCACCTCTTGAATTCCTCAATTGATCAAACTATTGCTCAAAATGACACTATCAGTTTCTCCAAGATTCACATTGATGTTAAGATAATGCCTAATAAGAGGAGGGTTCATCGAGGCATAATTCAACATTTTGTATACTTGCACTGCAACCTGTTCTACTTTCCACTGGAAATCTGAATTTTTTCCTGTCTGGAATAGAGAATCTTGTGTCTCTGGCTTGGTACTGTATACAAATATCCTTTTTTTTTTTTTTTTAATTTTTATTTAAGTTTTCCAAGTAATTGTAATTTCAGCACAGCCATATTTGCTCTTCTTATAGCACCAATCTATTGATTGTAGATCTTTTAACATATATAGGAGGTTTTCAGAAGGTTTGAATTTAGCAATATCATCTTGACAGAAGATAAATAAATAAATGACAATTATTATACAACTTTTTGGTACATTATGAATAACACGTCAAGACCATTATAAAACTCTTAGGCTTGTAATTTACTTATTTGTATAGTTGCATAGTAATCTAGCATTATATAGTGTTCTAACATTTTTTCTGCATTTTTATCACCACCATCCAATGAGAAAACAGTGAGAACTGAGCTGCGTATTAATTCCAATGCAAATGTATCTAAAATGTTCACAAATAGCTGATTCACTCTTTTTCCAAAGAAAAGTACCTTGAAAATGTAATACATGTTTGTGTAAGAAAAATGTTAACTGGTTAGCACGGCAAACACTATTTGATATTTGTGATCCTAACTAGATCATCATTGTGTTGGCTTCAAATAGGAAAAGCTATTACATGCAATATAATGGAGAAGAGGAGAAAGATAATGGAAAAGCTGTAGACCTGATTTGCCTGCTGTAACTAATAACATATACAGCAAGATAAGTAAATGTTAACACCTTTAAATAACCTTGAATTCAGCATCGTATTTTATGCCTTTGTTTCAACATGTCAAGAACAATTTAAATATCACTAATAAAATAAAAATAAAATGTAAGAATAAAAACAGACATCCCGGAAGCTAAGTCTTTTAAATGGAAAGAAGGATGAGGAATCAAAAAAAAAAAAGGCCCCTACTTGTACAAACACTGTTACCTCTGTATGGTTAAACTGCTCTTCAGAAAGGAATAGCCCACAACTTCAGGGTAAGTGTTCTTTGAAAGTCAGTCAGTTACAGGTCTTAAGCATAAGTGTTCATGTAACGTGTCCTACATACATGTGTTTCTTTGTTTTTGTAATAATATGTCATGACTCCAAAACAACACTATTCCCAATTGTGTAATTTAAGAGAACTTAAGTATTTATCATTTCTTAGGGTTATTTTTCGAGAACATCCTTAAAGTTTTGTTCTGTCAGTGTCTCTGATTTTTCCTTTAAATGGTGCCCAACCCCTGAGGCAACCTTAATAAAGTCAATGAAATTATACAGGTGGAAAGGACAAAAATGTGGTCTCTGGATTTCAAATAGGGGCAACATTGGTCACACCATTAAGCCTGACACAAGAACCTTTTAATTTAAATGTAATCTCCAAAAGACCAAATTACCAGCAACATGTTCTCATTAATTCCTGTAAGGGATGCTCAAGCTTTGACCCCTTATTGTTCTCCTTATCGAGAAGTGGCTGAGTCATAGTATTAATAAGCCATCACTCATTTAAGTGGTCATTCACTGCTGGGCGGGGAAAAGATAGGCTCATCCTTTTGAAGTGGGACTGGGCAAGCAAGGCAGCTGTAATAGGCTGTGATTATTTTCACTATGAATGCTCCCCCGGCTTTCAAAAATTAAAAGGAGCGCTCATTTTCCTGCTCGAGTATTTCTCACACTGGCAAAAAATGAACACTTTGAAATGTAAATGATTTAATCTTTGCAAACCCCTGCTTCAGAGGGAGGTACAGCTTCATTTACAAAATGAAGACATTTTAGGAAATGATTATCATTGTAAAATTGAGGCCAGCAGGGAGTCTGAGTTCAAACTCTTAGAATATCAGCAGTGTAACAAGTTTGATCTTCCTTACTGCATTGCTTGCATTTGCTTCTCTGGGTTCCAGCAGAGAGCCATTGTCAGGAAGAACTTGTTCCCACTCATTTCCCTTGGTTAAATAAAACAGTTATGCTTGTTATTTAGAGTTAGTCAGTCCAATAAAATTCAGAGCAAGTTTAAAAATAAAAAGGAAGTTCAAACTTATTTTGATTAATGTATACTCTATGCGCATATTCAACTTAGAACAGTGAAAGGTTCCCAGCACTAAAGGTTTTTTTTTTTTTTTTTTTTTTTTTTTTTTTTTTTTTTTTTAAATGCATAGTTCAGGCAATAGCATTGGGCATTGCAACTATACTGTCCTACCAATGTCCAGGAAGGAGACCACCCATAATGGTGAGAGAATATTTCATTTAAAATTTGAACATTGGGTCCTTAATCTCTCTTCTGCGACTTCCAAATAGAATGACAATTATTGTTGGTGGCAGTAAAGGGTATTATGGTGTCAGACAGGCTCATTATGAACTGATGGAGATGGTAAATTTGTGTCACAAAGACCAGATGATACCAGCTGCCATATGACCACTGACATGAACTAGACTGACCAGTATGGACAGCTTCCCTGCACTGATGGGCATTTCTGCTGAAAACAGTAGAAATCTATCAGAAACTAGGATCAGGTCTGAGAAGTAAATAATTATAGTATATTCCTTGGAATCTAGAGACACAAGTTCATCACCTTTTAATCAGTGTTATATACTAATTTCAGTGGAGTTACTTATCAGTCTGCTATTCCTGAAGAGCCACATGTATCCCACCCTGATACACTGCAAAGTATGGCTTAAAATGAAACTACCAAAATACCAGTTTCCTTATAAAAATCCTTGCTATGCTCTTGAAGTCACTAAAAAAAATCCTTCAGTAGCACGGATGAAAATCTACAGTAACTCCATGCAAGAAATACATCTGTGTCCCTACAGCGTGAGAGAAAGATACTTAATTAGCTGGCATTATGTATCTGTCCAGTATTTTCTATAAGGACAGATAAGAATGAGGGGCTGCTTGCATTCAAGTAACGGAGTTCAGTTTGAATTAGATCTGAAAGCTGGGTGGCCAAACTTGCAGGATGCTTGTCCAATCCAAACTTTTAGAGGTTTATCTTTAACCATGAACAGCAAAATATTGGTAGTAATTTTTCATGTTCCACAAAAAGATAAGAAAATGTTTCTATAAAGAACCACAGCTTTTCAAAATGTCAAAATGCAGAAAAATACATTAAAATATTTTAAGTAGGGTATAAGAGAAAGTGTAAACAACATCCACCATATAGTCGGGCTCATTGCTTACTGGTTTTTCTGGGTTTAAGCAGGTGTTTTGTTTGTGTGCACTGAAGTGTGAGGCAGCTGCTCTCTCTGAGGTATGAAGGACTCCATTATGAGCACCACTCAGCTCCCCTCCCAAGGCAATTTTACAAGCCGGGCAGTTGCTGCAGTAGAAAAAAGCTCCAAACCCTTCCCTTTGGGCAGGACTTCTTTTTCTTAGTGGAACTGCATATACCTGGCAAGTCCTGCAGATGCAACATGAGGAAGTGGGATCAGAAACAAATGGGAGAAAAGGTCATGCGGAGGAAATGGAGGTTTTAATGCACGTGGTCAAGTGCATCACGCTAACTGTGATATAAAGTTCCTACCTGGAGACTTTATGCAAATTCTGAAAGACACTGACCTGAAAGACAGCTCTTTAGTGGAGGATTGATCTTTTCCTGTAATTAAGACTCCTTTAGCTATTTAAGGTATCTTAGAAATATAAGATTTTATGTTTATAACAGAAGGCAGACGGTGAGAAGCTCTAGAGCTGGATGAGCATCAAGGAAGAATAAGTGTGTTCTGAAGAGCTGATACTGAAGTGGATAACCAAAAGCTATTCCAGGCTGTGAACTCCCTGGAGCAAAGGCTGCTTGTTCACTCGCACCAAAACAACAACAGTGTTCTCCTGCATGTTGGATAGTATATAAGATGCCCTTCAGCCTTTCCACACCTCATACCCTGCAGGAGAGGGCCAGAGCACAGGAAGGAGAAGGACTGAATGCAGCAGTGAAGCTTTGCTGAGCCAGTGAGAAAATCCAGGAAATTCACAAAGATTCTGAGATCTGAACTTCTGAGCAGACTGTGACTTTAACCCCAAGAGACTTTGTATTATTATAATTATTACTAACTCTAAGCAACTCTTAATCTTGTAGTGTTTTTGTTGTTGTTGTTGTTGTTTTTGCTTTTAATTATTTTTTTTTTTTTTCAGTTTAGAAAGCAAATAACACGTGACATTTCTCATACTATAGAAGAGTGAAGTATGGGTCAAAAGTATGACTAGGAACACTATGTGCACCATTAAACACGGGACGATAGGTAACAACAGCATTTGGATTATGCTTCTTTAGCTCCACGTTTTGAGCTGCTAATGCAGTATTTTACACAACGTTTTCAGAGAAGTTGAAATCAATTTTGTATAACAACAAAAAGTCATGAAGTAGGGAGGTTAGCTACTCTCTCAGCCCTCTTTAGGAATGATGTGCTTTGTAGTACAAATACTGTGCTTTGTCATTAACTCATTATCTTCGAAGTTCCCACAAACCGCTTCCAAGTCATTTTCTTAATATTCTTTTCAGTGACAGATATTTTACACATTAAATCTATTTTTCATGTTAGCCTAATGAACAAGAAGGCTGATACAATCCACTGGGGGAACATATATTCTAGTTTTCATTCATGCTTTAGAGTATTGTCACAGTTGAGCACAAAGGAATAATCTGATTGTTTCTCATAAAGCAAGAACAAATCATGATTGAAGGATTTCTTCTATTTAAAGCTATGCTTTGCAAAGCCTATTGAACTTGTTAGAAGAGTCATCTCTGATGCGTACACTAACTACACAAAGCTGCTGCACAGTTGCCATTCAAGAGCTAATTCAGTACCAAATGGTCAATATTGCTGAGTTGCAGATTACAAATATCATGAGATATTAATTTATTTATATTTAAATCAGCCTAAAAGATTAAGTGAACTTTCAGTGACTCCATTTACAATTAAAATGCATATAGGTTTGAATTCCTGTTTTATGATTCGGTACAGCTGGGATTTGAAAAGAATCACCGCCAGGATGATGCAAGGCATTTGCTTTTGACAAAATAATGCAAAATTTGTGTAAGCGGGTGAAAGAACATCAGATTATTTCACCTCGCAGGTCATCTGGAAAATACAATATGTATTCTGGTTATGAGAAAAGAAAGTGAAAGGCAAAAAACAGGTGCTGGGTGATTCAGCCTGTGGAGGGACGTTGGGGTCGGGGACGATGGCTGCACAGAGGCTGAATCCCCTCTGCTATTTCTCTGTGGTCAGGCTGGAAAACTAGCAGGGGCGGCTCTCATGGGTTTGACCCCTGGGCAAAGATAACTCTTTCATACCCCCTGTTCCACTTTTCCACTTTGTATCCAAGTCCTCTGCTATAAAATGTAAAACCAGCACATAGAACATACTGCTTTGGAGGTCTGCCACTTGCATTCAGGCAACCATTTGTACTTTTGCAGGCGTAATCAATCTCCTGTTGCTATCAGCAGGGGAGTGGAGCTTTGCTGCTTTATGGCTTAAAAGTAGTTTTGTGCAAATTCTGCTTCCCTCCCCCCTCCCTTTAGCTCCACTACTCACAGGATTTCCAGGGACATGGGCTAGGGCTGAGAAAAGAAGCTTGTTTGATTTAAGCACAGAGGGGTTTTTTGTGTGTGTGTTTATATTTTCTCTGCATCTATTAAGGGGTGAGGGGGAGAGACTTCATTTATATGTTAATATTAGCCGGCACCCTGACTAAACTGACAGAACTATTTCATGGGAAGCTGACAAATTTTGTCAGCTAGGCTATCTTTCCACATCTCAATAGTGGCAATAATCTTGATTAGCAAAACAATTGGGGGCCAAAGAAGTCCTGCTGCTCCAAAGACCCTCTTCTCGGGTTACAGTTTGCTAATGTGATGAATCCAGAGAGTCCTTCAAGCTTGAAAAAATTCCCCAAAGCAGCTGAATTTAGGCAAATGAAGGGAACCATTTTGGAGGCTGGATAAAAGGGGTTAATTTGATCAACCATGTCTCCATAGTCTTATAACAATCATTTACTTAACAAGCATATAGAGAGTCATTCCATGGAAACTGGTGGAGTTAACAGAGGAAGTTTGCATAGAATATCTGTTTATCCCAGATGTGTGGGAATTTTAGCCAAAAAACAACAGCACATAATTGCTGCCTGTGGTATTGATTCTTACACAGAAACAACAGCAGAACTAAAGAGCTCTAAACATGTGATGAAGGCCCTGTCTATGAAGCAGTATGAGCTTCCATTTTTATTAGCCTGTTGCACAGCTAATTGAATTATTAGAAATTCAAGGAAAGGAAATAACCTAAAAAGCTTTGTGCAGTCCTATTTTCAGCGTAACTTATGGCATCTATGTCTGTTTGCAAACGTAAGTTATATTTTAGTATTTTTTAGGGATATTGATTCATCTTCATACACATGCATTATTACATAAAAAGCCAGATTCTGAATTATATTTATGCAGCTCAAACCTGGGGCATTTCTTCTAGTGGAATTCTACTGCATTTGCATTGAACAAACAGAACAAAACACGTAGTAGAGTTGTAAGTGGATGGGAAGTTACTTGGTCCAGGTCAGTGTAGAGTACAAAATTCCAATATAACCCAGCCATCTGGGTTTTGTGCCCAATCTCATTCCTATTTATGCATGTAATTAATTTATAAATCTGGCATAACTTGATCTAAAATAGCTATTATTCATGATTCTGTGTAACCATTTGATTGCCCGTGCAATTTACAGACTTGCACTGAACAGAAGTTTACAATAAAAACTTCAAAACATTCTCTCTTCTCACACAGTTCCCCCTATTTTTGAGGTATCTTTCATATTGTGTTACAGAAACACAAATTAACATTTATATAGTATTTTTAACACTAATGGATTTGACCTAGTGTATACATTGGTGTACATTAGCTTAACTATATGTTTTGCCAGACACCAAGTACAGGATTCTGAAAAAAATACTGAACTGGTCTGGCTTCAATGGGTTTCAAAGCTAAAACTTCCTTCTACATTCTGCAACTATGAAAGCACTGTCTTTTATGTTTCTTGTTCTTTTCTGCCTCTGTGGTGGCACGCATATCATTTGGTAAGAATTCACCTTTTAAAGATGCCACTTTTGATCAGGAGGATTTTGATACATTCATCATACCACCTTTACGCTTAAGCATTTTCTTTATAACTGAAAATCTATGATGAAAGTTTCTAACTTAAGTAACAGTAATATGAACAGGAAAATATTTCTTCAATGTGACGCAACTTTGCAATAGGATGTGAACAAGTACATGTTTTTCAAATGTATTACTTGTACACTTAAGGAAAATACAAGAGCAAAAAGATTTACCCAAAGAGATTTGGTCAATATTTGGCACATTCTTTCTCTGCAGTAGCATGTGGTAAAAGGAGCATAAAAATCTCTGCTTACAAAGAACCTACAACATTTCCACTAGCATAGATTAATGTTCACTTATATTTAGTTTGTAAGATGGATATCTGAACTGTAGCATCAGAAGTTTCTCTGTTCCCTTGAAATCAGTGGAGTGCCTTTAAAGATTAAATAATACAGATTACTCAGAAAAACTCTCTTTTATGGCAGTTGAAATTTTTCTGAATAAAAGTTTCCCAATAATGTGGTATACTTGCAACCAAATGAAGCAGAATTATAAGAGCTTGCTCTCTCTGCCACCTTCCCAATAGTTTTTGAAACACGGCCTGTGTTTTGCAGCAGTCTATGCTTCCAGATGTTCATAACAAAATTATTATTATTTTTCTTTTTTTAAAGAAGCTGAGGTGCTCTGTTTTATACCACCTGTCACATGGTACCGTAGTGGAAAAGGAAAGGAAAACACATTATAGGACTAACATCAAACTGTTATATGCTCATTAAGAAGCATATATTTTTGATCATATAGATCTGTACACAAATATCCATCCTATTACTCTCCTATTCAATACTGCTTTGAAAAATTGCACAGGCTAGAGCCATAGTAGAGGCACAGATGCTATGCAGACTTTGTATCATGAGGCTGAGAAGGAACTGGTTCTCATTCTCAATCTACCTCTGATGAGCAAGACATTTTTTTTACTTTCATTTCACCCCTCAGAACAATAGACAACACCTAAACCTGAAGGTTTAACCCAAAGACGTGGGTTAAACCCAACCATTCCTTGTGGCATGACACTTGATTTTACTTTTTTTTTCAAATAACCACTAGGTTTCAATCTTTCAAAAAACTTGAGTGGGCCAAAACTCTGATCTTAATTATGTATGGCTTAGAGTCTACTAAGACTCTAGCAATAGAGAGACTGCTCATTGCTTAGAGTCTTGTTTACTCGCTGAGTTCAGACAGTGACTGACCATAGTTCATATCAAACCACAATTAAGCAACAATCCATAATCTCTGCTTAATGCGTTGCTATTGAGAGAGACTAACAAAATGCCATTTAAAGTTTTGTTAAGGTAGGATATTCAAGGCTTCTATCTGTAAAAACAAGGAACTAGCGTAGGTACCAGTACTGCCCTTGTGCTAATATTGTCTCCTTCTGATATGTTTCCAAAAAGCTCGTAAGTGAAGAAGAAACTCTGAAGAAGAAAACACTGACATAAATGCTTTCCACAATTTTAAAGGAGATAATAGCTTTGGTCTGCTTCCAAATATCGTCAGCAGGATGAACACAGAGGACAACATTTAGTTATAGATTAATAATCCAAAGTACAGATAGTTCTCAACAAATTAGAAAAACATAAAACCACAATATTTAAGCAAACCAAAGGCCAAAGATCACTCTAAATTCTCAGAGCTATGTTATTTCTTAAGTGGTGACACAAACCATGCATATGTCATTAAGCTCCATGATGTCAACACCAAGGTGAATCAGCCTGAATCATACTTGCCACAAAGAGTTATGAAATGTAAAAGTCAAGTAAAACAAATGCATTTTTAAATGAACAGCAGTGAAATCACTGAATTGGAAAGTTCAGAAAAATTTCAGAAAGTTTCAGAAGTTCTCAGCTAAACTCATCTAAATTGGAGAATATTATGCCAAGTTCCTCTCTCAGGAAAGTAAATCAGCTATAGCACTCTGTTATTCTCATGCTGCTGTAGTGTGGTAACAACATTGGAATCAACTTGAATTCTATAATCTTTTGCTTGTAAGACTTTACCTAAGATAAGCAACTGTTAATTTATCCAAATGAAGAAAACAAAAAACAGAAGCACTTCTAAGAGGAAAACTGGAACACACTTCTGTGAAGACAGAACTTGTGAGCTACCATACAAACTGAAAATCACCTGACAGTCTGAATTTGCACCGTCTTTCAACTGCTCATCCTGTAACTCATGCACCATTACCACTGAAGAATTACTCTGAGCAAATTAAATGCAGCACAGGCTGGAACACTATGCAAATCCCATTCCCTCTCTTTAGTAAAGAATTAAAGATAAATATGTCTTTCTGTATACAGAGGTGAATTTTGCATTAGTTCTCAGACATGAATTCTGTTACATCACTATTCTAGGGCATTTACAATCTTCTGTCAGCCATTTCTAACAACAGAACAGGCACCCACTGAACATCATTGTAAAAAAGCCTATTTTGTCAGAAAAGGTTACTAGATATCAAATAGTGAATGCCCAGGCTATCAAATTAACCCTTATCCACCCCACACAATCTTCGGACAGCACATGACCTCTAAAAATAGACCATACAGCAATGCAGATCTTGTGTCACTGGAACATGAAAGCCTTCCTGATATATCAAAAAGGATTACTTATAACTAGTTCTTCCTGCAAATTTATTTTTCCCCCACCCCAAGATGGACCTTTCCAAAATAGTTCTTACTTTGCGATCAGAAAAAAAAATATCTTGTTATGATTGATAGACATACATCATAGAGCTGAATCATATTGTTCTCTGGCATTTTACACAGCTACTTTCATTACTGTTGTGGTTTATTTCATATCTTTCCTCAGATATGTTACCTAATAATACTTTATTTAGGTGAAATGTCACAGAAATGGTTATAACCTAAGTGAAATCTCTGAACTTGCACAATTTTGCATCTTCTTTAACAAGAGCAACTTGGTCATATTTCCAGCTGTGTTTCTTTATGAATACATTTATTTTTGCTTTATAAGTAAATGGAAATCTTGAAAAAAAAAAACAACAAAAAAACAAAACAATGACTCACATGGCTACATTTTAAGTTCAGCTGCATAAATCTACATTTTAAAATAAAACATCACAGAGAATGAAAGAGTATTTTTCATACACTGATTTTATACAACTTCTACCTGAAGACTGCCTTAACAGACCGAGGTTTTGCAATACTTAAATCATAATTGAAATTTTCCATATCCAGTTTGGACGTAAAATTGTTGGGTCCAAACCCCATGCTAATGCTAAGTTTATATTGAGTTAAATTTTTAATACTTTGTAACACACGAAACATTTTTGTTTGTTTGTTTGTTTGTTTTTCTTTATAAACAAATTATTTTTTCAAATTCTCAATGAAATATGAATCAGTGTTTGGTCTTCAAGGTGAATCAGTCATTAACTATATACAAAACATGATTAAATCAAGGACACATCAGCACATATTTTAGAAATAAAAGCTTGCTTGAACCTTTTATTTTATATTAACTTCATTATGTTTTTATGTGAATCCTGAGAAGTTGGTTATTCCAGTTTACTTAGTAGTGTTTGAAATGACTGGTTAATCACTATTTTGAGCTTTATTTTCCCTTAAAGTTAATATTTCCTCAAGAAAAAAATAAAAGTATCATGTGATTATTTTCCATGTAGGTCGATAGCTTTACACATGTTAATAGTTAAACTACTTCACAAATGGCATTAAAATAGAGAGGAGTCCAGACAAACTCTGTTGATTTTGTTGTGTCTTTGAATTATTCTGACACATACTGTGGAGCAGTTTATAATAGGAAGAAAACACATTCAGAGGAGCATATGTTGCTTATATGGAACGGCACATGATACAGCAGAGAAACTCAAAGATACCACATTAGTTATCTTTAAGATCTGAGGATGACCTACCTAGCTTCTACTTGCAATTTAGAGCAGGTTCTGTTTACTTTCTTTTAGCAAATTGACCAATCCATTGAAATAATAAGTATGCTGAAACTGCCCCGAGAGGTGAAACGGGGTCGTACTTTCCAGTTATCACGTTTTTCATTAATAATTGTTTTAGGGAAAAAAATGAAAAGGAACTAATTGGGCAAATAATGAAGTAATACATTATATTACCAACATAGACATTTGTGCCTATCTTCTTCATACGTATTTTTAAACCACTTTAAATTTAATAAGCCTGAAGTTGTTGGATATGGGTGGTTACTCTCCCACCAGGGCAAATATAAGGTCTGGTAAAGTCAAGTGCAGCTCTGCGAGGAGGTACCTCATCTCTCCAAGAAAGCACCAGCTTAAATCTGAAAGCATTAACAGAGAAACTAACGGATGGAAGCCTGCCTCTCAGGAATATACTGAGATAACAACCTTGCTATTTGGATAGGAGGGTTTTTCCTTTTCTTTATTCTTTGAAGGAGACACATTAAAAGTTTGGAAGACATGCAAAAAAGCATATAGCATAATCAAAATACCTGTGTCTCTGTGAGTTCATACCCTTTCAGGAATCATTGACAGTCACGTTAATAATTAAATAGTTCTCTGATTTTTTTTTTTCTCCCAAGAATATATATGTCATATACACAATCTGTACAATAGGAAGTCTTCACCTGCTATTGATAGGCTATACAGGCAAGAAAAACTGGTTTGCTGACAACTCTGATAGGTATTGCATCTGTAAGATCTGCTGAGGCTGCCTGAGATGCTTTAAAGCTCAGGTGAAACAAAGTATTTAGCCTTAGGAAGCATACAAGACACCTAGCACTACAGACTCCTGCTTCAGGAATCTATATTCTGTGTTTGGAGAGAAATTGAAAGAGATGTGAAAAAAGGTTAAAAAATTAAAATAAAATAAATAAAATAAAATAAAATAAAATAAAATAATAAAATAAAATAAAATAAAATAAAATTCAAAAGGATAGCTACTAAAAGCCAGCGTAACTAGTTAATGACTCACTGCTTTATGGTATGTTTCAACACACCAAGTTTCATACAGATGGTTACTCCGCAAGGCTACATCCAGTACTCACAACATTTTCGTCAGTAAGGTAACTCCTAGATTCAAAAGGCCAGCTAGACTACTCAGTCTTGTAAGCTAGAGTGTCTGCTTTGAGGAAATATCAAGGAAAATCATACAGGAAACAGGACCATGGAAAATCCAAACCATGAAAGAGATCTGCAACTACATAATTTTGGTTCCAGATTAAAAAAAAAAATAAAATAGGTAAGACAACTATGAAAGAAACTTATTTTTCAAGGGTCCTGAAGTATTAATCTAAAGAAACACATGAATGAAATGGAAGCAAACAACACAAAACCAAAATCTCAGAAGATAGTGCCAATTTGTGTCATGAGATTCGTGTTCATGTTTTTCGCAATTTTTCTGAAGATCTGATACAAGTCCTAGAGGGCTGCTATAGTATCTTTTCCCACATCTTATCCCCTGAACCTCCATCCGTTAATAATTAGCTACGTAATCCACATGTCATGTGATATAGTCATCAAAAAGTGATGTACCTGCAGATAACACATACAAAACAATATGAGAAGATACTTTTAAAAAGAAGAGAGAACCTTAAACATTAATAAGTAGCAAATCTGTGAAATCAAAGCATTTTCCTCCTTTTCTTATAATAGCCTTTCATTCTTTTTATGATTTGTCTTTGAAAGCTCTTAAGCTCTTTCTGTGGATGACAGTTGATATTGTTCTTCCATCCTGCTGCAGACAGCATAAGGGAGGGAGGGAAAAAAAATCCTATTGTACAGCTTTTCGTCTCTGAAACATGATTTTTATAATTAATATATACAACTGAGAAGAGAAAGGTACGTTATAATGAAGTGCAATTAAGAGGTGTTTGTTCCTGTCCCACACATAAGATGACTATAATTTCCTTGGCTGTTTAGAAGTCAACCATTATCATTACATTTCACACATCTTTTCTACTTTTTTGCACTTCTGATTTTGTTTATTTTCAATTAAAACTCCAAATAAACATGCACACAGAAAATCTGATATTCACGTAACATCATCTTTTAATTATACCAGGCAGTGATCATTAAACCAAGTGCTTATGCAAAACTATTTGGATTTAATTTCATAAGCATGAATGGATCTGTCCATTTTGTATTAGATTTAAATTCATGTAAAAGAGAACACAATGTGCATTTACCTAGATTATATTGCACATAACTACTGATGTACTAGAGGAGTAATTTAAATATATATTTTTGGGACTGCTGTTTCTTTTAAAATTCCCTATATTCATATCACAACACAATACAATTTGCATTATTGTAGTGACAATCACCTCTGATTTCATATTTACCAAAGTAACCCCTGCCTTTATAACCTAAGGTGAAGGTATCAAAGGGACAAACCACAAAGGAGATAGATTCTGACTATGATATTTTTGTTAGCATTAAACACAACTGCACTGCAATGGCTGCTTAACACTGGATCTCTGGTTGCAGTTGGAACTAGGCTAGCTAAAGTCCCTGCAGATCAAACCTGGGTGCCCAAGCTCCCTGGATCCAGAAAACAGCCCAATGATGGCTGATGAAGTTTAGGATTAGAGCTGAATCCATGTTTCCAGCTGAATGGTCATAAACGCCACAAAGGATCTAACCAAATACTGTCTTACTGTCTTTCCAGTTTAAATTTGGAAAATCTTTACAAACTAAACCCATCAGGTTCTACAAAGGACAAGTTGCTGGCAAAAGGATGCAGACAGGCAAATGGAAAATTATGCCCTAATTAAAGCCCATTGAAATGTATGGAAAGATTACTTTTGAACAAAGTGTGCTTTTGCACACTTTTACACTCAATTGTTTACACAAAGGTAAAGTGAAAGATTTTTAACTGAAGTAAATATTTTCTTTCTATTGCTTTTGAATGTTTTTCTTTCTACAGAATACTTCCTGAGAAAAATGTTTCATTTTCAGACAAACTAATTCCAATCTATGTGGAACATCACTGTGGCTTGTTCTGCTGCTTCTTTTTTAGAATTGCATGGATGTAGTTCTAAAAAGATCTAAAAAGATAGGTTTAATTAAATTTTCCATACTGGAAAAATACATATTGTCCTTTTACTTAAAAGGTTCCTGAATTTACTCTTTTAGGTTACTGACTTACCTTCTTGTCTGTGCTCCCTCCCTTTCTTTATATAGTGTTCCAACAAGTAATTTCTCTTACTTATTGAAAGAGTTGATGTAAATTATAAGATTAGCTTCTATACCTTAAATTCTTTATAAAACTTTATCAGCAGTATCATTCATCCAGACTCTATATCAAGTACTATGGCTTCTATTTAATATTTTTTTCTGACTTTTAATGCTTCTTGTTCACTTATTAATTTAACTGGATGGAAAAGATGTTTCTACTAGCCTGAAATATTTCTAGAAATTGTGATGGAATCAGTTTAATTTTATCTACTACTGATATACTATTATGCATTGTTTCCCCTTTATCTTCTGTTTTTTATTAGAATAAGTCATAAAAACTTGTATTGCAAAAAGCCAACAATTCAACCAGCTCTTTTCCAGCAGTTAAAAAAACTTCACTTTGCCAAAGCACGAATCTTACCCCAGCTGCTCTTTGGTAAGAGGTATTAGAGTGACCATACAGATTTCTCACTTGCATGATGAAAGACAGACTTGGTGGTATTTGTACTTTATTCATTGATTAGATGCAAGGAGCCAGCCAGAACCACATCTTTCAACAGCTATAGAAGATTAAAAGTTATAATTTAAATATGAGCATACAGCTCTGTTAAAAAAAAAAAAAAAAAAAAAAAAAAAAAAACAACAACAAAAAAAAACCTATTCCTACTAATTTTATCATTTGAGCTGCATGATAGTAGTAAAAATAAGGAAAAAAGAAAAAAAAAAAACAAACCACTATCTCAATCTCCTTTCTAGACTTCCCAAAACACTCATTAACCCTTCCTTTCTTCGTATCTATTTCTCATTTTATTGTACCGTCTATAAAGCATCCAGAAGTTGTTGAAAGGAAAAAACTGAAACTGCATGGGATAAACAGCAGCTGCCTGGTGAAGCTGAGTTCAAAGGGATTATTTCTGTGAATAAATGTTCTAGTGTTCTAGCATGGACGCAATCCTGATCTAAATGGAGCACTGAAAGGGAATTTGCTCCTCCTCTTTTTTGCTCTTTTTGGAAAACTTGTTTTTGAATGTTTACGTGCTGCCTACTGAAATATTTTCCTACTTCTCACCAAGTCATACTCACTTTTATAATGATATGGAGCAGACATCTATTATGTTATTAATCAGTCTTATAATGTCTCACCATTTCTCCTGTAATGACAGAAAATACTCACTGAAAACTCAGTGCCCTGCAAGTAGTTTAAATCATATACCTCCAGTGAAATTCATAGCTCGAAGCATTCCACCATTATAAATCGGATTGTTCCAAACAAGAGATTTCACAATGCATTTTCACTCCTCCTCTTTCCAAGGTAGTCTTTAAATCCAGGCGCAACCCACAGTTCAAGTTTGCTTTTGCTTAGAAAAGCTCTAAATACTCCCTGTAGCACAGCAGGAGGCTCCTTTAAAGCACTTGAGATTGGTGGGTGGATTGAGATGGCATGAGACCACAATTATACCCCGCTTCAATGATATGTCTGGAGCTGTAGTGACTCTAGACAAAGAAGTTGAAGTGTATGGAAGCTGATATGTCTTCAAGACAGACCTAAAAATACCTGTCGGAGATGCAGGTTTGAAGCTATTACCAAGAGCACTTCACAGAATTTTCCTGCTGTGAGCCAAAGATGCCCCTGACTCGTTTACAACAGACTGCCTGGGGTGCCTGGTTATCAGAGTGAGGCACAAAACTTCGTTCCTCCAGGTAATGCAAGCCTCTAGTTGTCTTTTTACATGTAGGTAACTACAGAAGGGTTTCTTTTAAGTTTTCCTCAAGCAGAACTCCCTCACACTCTTTCTGATCATTGTACTTTGCCCCCTCCATACTCCAGCAATGTTTCTGAAGTGCAAGGAGGGAAATTTATGAATTTCCAATAGCAGATCTGAAATGCCTGAAGAGGACGTGGAAGCAGGCACCAAGTGCAACAGATCCTGATCCATTTAGCACACCCATCATCAGTGTAAATCAAAGCAGCGAAACTCTGTGGCTTCTGTCCAGCTAGGACAAGGCCTTCATGGAAAGACACGAGCCACCTGGGAAGAGAAGGTGGTACTTGTGGGCCATGACAGGAATTTACCTGTACACCTTGGGAGTCATTCAGACTCCTCTGATACACTGTTGAGATCAGCTCAACAAGACAAGACAAGTAGCAACTTTATTTGATATGTGCCTCACTCCTGATTTTGGCAAGAGTAGGTACAAAATTAATAATTATGTATAGAGCAACTGAGTCAAAACAGCAATCTGAACTGAGTGACCAAAACTGCTTCTTACTTCCATTTTTCCTACTAGAACCTGTCAAACACAAAACAAAAACAGGTGAGAAAGGTTTCCTGAGAAACCCCTCTTTACTAGGCCCGAGCCAAACAATTCACCCTTTCCCCTTACCGAGGGGAACTCTTGGTTTGCTGACCCACCAGGACCTCAGGGCTCAGGCCTGGAAATAGAAATGAAAGCCTGTTTGACTTCCCCATCTGTCTGGATCAAAATTTAAAACATGATGAAATCCAGAAATAACAAAGCAGACTGTATTGTACTGTTATGTAAACATGGTCTCCTATCCCGGAGACCTGGTGCTAATATGGATAAGTGAATTGATCAATAGGGAATTAGTCTAATATTTTTTAAGGGAAAGCTGTCTAGCAGAAAAAAAAAGAAGTCTGCTAGTCTTTTAAGCTCAGTCTTACATGCAACAGATTTTGATGAAATTATCAAACTAGTCTACACATTCATATTTTAATTTACCACAAATAAATATTATCAGGTTAGATGAGGACTTGATTTTCATAAATTCACAAAAGGTATGAAAGTTTTCTGAACAACTCCTGGCATTCAGAGATAATGCTGTGAGTAAACTGTTATTTGATTCCTAAACCTTGATGACAAAATTTCAATTCTGTCTTTGTATTGAGGATCAGTATAGATCTAGTTCTAGAACAAAATGCCTAACATCCTGGTATTATTTTCTGAAACTTGTCCAAGAGCTGTCTTTAGCATGAAGCCAGGCAGTACCACCAAGGTTAATACATACAGTGTGACTCAACTCACACATACCTAGTTTTTAAAGCAGGCTCCCAACTCTTTCTTTCTGCAACTGTATGTCTTTGGTGTCCAATAAGATAATCTCTGGGGCCTCCGTTCACATGGGTACAACTTGCTTTTGCAGCAGTTCAGCCTGGAAGATGCTTTCTGCTGACAAATCATCACATCAAACTTCCTGTCTTCCTGCATTTGTAACACCTACAACGCCTGAGCACCATTCATGTTTCAAAAACTTAGACACTCAAAATAAGCTTCACAAATTTCCTGTGAGGTAAGTACCAATTTATTATCTCTCTGTGAAGAGGAAGAAAATGTTTACATTGTGGAAAAGTTGGACGCAAAGTTTTCCTTTGAAATCCGTTGCCCAGACCTGTGACTTAGGTATTTGTGGTTTAAAAAATTTGTAACTTAAGTATTTTTACCATCTGATTATTTACACTGCAAGCTTTTCATTAGGAACACATCACTCATCATTCACTCCCATTTGCCCTGAAAATTAGGTACTTTCTATTTATTTTTAAAAGCTTTATTGCTGAGATTCATTTAACATTTTATCCTGAACTGTACACCAAAAATCCTAAGCTTGAAATGTTTCTTTTTTTTTTTTTTTTTTGTTCAAGGCTCTGCATGCACAGAAATACATTCATCCAAGCAAATGATAAAGTTTTCCATTTCAACGAAAGAGTATCACTTGAATATATTTTGAGCAATAATGTTCTCACAACGTGCTACTAAGAATATTCCTGTAAATGGCTTTGTTCATCAATATAGTTTCCAATGGTGCTTTTCAGAAGACGTACCATATTTTTTTTGTGCATTAACTGAGGTACTGGGAATATGAAATTATGTAATAATAGGCTTGACTGAAACAAATATATTCTGATCAACCTCGGCGAGACTACTGTTTCTTGAAGGCAAAAAAAAACCACACTACTGAAAACTTATCACCCTCCAGAATTTGATCTCAGTGATGGGAACAGAGTAACTCTGCTGAAGATGGATTTCCACAGTGAAATCCTATTTTCAAATGGCTCTTTAGGATGCAGATAGAAGAAACTTAATTCTTTGCAAATTCTTTTATTAGCAGCAAGACAAACATTAAGAAATACTCAGAATAAGACAGATACAGACACCAGAAAAATACAACTATAGATGTTGATGTCAGCTTTGACAGCTACTCTGCTGACTGGCATGTGCATGTTGACAGCTGAAGATGAGGGGCTAAAGTAGGAGGAGAAAAATATTCCAATTCAATTTAATTGATGCAAATGACTAAGACATAAGTAAACTATAACATAAGCTGTGAAATAGCAACACCAGATGCATGCAAATTTGTAGTACTTTGTGAATTTTTATAATAAATATATACTAGTAAGTGAACAAAGTTATTCAAAGTTATTCTCCCTATCTGGATTTTTTTTTTTTTTTTTTTTTAATAATTCTAATGAAAAATATTGTATTGACAGTAACTGAAATGAAGAAAAGACATGAAATCAGTAGAGATACTCCATCCAGATGGTTCATACACTGAAAGAGAAATAGCTGATTATACACTGCAGCAATTCAGTGTATGTAGACAGCTGAAAACCTTAGCCTAGAAATTATTTAGGAAATTTACTCTAGGATAGCTATTCTGCTATGCTTCATGGGGCAACATGAATTTCCTAGATTTATCCCTCTGCTCCCTGTTAGCCTTTATTTCTAAACATGTTTTCTAGCTATTTTGCAAAAACAGGAAAGCAAGAGATATTTTTTTTTCCCAATGCAAATTAGTTTCACTTATTTTGTTTTGCCCTCTGCTCCTTCATACACTCTTCTGGCAAGACAAGTGCTTGGAGATCTTGCAGAAGTTTGGCAAAAATATGAGAGTTTCTGGAAGATTTTTCTAAAAGCACTGCCAAAGTTGTTCAGCACTTATCGCATTTGTGATGATAAATGGGTATATCATTTCAGGATGGATTTAAAACAAAGCCTATTCAAAACACCTTATTTATACAGAATGATCACCAAAGTAAATAAAGATCAAGCTTCCCAAAACATTAGTTTTCTTCCACCTTCCATTCTAGTTACAAAGTCAAGCAAACAAATTTTGGATTCTTTTACCTGCAGTTGTCTGGCTTTTTTATCTATTTTTTATTTTTTTAATTAAATTCCAGAAACAAAGTTCAGAACATGTCAATTTTTTTGTAGAGCCTAGGTTAGAAAAAGTTTCTTCTCAAGCAAACTTAAACAAACAAACAAATATAAAAACACCACAAAATGTTTTTTTGGCATAAATTTAAAAGTTTTATTTGGGGCATTTTAGTTGCTTCTTAAAAATACTGCAGCTTGGAAATACAGAGCTAGATGAAGCAAGGGAGGGAGGCACTCTCACAAAGTCCAAGAACCCCTAGAGAATCTGGAGAGGCTGGAGATGAAAGTCCAAAGCCTGTATTCTAGATGAGGCAAGCAGGATGTCTAAAGCCACAGTGTCTCCTCAACGTTTCCTTCAGTTCCTCCAAAATGCTTTTCCTGGTACCACAGCACCAGTCATCCAGTCATTCACTTCACTACAGAACAGAAAGGCAATTTTACACCGAGTTCTTGTGTATTACATCACACCCAGGACTCTCATCACAATTTTTGAATATGACAAAGGAATACACTCATCATTTTGATATTTCTTTTTTTTTTTTTTTTTTACACTTGAATATATTCTCTGAATTCAACTTGAATTCATTGGTACTTTTACACGTAAAATCACAGTCAACCAGATATTCTGTTACCTACAGGATCCTGAGTAAAACCTCTCAAATTGTGTATTACAAAGATTATTTTTGCTCTTCTGTAATGATATTTGAAATAAACAAAGAGATTTTTCTGGCAGCCACAGAATCAACGTTGAGCCTGCTGTTGGTACAGGGTTCTCTAAAGCAGAGGACCCACAGGTAAACCACCTGCATGTGCATCTTTGGACAGAGGACACCTGGGAATGCTCACTTCCCTTTACAGCACAGGCTTTACCTCTAGCCTCTCTTCATCATCCTGAGCTGCCCCAACACAGCTGAGAGACATATACATAACTGGGGGAAGAGGGACTCCAAATTAGGGCCCTCTGACCTGTGTGAAAACTGGCCTAGACCATAGCCTGCTCTTGAGGAAGTAAACAGTCATGATAAAGTAAACCATTAGCCAGACAGAACAGTCCCAGCTGAGCAAGAGCTCCCTTACCTATAGGTGGTTTAAGTGATCCCTAAGCCTTGCGAGATGCTTCCGGAATAACAGCCCTGCAGCCTGCTCTGCACTTCTTTAGTGAGACTTAGAGGACTTTGAGCTGAAAGCTGTTAATGTAAAGAGCTGAACCCCACTTAAGTACAAATCTGATCACCCAAAGTCTGTGAATATGGAAATTAAGGTGTATTGTTACTTACATTTTCAAAATACTTGCCACACACATACACAATAATTCAGGTAAACATATATCGTTAGTCAGAGGGAAGCCTGTTTCTTGGGTGCTCCTATTTTGAAGGTTCACTACGAACCTTTTATGAATGAAACACTATTTCAGTCCTCAAATCTGTGCACAATTTACTATGAAATGTTGATTCATAATTCTTCTCAAGCTTTTAATGCAGGAATTATACGTATATTTTAAGATAACGATACAGGCCACTTCATAAACACTGTCTTTGATGCAAAAGATCAGACAACTCTTACTGGCTTTTATTAGCAGAGGAGGAAAGTGAGGCTTGGCGTCAGCAGACAGACTATTGCATGTATAATATCTGTGACTTAAGTTTACTCTGAGTTGGCTCCTTTGTAAATTCCCCAAGCTCTATGAAATCCAGAGTAGGGGCTGATAAAAACACTGAAAAATAAAAAGGCATCCAAAAAAGCATTTTATAAATGCAGCATATTTTATAAAAAGCAATTTCAAATCTGCTCCAGGTAGACACATAAAATCTTATGAATAAGTTCAAAGCATGGTTAGAAAACTTTTATGCACTCCCTTAAAATAAAAAAGAATGCATATGCATGTTTTGGAGAATCTTTGATATAGGTATGTGTATGCATACAACAGAGTTTGAATTAAATCGTTTCTTCTGTATGAATATGTAAACGTCACTTTTTGCTAATAAATAACTTTTATTTTTGCTCTGACAAACAGATGCTCCTGCAGCAGAATACACACACTAATTCAGCATGCTCTGCTAGATTCACAGTGTGGTTTGTTTTCTGGGAAGCTCCATATGAAACAAGGCAACCCAGGGCACCAACCCAGCAGCAAACCTGGTGGAACAACTCCTGACAAACTGCCGACGGGGGGTGGGAGCAAGGCTGGATTCATTGGACCTCCCAGAAAACCATATATTGAATGTAAAGGTTGTTGAATCTCAAAAAAAAAGCGGTGAAAGTGTTGATGTGGGTCTGTTCTTCTCAGCTTGACCTCACCAGTGAAAAATGTATACCTCTAAAGGTACATGAGGATTAATCAAAATCACAAGCTGTTGGTAACATCAAGTATCTTTTTTTTTTTTTTTTTTTAAATATGATTTATACTCTTAAATTAATTCAATATGACTTATGAACTTGAAATAGGTTATTATTAGTTGATTTAAAAAATACATCCTGCTCATCAGCTATCAAAATTGGACCAAAAATGGACCATAAGTCTTTTAAATTTTTTCCTTAATGGGAATGGGGTGTGGGGGGATGTTAACATCCTAACTCATTCTGTCACAGAGAGAGAATCAGCTTTTGCTTATTCCTATAGATTATTATTATTTTTAACCGTGGTTATTACAAACTCTTACTTTATTGGTTTAACTAATCTAATAGCTACAGAACAGTATTTCCAGCATCCATTTAAGGCATGCTGTTAAAGTTTTCCAAGCCATTTCATAAATTCACTAACTTGATGTAACACTGGAGTACCATGATTGAGCTATGGGATAGAGAAAGTGCTGTTTGAGGCGAGTCCACAAATTACAGCCATGCATGGCATACGTGGTAACAGAACAGTTACCATGATTTCATCTAAATGAGCATAGTTCTAATAGCCACAAATGCATTACCAGATTGAACTGAAGTACCTGGACTTAACCTTTAAAACCTGCAGATATGGAAATTAATCCAATACAGAAAACATGCAAGCTTTATACATAATCACCTTTGGAATTAATTAGCACAACTCATATTAAATGGTTTAACAGAAACAGCCCAACCATAGATAAATGGACCCTTTAAACCTTCCATGCATGAGACTTGAATGTTTAATAATGGGAATGGAGTTCTGGCAAAGGTACATAACTGAAAAGGAAGAGAATGGTGTTCTCTTCTCTGCTTTGTCCTATAGTATGTGTATGATGTTGCATACATCTGTCCACAATTCAAGCCATAAATTTGTGAGCCTTTCTCTGGAAAGAAGCAGTGGCTTGAGCACTTCGTACTACTTAGTTCAATAGTTCTGTTACAGTTACAGCTTTGGGATTCACATGGCAAATTGGATTTGGGTTAAAAAAATTCTGCGGCAAAGTTAAATATTTTATAGTCACCATTGGTTAAAGTACAGTATTCGCTAAAATATTCACCTTTAGGTACGATTTTAACCCAAATCTTTTCCTTCCTCTGGGTTTATCACCTACCTTCATAAAGCCTGGAACAGGATGAAGAACCAAGAGTAACACAACCTAGCAAAACCGCCCCCTAAAACAGTCAAATTATCCCTTAAATCCACTTTACTGCAAAATTAAAATACTTTCCTAACAAAAATGCATAATATAAGACTGAATTTATATATGATAATTTCTAAGAGGAAAAATAATAATAATAATAAAAAGACATTCTATGGAAGGAAAACTAATAACATTTTTGGCTGAGATTGAATTGCTTGACATATTGAAATTGGATTTCACTAGTGCAAAAAACGGAGCAAAAGTGAGGAATAATCCCCATTCTTCAGCTATTTCATTTGCTGTGACTTGTGACCACAAACCACACTTCAAAATCCACATTCTGAAAGGCATAAAGGAATACTCTGAGTGAAATAATTCCTGACAGTAACATAGAGAGCATTTAAAGAGATAGATGAGCAGATAAAGTGAGGTACGACAGGACAATGTAATTTAATCAATCACAATTGCAACATGGCACCCTCTGAAACAATGTTGGTGCATGGGAACCTCCCATAAACAAGGCAAGCAGGAAGAAGGGGAATCATTCATCAGTGCTTCTGACCTCCGGAGAGAAGTAAAAATATCAGAGGCTGGGAAGTAGCTGTTTAACATCCCTTTATTTACCCACTTCATTTAGTAAATGTATTAAATTGAACTGCAGATGTTCTGCTGTCAGCACAGCAAGCTAGCTGCTGAGTCTTAGTGGGCTGTTTCCTGATGGAAACATTTTATGTACTGTAAATAAACAAACACTATTTTGTTAATTAGTAAATGAATTATTTTTCAAAAATGCTCCATTAGGCTCTTTATAGCTAAGCTACTGTAGTTCCTATTTTTAATAAATAGAGACCTTGCAATAGCAGAGGGAAACTGTTCAAGCTCTTTCAAATTGTAGCTCTTGAACGACTAATTATCACTATTGGAACCATGTTTTAAGTTATTATACATCTCCTGCAGTACTTCTAGGATCATAATCACAGAAACTAGACAGTAAAGAAAGCCAGACTGAAAGGAAAAAAAAAAATCCATCCTTAAGGAGGAATGCCAAGTTTATATTTCATTAAAAAAAAAAAAAATCATAAAAAAGCTCTTTTATCATTGATAGAAATGTTTGGAATATCACACGGGCAGAGTACATATGAATAAAAATTAATACATAATAAATTTCAAGATGTAGGTTCTCATCAACCATACATGTACATGTATTCTCATAAGAGATCACAGTGCAAGACTTGGGAAAACAAAACAAAACAAAAAACTATCCATAAGTGAAAGAAATGAAAACATATAGAAAATCAAAACCAAAGTCCACCTCATACCTGGTAGTTACATTTCATTGCATCACGGTGCTCATTTGTTCCAACTTAGCTCAGTAAAGTTTTAATAGACAGATGGCTAATTTTATAATTTCAACCCAATTTCTTACTGGACCAACTCCAAGGATCCAGTGTTAGTATAATTCCATGGATAAAGGTCAACACAATAAGAGAAGAACATATGCTAATGTCAGCATTTCACATAGTCTTCTTTAACCGAATATACAGTGCTAAGCTGAGGGATTTGCACTGGCTCAACACTAACACCATATGGGTGGCCTGTTGAAAGGTAATGATGGCCTAAGCATAGAATCTTAATCAGGTACTGATGGCCAATGAATCAAATAGCACCACACAAGTAATCACTAAGTGATTAAAAAAAATTACAGAAGATGTATTGCTGAAATTACTCCGCTAACTAGAGAAGTGATTTTGTCTTAGCTAAAGCCTGTCACATCATTACCTCTTAATCTCAACCCCAGTCTTTTTTTCTCCTCATGCAAATCTGTCTCAAATAAAAGAAACTCATTTTTGTGTTATAAACATTCATGTGTGTAATGAAAATGTACTTGCAATTTGATAACTCAGCATTATTTATTGCTAAGAATTTATGAAAGGTATACATGAAGGGTTTTAATCCTTCCAGTCCTTCCAGTTCCAATCCTTCCAGATAGTATGCAATAGAAAAGCTCTTTGCAGTTTTCATAGAGAAGTCTTGCTTCACTTCTTTTCAACATTTTTTTTTTTTGAATTCAAGGTACTAATTGGTTTTCTTAGGTGAGCATACTCTGTAGTATTCACTTAACTATATTACACAGGACTGCTGCATTTCAGGTTAAAATCACCCCTGCTACACAGCCTCTACCACTTTGCAGAGCTCTGCACTATGTAGAGCTAGTAGAATATTTATATACTTTTTTATTTTCTTTAGGAAGACATTGACATCTGCTTAGGAGAGCCTTGAATATAATCGGCTCTTAACAAGGCCATAGGATGGATGAGTAGACAGGACCCATTTCCTAAAACCAAACCAACCCAAACCGAACAATTAATTGAAGAGTTGCAGCCAGTTTATTAATAGACTACACAAGTACCTGAGGCATTATAGCATCCTGCCTGTAGCCCAGTTTCAATACGAATTTCACTTTCTCAACCCATCTTCAGTTCCATGCGGTAGGTTTCCACAAGCAGTTTCATGTCACAGCTTAAGCAATCTAAGAAATCTAATCTTAAAAGTTGCACTCTTCCCTTCCCATCCAGTCATCCAGGTATTTTCATTTTTTCCTTCTCCATTTGGTTCAATGGGGAAGAGCTGTTAGAATATAGATAATTTTCCACAGCAGATGGAGAAAAACAGAGCAGTTTTACATTGGATCTGCCAGAAGACACCTTCATTTCAAAATGAAATGGAGGGCAGGAGGGAAGATGCGTGCAGAACTGCCTCCTTCAATGGTACTTCACTCACAGACATAGATGGTTCATGAAACAAGACACTGAAGTCTGTGTGCAGAGGTGAGGCTAGTTTGAAGTTTTAAGCATATAGGTGTTTGGTATGTATACTACTGAACGACATGCATTTAACTGGGAGGTATTCAGGGTGGCAGGGGAAAGGAACTGGGACCAGAATGCTTTTTCTTCAAAAAATGGTTTTACCATTTACAAAGAAGCAGTTATGTTTAAAACAAAGTGTTTCAAATACTCTTGATACTCTTAGCTCTATGGCCATGAATGCAATGCTTCGTAATATGAATGCAAATCAAATATTTCTGTAAATCAAGGTTTTGCATTAAAATCGTATATTTCTATTCATAGGACACTATGGTTACACGAAGAAACACTTTGCAATGCAGCCAGGCTACCCTTGCAAAAGGAGAAAAGAGATTTCAGAACTGTTTCAAATCCTCTTTTAGGAAAACTTGATCAATTCTAAACTAAAGTGGTCTCAGCAAGGAACTCTGCTCCCTAAATTTCACTTCCTGAAAATGACTACCAACCCTTTCAGGCATGCCCACAGGAATTTATTCAAAACAAAATGAGTAAGTGGAACAAAGCCTAGGATTCTGTCTATGGAAACCAGACTTTAATTATGCCAGGAAAATAACCTCTAAACTCAAATTTTGTAAATAAACGTTTGTATTGCACTACTGTGAAGGGCTTATTTAAATATCCATAAAGCATGGTATTTTTTTTTTACTCAACATGTAATGAAAGCAGATTCCCTTATAGAGGCTTTTTTTTTTTTTTAATTAATCTATCAAAATGAGAGACTTCCATTTTCAAGAGTAAAACTACTAAATACAGCCTAGGACCAATGAAAATAAAAATCTGTTTGCAAGAGATAAAAGTGACTTACAACAGAAAAAACAAACAGAAAAAACAAAAAACACTCAAGGTAACTCAAAGATTATTCTGAACTAGTCAAGGAATTAAATCTTTACAAGCATTTTAATATTAAAATCTGAATAACTATAGTCTTTATTTTTGCTGGTGATATGAAATGTTCTCACTAAATTTAAATATTGTGAAAAAACATTCAGACTAAAAACAAAACACAGCTTAAAGAAATGTCAGACATGTACAAAATTACTGTGAAAGAAGAAAAAGAAGAAAGAAACCCCCCCAGAAATTAGGCCAGTTTTTAGGCTACAAGCCAACTGTTTGCTCTACTTTGCTTTATTTATTAGTTCTTAAGGTATTTAAAACTTGAGCATTAAAACTGGAGAATGATTTGCAAATGAATGCAGTTGCAGTTGTGAAAATATAACTCACAGCTGAATGTGGGTTATTCAGACAAATGGCTGCTTTGTTAGAGGAGGGGAAGTGAAGTTCTGTGTTAATTTATTACAAACTGCAGCATTTCAACCCTGATGTCCAGGCAACAATGTTTTTTATTTCGAGTAATTTATAAGTACTTCCCATAGCACTTAACAGTGATGTCTTTGGCTGTTTCACCATGGTACCAGAGTGTATATGTATTTACTGTGGGAATTTGTTTTTAATAAAACTGTTGTAAGGCATTTTTATTCCTTCTCTTTGTTACATTAAAAACATCCATTGCATAAGTAATGTATTTTATTCCTACTTGAAAGGCAGCAGATTATGGCCAGCACAGTATTTGGTTGTGTAAAATAATGACAGGCTAAGTGATTTCTCAACCAAAGCAAGTTATTTCACTTGCCATGATTTTTTTTTTTTTTTTTTTTTTTTTTAAAAGTACTGGTGACAGTGCATGGCTTCTCTAAGGTCCCTGGACTGGTGTAATCATGTTGGTTCCCAGATTAGATCTGGTCAACCTGAAAACCAAAAACGTCAGGGGGAAAAGAAATGTAGCGTCTGACTAATCAAAAGAAGCTAAGAGATTTTTTTGGGGGGGAAGGCTCTTTTTTTTTTTTTTTTCTCTATTGAATACTTTCAAATATGACACAAGGTCATACAAATTCACTTGGGGTTGATTTGGTTTTAGGATTGCCAGCTCAAAAAACAGAACTCAAATGAAAAGCTGAAGGCAGTGAACAGAGTAATACGTATGTACACACATACACATACACACTAGGTGTATCTACATATGAACATGCACTTATAATCCAACCCAATGCTCCCCACCACCAAGGGTATCTAATCAGATTCTATCAGATATCTAAAAAGGATATCTAAGCAGCAGGATGCTGAGATTTTTTCCTACAAAAGGTGCATTAATACAAGTCAGAAATTGACTATTACGACCATTTGCTTTGAAGAACTGATGGGAAGTTCAAAATAAAAAAGATTACTGAAGTGAAAGACTCGGTTTTTCTGCTAGCAGAGTCATGTCTGGAATTTTCTTCCCCAGATTCTAACATTCAGCCTTTGTCAGCTAGTTTATTTACTTCATACCCATCTCAAGCCACTTTGACATTATTTACGGGAAACGTTCTTGAACACTTCTTGCATAAGAATTGTGCGGAAAAGTTCCCATCTTTATTGAAAAAAAATGCTGTTTTGTCTGTTTACTTCATGCATTTGCTTAACCTTTTTCAAAGCCAAGAGAGGAAAAATTGAGAAAAAAAACCATAAAAATTCTTTCAAGCTATAATTCAGAGAAATGCAAAACTTTATCCTTAGAATGTAAGTACATATTTTGCAAGTTCTTAGAGCCATTTCCATTAAGCTACGGAGTTCCCTGAAAGTGTTCAAAGAAAGGTTCAAGAAAAAACTTGAGCCTTTTTTCTTTTATTCAATCATAGTGATTTGGAATAAAAACTGATGAAGAGATTTTCTGTCTTGCCTAGCATCTTATTTTACCTCAAAATACTTTTTTTTTTTTTTTTTAACATCTCAAACAAAATCAAATAATTTTTTATTATTTTATTTATAATTTATTCTAATATATCATGTAGGACCAGATCCTAAACCATGATCATAGCTCTTCATAATAAAGGGACAAGACTGATTCTCCCATTCCCACTCTGACTGCCCATGCCCAGTGCTGCCATGAATAGCATTGGGAAGTGGTGAGGGACAGAAAACTGCAGAGCCAAACTTGCTTTCCCCTTATGCGACTGAGTCACGACCCAGTGTGCATGGACCTCCACAGGACAAACAAAATCCATGGGGAGAAGTCCAAACCAGCAGACAGCGTATGTGTAAACACTCACAGGGCTGGTTCCTGACATAATACGTCCTTAAATAAGTGACTTAACAAAACTCTCAATTTTATACAGAGCACAACTGGCATAAAATCTTGTGGAATAGTCACCGTAGTGAGATCTACCATGCAGTGCAGAGAGTGTGACTAACAGAGACATCTGCACAGAGGAAACAAATTATAAATGAAATCGCTAGACTGAAAAAGAAAGACTTGAAAGCAAGAACTTTATATGGAGAAAGGCACTGTGATTTCCCACTTTATCTTAATATGCGAGCTTGTTAAAAATGGAGAAGTTAAATTATATCACTGACTTTCCTCCTATTGGGACAGGATTTTCCCCCTTCCCTAGTCTGAATACTACCTTGCTGAAAAAGGCAGTTTTATCCGCTTACAATCGATTAGCGTGCATGCTGAGCATTTTAACTTAGATAAGCTAACTCAAATGTCTGACAGACCTGGCAAAAGATATGGCCATCAGCGCACTCCCACAGATGTTCCAGTGTAAAAATGCACCAGAAACTAGAAGGTCTGTGAAGGAAGATTTGTAATTACAGAGGAGGGGAAGGAGAAAAAAAAAAAAAAAAAGAGTAAAATATCAGCTTGTGACTATTACTGTATGTTCCAACCCTTCTAGATAAAACTACAGAGAATGGAAGTCCCCTTACAATCCATTGTTTCCAAATAAGTTTTCTGAACACTGAAGTAGATCACAAAGGAAATGCCCCAACAAACTATAGAAGATGTTAAAATCATATGATTTTCAGCAACACCTAAGTGTGTTTACAAATTCCATGCATATCCACTGGATTTCTTCAAAACAAAGCCATTGTGATGCAACACAGAAATTACTGGAGACACAAGAAGCAGCATGTGGATGACAGCAGCAGTCACAAAAGAAGCACACCACCTTACCAGCTTGCTTGGTAGTGAAAAAGGCATCTGCATCATGAATAATTAAGACCTTGAATTATGCTGCATTTTAATGAGAAATAAAACTAATATGTTCTTTCATTTACCATGAAAAAACTTGTGACAAAGTACAACACCCAGCCTACTCAACAGCTCAGTAGTCAGAAGTATTCATCAAAATTTTAGAAACTTTGGAATTTGAAACTTTGGAAGCAAGATTTCCTATATCACGAAGGTGTGCCTACCCACTGATGTGAGACTGTTTTAAAAATATATGGAGAACATTCCAGATAATCTTCAGCTATCTGAAACGATACAGGGCACATTTCTCTTTCTCTCTCAAACTTCTCTGCTAGTGATGAAGTTCCTATGGCAAATTCTTCCTGACGGTGTCTAAGTAATGAACTTTAATACGTATTTTAGTAGCATAGATACAGAGCAAGTTTAAAAGTCAGATTCTGGTGAGAATGGATGATGTTTAAAGAACTGTCCATCCATTGCCACACATTCACCTTACACCTTTGAGAAACCATTCTCTGAGTCTTCAAAAAGACCAAGGAAATATTGGAGCAGTATTTTTAACATATTCCCATAGCTGGCACTTATTAAGCCTGTGCATGTCTTGTATGTTTTTCAGAAGTGTGTAAATGAGACAGGTAAAACTAGTAAAGAGAGAGAAATCCCATTTCAAAATGTGTTTTTAGCAAGTAAACTCAAGTGAAGTTACATGTTATACTACACTTAGATTGCTTCAAGACAATCTAGGCATGCATACAAAAATTATCCAAAAATATTCTGAAGCATGCAAAGACACAGAATGTGGGGGCTATGCAGCACTAAAGATGTCTCAGCATATTTCAGCTGTCTTGCATTCATGCATGTATCATTGTACTGTTTTTAACTACTGCCAGGATCTTCCCCTACTTGTTGCTCAATACCATTTATATTGCTACTAAAACATCATGGAGAAGGGTCCAGGAACTATGAAATAGGTTGTAACATCAGAAAATCTTGATCTGCCTGTCGGTATCTCCTCTGTTCAACTATGTGACACCCAGAGGATTTACAGATTTTTCTTTTCTTTTTCCTTTTTTTTTTTTTTCTTTTTCTTTTCAATCTGCAGATCCTCAGTCAATTCTCTCCAGAGAGTACCAAAAACGTGTGCTGTGAGAGAAACACAGTGTCACAACTCTTAACTGCTATGAGCAGTGCACCACTTGATACATAGCCGACAGCTCAAAGATATTTTGTCACCCATACTTAAGTGAAGAAGCAAATCTGCAAAGTGAAGAAGCAAATCTACAAAGCCTCTTAGAAGATCAGGTTGCCTGAAGTATTAATAGTATGTTTTACAGTCAGGAACATGAGACAATTTGGTGTGCAAGTGTTCTCTGAGGTACTGGGCAAGTAAACATGTCCGCTATTACTCCTCTGATCTAGGCTGCAATTTCAGAATTAAGGAAAATGAAGTTTACTTCCCAGAACAGAAAGGAAAGACTGAGTTACTCAGCTTTGGTATTACAGATTGTATTGGTGAGGGAAACTTGAATATTGCCAAGAATACATCCACTTCAATTCTGCAAACTCTTCCAGTGCAAGATTCTTATTGGCATTGTTAGGAACTGAGATAGATACATTTAAATAAATAAATAAGAAGATCTATTGATTTGTTGAAGTTGAAAGAAATCACATAGCAGAAAAGGCTTGCACCAGACAAACTGCAGAAGCACAGTCCTATTTAGACTGTGGACAAGTGCAATCCTTGAAACCAAGGCCTAAGAAAACACAAATTTACAAGGCAGTGCTTCTCTTCCTTCAGGACTTGAGGTTAAGAACCTCAAGACTAGAATCGTGAGAAGTTGGATTCGTAACTCTCCCCTCACAGAAACAGGATACTAGAAGTATGCAATTTTTAAGGAACTTGGACTTCTCCATTTTGAATGTGCATTTAAATCACTGAGATTAAAGGAGCCCCCTCAGAGACTCCGTGAACAAAACTGCAGGAACCCTACTGGAAGACAAATAGAGCTCATTCTTGTTCTAATAGGCATGCTCACAATAACAGGGCACTGCATTAAAATTGTTACAGACAAATGACACTATGCTTATTTTGAATGAATCAGGCTGAGGAACTGAATTTCTAAATCCTAGCTCTCCAAATCCAGGCCAAAGCTTCTATGAGAACACATACCTCTACAGCCATAACTTTCTAGGCGCACAAGGAAAAGCATAAATATGAGTACTTCAGTCTGTATTTGCTGTGAGGATGGCAGTCCAACAAGCACTACAAAGTTGGGGAGGAATGATGGCAAGGGGGTGGAAAGTCTCCTTTTTCAGCCATCTGATGGCTTCCCCTTGACATAATCACCGATACCGTTAAAAGTCTGGAAATACAAGAACCATGCATTTCTAACAGTATCTCCAAGACAATTGTAACTGTATCTCCAAGACTGATTGTAAACCTCTCCATTCTTCCTTATTTTACAGTCAGGCTAAATTCCACTAAGCCGAAAGAATTACGAGCCTTCTGCATCTGTAGCCTACTCACTGAGAGGGACTGGCACTGAAGTTGTGCTCTTTTTCCTACGTATGTTGCTGACTAAAAACATTCCATTTTCCACAACAACTTACTTTCTTCTTACTTATCCCGAAAATACCATAAAACTAGGTTGACACTT
Source organism: Anas platyrhynchos (assembly GCF_047663525.1). NCBI lineage: Eukaryota > Metazoa > Chordata > Aves > Anseriformes > Anatidae > Anas > Anas platyrhynchos. The sequence continues at coordinate 16,852,093 of NC_092598.1, read as the reverse complement.
CAGAGACATTAAAAACACAACTGTGCTGAGGAACTAAGACAAATGACAAAACCCAAGCAATTCTCCTCCCCCTTGCCCCAGCAGCCTTTTTAACATTTATCTGGAAACTACATCTCAAAAGTGGCATCTTGTAGGCATCGAGGCGCTCCCCATCAACTTGATCAGAGACCTGCAAGCTCTGTCCTGACTTGTGGGCTTTCACCTGCTTGGTTTCCAATGCCGCCACGCTGGGTGAAGTGTTAGGAGACCTGCGGTTCGCATGCTCCTGAGAACCAATTACATGCACTGGAAACTTTCTGCTCCACTCTTGTGTTGTGCATCAGTTGCTTTAAAACCATTTAGAAGCCAGCAAATGTACATACACAGATTTCTGTGGTCAGGACATCTGCACTTTCTCAACTGTTTCTAAGCAGAAAAAAAATGCCTATTAGTATAAAATTTGAAGAAAAATTGCCCACAGGAGGAATGGGCATTAGCCATGCTTCACTTCCCTCCTTTTTGTTGACATATGAAGCACTTTTTTTTCTCTTCCTTTCTTTCCAATTCACAGTGGGTCTAAAGAGGTGAATCAGTGCACAGAGCAAAAGAGAGAAAGAGAGGGGAAAAGAGAAAAAAAAACCACAACCCTCTTTTTCCAGGGTGGGTATGAAATATGAAGGCCCAACAATTGTCTGAGCTCAGTGCATTGGAATAACATTGGTTAAATTATGGATAGTTTTGAATAGTGTCACTTTTTTTTTTTTCTCTGCAGATGGTTGTTCACACAAGGAGTCTGGCCTGCATAATTGTATCACTAATAAGCAGTAAGGCAATTAGTTGTGTAAGTGTGCTATAATCATTCTAACAGAAGAGATGACGAAGAGACAAAAAAAAGGAGGGGGGACAAAAAATGTCTTTTCTCAATTCATCAACTGACAGCCATAATTAGATATATATAATTGAAAATTCCACAGTAGGGGGGCCAGCTTATACAAATGAATTTTCTTTGCTTCTCTTATGCATTTTTTTCTTTTTGCCTGAACATTCCCCCCAGAAAAAGGCAGAAAATTTGTCATTCCAGGGGAGCGTATACTGTATGAACCACAGGCTGCTCATTCAGAGCAATGATGTCAGAATAACATCTTTTCCCCCCCACTAAGAAATAGACGGCTTTGAACTGAGCCTTTATTAGCTGTTTTCAGCCAGTAGCAAATTAAAAAAAAAAAAAAAAAAAGCAAAAAAAAAACAAGACAACCTTGGATGATCTATATCAGTTTGCAGAACATGAAATGTAAAACGCAGAGGAGAGGTCACTTTTTTTTTCTTTTTTTTTTTTTTTTTTTCCATTGACATGAAGATGGCTTGTTTTTGGTGCTGGGGGAAGAGTTCTGAGTTATAATAGCGCATTACATCATCAAGTATTATGGGAAGAAGGGGATTTCTTTTGAGCGAAGCCTGATTATCAAAGGCTATAATTAAATTTGGGCTAAAAATGCCCAAGTGCTTATGAGTTTGTGGAAACTATGCACAGAACAGCTTTCCACTGAATTAATCAGCTTGCAAGTTTTCATTATTCTGGAGCTTCTCTTTTTAAACTGTAAGCTCACAAGCACGGCCTTTTTTTTTTTTTTTTTATCAGCAAACTCTCCTAAAAATTTAATTGGACAAACCTTAACTGATTTTTTTTTCCCCTTAAAGAGAGAGAATGTTAAGGCTGGAGCTTGTTAATTAAGTTCTTTAAATGCCCCCAGCTGTGCAATAAATTTTTCAAAGCTATACAACTGCATATTTATTTCAACATTTGCTCCCTTGTTTTTCAGTTAAAATATTTTTGAAAAAAGAAAGAATAAACAACAATAACTGAAGATTTCAAAAGAAAATTCCTATACATAAGAATGATCCTGCCTGATGAAAATTGAAAGAACAGAAAATTGCAGCTGATTAGAATTTAACTGCATGTTACAAGACTGTTTTCAAGGACTGCAATTAATTAATTTCTTCTAAAAAAAACTTTTTTTTTTTTTTTAAAGCCTCTGTGACAGATTTGTGTAAGGTAAAGTACCCTGTGTAGTTGTTCCACAACAAGATCTAATATCATAGGAAAGTTTACTGAAATATTACACAGAAGCTTCCACAAATTCAAGGACCATATGCCTGACAGGATAAGTCAACATAGTTCTATTATCTCAAAAAATATCAATGGCCAGGGTTCAGATCTGAAGGCTTCATAATAACAGTATGAAGACATGAAAACACGCATTTTAAGATCAGGTCACCTAAACATATATAAATATTTCTTTATAATTAGTTAGACATATATGGCTCATTTCTCATGTTAGATGTACCAGAATATTCAACATCAAATTCTCCTCCATAAATATATATATATATTTAATTATCTAAAAATATAATGATTAAATATATACTTTGCAGGGAAAATTTACTGCCAGTAACTGTTAAGAGTATCATGAACAGTATCAGTAATAAAGTTTTGGTACTTTTGGACAGCTCAGAAACCTTTTAAGTGAAGAAATAGCATAATATAACTAGCATAATATGATCAGAGACTTAAAAAATAGTATCTTGTCTGTCAGGTAGCAAACCACTAACGGTCTGACAGCAGATTGTCACATCATCTCTGATGAAAGAAGTTGACCCTGGAGAAAGTTCTGAGCTGGTTGCCACTGACCATTGCAGAAGGAAGGGAGCACTACAACTGATCTATTAACTTGTTAAGGGTGATTAAGTTCTGCTTATGGGCTCTAGTTTATATGCAGTTCATGAACAGTTATTATGCCTTCTCTAGGCTTGGGTGCAACACCCTAAGGAAAAAGTTGGTGTCTAAACGGATTTATTTTAAACACAGTCCCAGGAGATCTAGTGATGACAGTCCACTCTTCTGGGTGCAGGATGGTTCCTTGCTCCTTTTTTACTCAGAGAAAACAAACAAACAAAAGTATTTTTATACGAGTGAAAACTCTGCCTACAATTATCTGTCTCAGGGAGCATACGAATGGGTACACTGATCTGAACTCACATGTCCTCCCAACTCTAAGATCTTGGTTAATCAAGGCAGAGTGAGCTTTTGCCTTCCCCTCTTTGGCTGGTAGTCAAGGCCCAATCTAGATCAAATAGGTACTCAAGAGTTAACAGCTTTCATTCTGATATGCCAGAAGCCAAATATCACATTCCCACCATAGAGCAATGGGTTGCACAAAATACTCAAAATGAAACTGCTGACCATTTGATACCCCAATCAGTACTGTGTAGCTCTGCTTGTGAATATTATTGAGATATAATAATTAATATCTGAATAATTTAAACTGCTCCAAATTTTGTGGCTGGTTCCAATGCACTCTTATGGATCCTAGTGACAATGTGAATAGACCTACCATTATAAGGCTGTTTCATGAGTCACGGTATCAGTCACATTCCAGAAAAGAAACAAATACTCAGTTCAAATCTTTACTTACTTATTCATTATTTGAAGCTGTTCCTTCAGCCTCAATACAGCTTATAAGATATCATTTTTCATTAGCAACAATACAATCAGACGTGCACAAATGAATTAGACTTATTTTGGAAATGCCTTTTTGAAAAACGAAAAATAACTACTGCATTTTTCCTTTTGTTGCAGCAGCTGTCTCAGGTGTTCTCTCTCTTACAGATAATATAACTGATCAGATATTCTGAAAATATATACTTAAGAAGTTAAATGAATACGCATTCTACTGTATTATTTTTCTTAAAGAATTAAAGGTTTTATTTTATCTTAAAAGATTCTTGGCTGCATTTCCATGGTACACAATGACACATTTGGTTCTTTGTGTTTCTAACTAAGTAATGACATAGTTCCTCTAAACCATGAAAAATGTTGCATTTGACCAAACAAGAAAGGATGAACTTCAGGGAAATGCTATTCACTGGATCTTGAATTAGACCCAGAACACTGGGACGATTCCTTTCTCTCCTGCAGCCCCCTGCCAAACCTGGCTATAGCTGCAGTGCCACTGCATTGTTTCCTCCTTATTCATTGGGTACAGTAGTATCAACACAAACTGTACTCAACTGCTGAAAGCTTGATTCTCAAACATATGGATATGTTGAAAATTAAATTGCAGGGTTTATTTGAATTTATAGACAGCTCGGTGAATGTATTTTTGAGATACAGTCTCCGTCAAGGAGATAGATGTCACCTGCCATGAAGAACATGATTGTATAATGTTAAAATGCCACATTCTCTTTGTAGGTAATTCTATTCAATTGCTTCTTGCAAAGATTTGGGTAATGAACAGTTGAACATCTGTGTTTTTTTTTTTTTTTTTTTTTTTTTTTCCCCTTTTCCCTTTTCTCAGAATCTTGCTTTGGATTTATATTTTATTATTAAATATAAAAGTGTCCAGATTATTTTCTCAAGCCCCCCATTACTGTGATGTTTCTACCGTTTTATTAAGATTCCAAATATTCTAAACGAGAAAAGTGTTACAGGACAGAGCAAGAAAGATTCATGTGGAATTATTGAAAAGCGTGAGGCAAATTATTCTCTAGTGTCAGTCAACACTGTGGGAACAGTTCAACAGCCTTTCCATTAAAGAGCTGCATTATCTTGTTTGTTTAGATTTAAAGATTTTTATTTTTGACTTTTTCCTCTTACTCATCTGGACAACAATAATTGCCATCCCATTGTACAATTTGTATCAAAATCATCTTCCTCAGATCTAACTTACTTTCCATGTACTTTCCAAGTCCATTACTCACAATACCAGCTGGTCTGAAACACTAGATTATATCATGAACAAATATAAGTAAAGAACAGTAAGCAATTTAATGCAAAAAACCTTTCCCCTGCTCTGGAAAATTTTCTACTGCTTTTTTGATCTGATTATTTACATTTTTAAAACACTTACAAATTTATGCCATTTGCACACAGTCTGTAATCTTCACTAGCTGGGATATTATTTACTCAGATCAACAACTCACAGATAGAAGACTTAACTAAATTATACTCATCTCTGCCATAAATTAAAACTGTATCAAACTGAAAATACAACCAACGCAATCTTATTCATACCACTAGCAAAAACAAATAAATATACAAGAAATTAAGTTCAACCAAAACAAATGCCAAGATGTCTGATGCCCCCATTTTCTTTCAAAAGGCACTCAAATAAGATTTTAAAAAAAATAATGAGAATAATTAAAAATTATTGTCAAACTAGAGTCTAAAATTACTCTACTTGGTGTAGATCTCCAAATGGAAAGAGGAAACTGTTTGCATTACATCTCCAGCAGACTATTTTCCTTCATGATTTTTTTCTTTGCAGGAAGATCTAATAGAATAAATCAATTTTTTCTGAGAAGATCAGAGATAAAACAGCCCAAATCTTAGCCAGAGATGACTGGAGTAAAAATGTGCTTATGAAGCTAGAGATCTGACTGTGTGAGCATATCTGATGGCAAAACTATAGGAACCCTGAAAATGGATTTTTAAAAATTATTATAAATATGTTTTTAAAGAGTGGGGCGTCATCTCCCTGTTGTATTTTCTCAAGGGATTAATTATGTTTTGCCTAATAAATTGTGAAGGCTCATTCTGTTTCCAAATCATTTTTCTAAATCTCTGACAGTAAGTAGAGCACGGTATCACTGAAACACACCTTGTTCCTTAGACACAGAATGTCTGTATGAATCTATGATTTAAAAAGCTGAACTAAACCAACCAAACCTTTACAGGTGACAGTTACACCACATGGTGGAATAGTAAGCACACAATTACCACAACCACATTATTTTTTTTTCTGCTTTGGAGAAAGGAGGAGCATGAATTTTCTTTTTACTGTTACGCTGGCTGCCATAAAGGGTACCTTTGGGTTTAGCTTCATCTAAATAAGCTGCCTACTACTTCCATTTCCTTCTGGTTTATTCCTTGGAGAGAAGATTTGGACCTTGCTTATCACAACAATGAAGAGGAAGAAATGAACGTGTAAGCTGTATTTCTGAGATGCAATTAAAAAACAATTTAAGTCTTAAAACTACACTAAAATATACTTTAGAGATGTCAAGTATTCAGTTTTGAGTATTAAATAGTTGTGCAGTACCAAGCTGCCCTTGTAACCTTAATTTGACCCTCTTGTTATAAGCATTAATTTCATAAGCACATACTATTTTTCTTCCAACGGAAGGACTGGACTGAGGTAGCATAGGCAAGAGTCATGGCTCTTGCCCAGGTTCTAAATGCCTGCTTTGGCGATGTAATATTCGTTCTATATGAGCATTCAGGTTGAAACTATTAAAAGTAGACGAAGCATTTCTCCTCTTCTCATGATTTACAGGCTCTGAAATTACTGTCAATCTCTAACAACACTCCTAGCTTTTGGATGGTGACAGAGCTGCAAACTAATGGCAAAATGCTGAAGTGGTAAGTCTTACAGAGCTGGTATAATAAATATGCAAATGAACCTCTTTCTTACCTCTGCCACCCTCCTCTCACTCCTCAAACCTTTTCCAGAAATGAACAAAACCCAAAACAGGAGATCAGCCAACTATCAGAAGTGCAAGTAGGAATCAACTAAAATATGGAGAACAAACTTGTATAGTAGACAGTTTAAGACAGGAAGTGCATAAAAAAATAATCCTGATTAACACACTTCACACACAAAGATTTCCAAGATTATGGTAAGGTGATTCTGGATCCAAAACAAAACATAACAATATCTCAAATTTATCATCTTTGGTACACTAATGTGCTAGCTGTGCTGACATCCAACAAAACCAAGAAACTATACTGAAGCAGGAGGTCATCCAGAGCCACTTCCAGAATGGTGAAAAATGGGCCACGGAAATGTGATACAGGTAGGCACATCAGGGAACCTTCCACCCTACTGGTTAATTTTTACTAGCAAATCTCCTGAAAAACACTGTGCTGTATCAAAGGCCTTGATGTTTTTAAAACAAAGAATTTATGGGCACTACAAGTGTAACCTACCTTCCTTTGTTCACTGAAATACATCATCATTTTGTGCCTTGTGGTAGCAAAAGTAATTTAGAGGATCCTGACAGAAATAATATATATATCATTAAATCTGTCCATTAATATACTCGTGGTATTATAAACACAGCGGTTTGTGGATGACAGAAACTAAAACCAACTCATTTGTTTGTGTCAGTATTAAAATGTAATACATTTTCTTTTCAGATTCAAGCCAAGTGAAAGGAGCTTTCTGCGCAGAAAGTTCTCTCTAAAAACAAGGCAAAAGAAACCTAGAGATTAAAAAATGTAACCTTTGAACATCATTTCCAATTTGCTTCAGTTCTTACATGTATTGAGAGCAATGGCCTCAGCTCATATTGAAGCCCAGGTTGCTCACAAACAAACAATACCCATTCTCATAAATAATGTTCCTACTTGCAAGAGAGTTATAAACTGTAATACCAATGCTTTTTGGAGTTTGGTCTGACATAATCAGAGAAGGGAAATATTAACTTCTGTTTGTTGAAAAGAAGTCTTAGATGATTCTAGTTCACTCAGACAGAAGTGAACACAGCTATGCAGAACCCATATAAACAATTCTCCAGTCTGCTGACCTGGAAAGCTTAATATTGTACAAAGGCCATATTAGTATCCATCTATCTATTCCTCAAACACTGGTGTTTATTTACATATAGAAGGACAAGCATAAAGTTGCAGGGAAAAAAAAAAAAAAAAAGAACTTTAGCTACTAGACTGCTGGCACAGTTTTGCCAAGTCAGTGTGAATGAAACATCTCAAAAAAACAAATAAAAAAATTAAGGAACATCCCCAAATTTATGCACCTCTGCAGGACTTTACCCTGATGATGACAAGCATCGCCCAGATGGCTGATTACAGTAGGACATCTTATACAAAGCTACTACTGGTCTCCTGAGATGTAATACTGAAAGGTTATTTTTACTATGCAGATATTTTTAGTCTATCAACATATAATATCTAGAATACATAGCAACTGTAGCAGCAAAAACCTGTCAGGAAAGGAATCAAACTATATCATTCTAATATTGGTATTGTCATACCTAGAAAAAGACTTCCACTGCATTCACATAGAAATCACTGGTAAAGTTTGTGTACTTCCAAAGACTTTCAGACAGTAAATATTTTTATATATATATACACACACACTAAATCACAAATGTAGTAAGACCAGCAACATATTCTCCCTAAGAACTCCACAGAAAGCAATAATATACCATGCCTGGCAACATCATTTAATTTCACAATGGCTATACATCTATTGCCTTTAATGTGGGAGCAGCCTTCCACATTCTTCCATCTCCTTTATTTTATATCTTAAGGAATGTGATAGTCATAAATATCCCATGGGAAATTCCTAGTGTCTAAAAAATTGACTAGATACCTTCTTTGTATAGAGTTCTTATTTGTGAGCATTTGTCATCTAACAGAAGAACAGGTTACAGATCAAGAAGAGAAAGCATCGGTATTGTCTACAAAAGTGTGAAAACTGCACAAACTGTAAACTATACAAACTGTACACTACAAAACTGTAGTGCCTGAGACCTCTTATTTATTTAATGAAAGACCAATAAGCAAGCTTACTTGTTTGATTACCACAGTTTTATCTATGAAAAAGCATAGCTGCAGCTGAACTAATTACCGTCTTTTAAACCAAAAAATTACCACCAACAAAAAGCAGAATACAACTGTTTGATTTTGTAAAAATCAGGGAAGAAAAAAAAAAAAAAAAAAAAAAAAAAGGAAAGAAAAAAAATGCATATTCTAATATAGTAAAAATACAACCTGGTCTTTTTTGAAATATTCTAATGGTGGCACTGAACACTTGAATTATCAGTTCTGAAAACAAACCATCTTTTTATTATGCTTTACTTCTCAGTCATTTTTCTCCTCACAAAGCTATATAACCCCAAATGATGTAAAAATAAATAAATAAATGTGAACCACCCTCTACAAAAATTCAAGAACCTCAGGGTCAGTTTTTCCAAATCATTCAACTTTCAAAATACTGATATCTCCAGGTATTTTCAGTAAATAATGAGAAAAAGGAAAACAGAACTATTTTCCAGATCAACATTTAGTCTTGCCTAGGTTTGGAACTATCTGCTACCAGGCATATTTTGCCTTCTGAAAAGCAATGAAGTTCATGAGCAGCTGAGAATCATTTGAAATACTTAAGCATTTCAAATTATCTTATACTTGAAGCAGAGTGCACAAATGAACTCAAAATGAAGCAAGTTGACTTGGCCAACTGGTACTTCTATTTTGACTTACTGAGGGTTGCTTACCTATAAATTAAACAGTAGCTATCAGTCAGGTGCACAAGTAAGCCTGTTCTTGGCTCCTGACACAATGCTAAGACATGCAGTGTGTCTCTAACCCAGTATTTTGAACATCGGTCCCTGTTATGGTACTTTATTTCATTTGTTCAGTTTATTTCATTTGCTTCAGTTACCAGCTTGTTTTCCAGTCAAATATTGGATATTATGAATTTTATCTAATTTCCAATATGGGATCAAAATCTAGACATCAGAAATATCATGTCAGAGGTGAAGTGCCCATGCCAGCAAATCTTTGAGAGCAGGTGTACAGTTATCTTCTAATTAAATGCATTACAAGTAGTATCATCAAAAAGGAAGAGGAACAAGCACTAATGCAGGTGTTACATCTTTACCAAGACTACTGGCAAAGCACAGTGATAACTGAGCCAAACCATTCAATACGTCACGATTTGTGCTGAGATCTACTGAGCTTTTCTTCTGCACATTCTCCAGCACAGAAATTTGCATGACTGAAGAGATTAATTCAAACAGTAAGGAATCCCCCAGAAAATTCAGTAATTAATTGTTCTACAGTCACTTTTCTCCCTAAAACCACATTTTACTATTTAAATATATATATTTTTTATTTTAGAATTCAAATAGAAGCCCATTGCTAAAAAGTTGGTAGTGTTCTCATTTATGCTAGTGAAGTAACAAATCCTAAATTTCTGCTGAGGCACCATATGCAGTTTAGTAGTGGCAATGGGACTTGAAAATAATGGTCAGCAGCAACAGTTTTAGAATACAGATACCAAAAGAAGCAAGGCTGCCCCCTGATGTAACCTGGCACAGACTAGCTGTAAACTGCCCAAGACCTTGTTTCCCTGAACAGTGTCACTAGCGGGGATCTGATTAGAGGATAACACTAGTCACAAACAGTGTTGGTCAAAGTATCCCAAATGCTGCTTCAAAGAGCGCCATAGAAGCAGAATTGTATCATGGTTCCCTTTTCTTTTCTATTGTTCATCCATGAATGCATGTAATGAACAGCAAGGATGTTTCTTGGATTGCAGGAGCCAGGCCATGTTCTTTTTTTTGCGTGATTCAAAGCAGAGATTTTCATTTCAGGTCACCCTACCTCAACAAGCATGGAAGAAACATGAACACAGACCTCCTACATTCTCAGGCAATTCCCAAATTATTCTACATCAAAAAGTATTAAGACATTTTCTTCATTCATCCTGTGCTTCATGAATACTTTGTTGAAACACACTTTGTCTGTTCTGAAAGTAGTAGGACTGGCTTTTTCCTGGGCGAACGGGCAGATGAGAGGCGGTCTGTGCATGCAGAATCGGTGGAGGGGAGTATTGGGAACGCTGGGAAAAATCGGCAGTCGGCTGTCAGCCGTTGAAAAGAGTTTGTACTGTGAAAACCTGTCGAAACGCCTCGTCACGGAGAATCATGGAGCATTTACTGGAGCAGCGATACGCGATCAAAATTCCTCAAACCCAAGTTTTTGAGATGGTGAAAGAAAGCTTAGCCATGAGGAAAGTGTGTGCGAAGTTTGTGCTGCGAGTGTTGTCAGAGGAGCAAAAGGCCAACCGGAAAGCGATCTGCCAGGATCTTCTTCATCATGTGAATGAGGAGCCCGACTTTTTGGACAATGTAGTGACCGGTGATGAGACTTGGGTGTTTGAATACGACCCAGAGAGTAAGCGGCAGAGCACAGAATGGCACACCCCTGCTTCCCCACGCCCCAAGAAAGCACGAATGAGCAAATCCAAGCAAAAGTCCGTGCTCATTTGCTTTTTTGATCGACATGGAGTCATCCACAAAGAGTTTGTACCACCCAGACAAACAGTTAATGCAGTTTTTTAAGTGGAAGTCCTCACAAGACTGCGAAAATGCATTGCTCATGTCCGCCCAGCCATCATCAACAATTGGCGGCTGCACCATGACAATGCACCGAGTCACACAGCGTTCCGCGTAGTGGAGTATTTTGCCCAGCACAAGGTGGCAACGCTGCCTCAGCCCCCCTACAGCCCTGACTTGGCGCTGCCAGACTTTTTTCTATTCCCGAGAATAAAATCGACGCTCAAGGGGAAGCATCATGCATCAGTAGAGGTGCTTCAAGAGGCTGTGACGAGGGAGCTAAACAGCATTCCAGTCCAGGCGTTCCTGGAGGCATACGAAAACTGGAAAACTCGTTGGCAGCAGCATGTAGATGTGGAAGGGTGCTACCTTGAAAAATTCTAATCGTTTGTTCTATTCTCATGAATAATTTTTTTTTTTTTTAAAATGAGTCCTACTACTTTCAGAACAGACCATGTATGTAATTTAACAGAAGGACATACTTCTGCTACTTTGACATTCTAGCAAGATTGTTTCTTTTTAAGGTGCAATCAGAAGTCTGATTAATTTCTTATTCTCACACCATCAACTCTTCCTACAATAGAACAAGATCTCCTGGCAAGTGAGAAGTCTGTGTAACCCTACTTCTCTCTCACTCCTACATCCATCTTCTTCCCCTGCCTCTATTTCTAGGGATCAGCTATCAAGAGAATCAACTCAGCAAAAATTTAGATCAGGCTAAAGAGAAGAGGCAGAATGGATGTGCATGGAGCTGAGCCAGCACTTGAGCGCCAGTCAGCTTTGCTCTGAAGAAACTTACCTCACTTCACATATCCTCTAACAACAGAGTTGTAAAAGACTTGATTACACAACACCCATATCTCAAATTATTGTATTGTATGGCTTATTACTGCAGGCCTCCCAGAGAATTCAGGCTTGCCAAAATCAGAGTGGTCTATCTGGAAATCTGACTCCCTTTTCTATTAGCTTATAAACAAAGGATTGATGTTACTTAGGAATAACTGTATGGTGAGCAGTTTCTCTTTTTTGAACTCAGATTAGGTTTCAAACTGTATTTTTTACTATGCTTATATAAATATGTGTATACACATATGCGTACACACATGTGATCCATAATATTTATAGTCACACCAAGAAAGGTTGACCTTTAAACTGACTTCTGCAGTTATTTTGCCATTTTATCAAAAGAATGTGACTGAAATTCTGTTCTCAATGCAACGTAACATACTCCAGCACAGTCTTGATATGAGGCTTCTCGATCTTTTCACTGTGTCTCATTTAGGAAGTAAAAAATCTTTTTCTCTGTCCTTCCCACCCTCCTGCCAAAGGGGGATTTTTTTTCTCTTTGCGATCAATTTCATGCCATTTTCTCTAAACAGAGATATCAAATTGTTAAACATTTTAAGCATACTATGTCTTCGTAATTCAATCTTTTGGATTTGCTTGGGTGTCCCAAAGTGTTTTGAGTTCAAACAGCAGAAGGAAACTGCAGCGCTGGTCAGTCCCCTCTTAAATCTTCTTATGGATTTCATTTGCTGTGTGGCCTGAGAGAGGTCAAAAGGTTTTGGCACAGAAGTAGAATTTGAGAAATAATCACCTTATAGACCCACTAAATCAATCATAATTAATGCACTTGCCTAGTTCTGTCAGAGAATTGCTGCTAGAGGGCAAAATAAAGAGGCCTCTTCTAATACAATTTGAAAAGAGATCAGATCTGTCATTTCATCTAATAATTGAGCCAAATGAGAAAAGAGAAGGGTCAGAGTTCATTCAGTGACCTTATGTAAACCCAATAATACATAATTCATTTTCATTTTATGGAATTTATAAGATGCTGTAAACTGTCAGAATACAGACTCATCTGCTTTAGCTTCCACCAAAATCCTCCTGCTCATCATGCAACACACACTGAGCTGCCAAAACTTTTACATGGTGTATTCTGGCAGAATAATCCAAAAGCCTTCAACAGGGACTGGTATTTAATTCATTCTTCCAAGCGTGTGAAGTTAATAACTGAATAAATCACTCGCAGCTCTTTCTGAATGATATAAAACCTGTAATTTATTTACTGAGTGTTACAAATACAGTTAAAACATGTTTTCATGCAAAATGGTTTCTTTTCTTTTCTTTTTTTTTATTATTGTTATAGAAGATTTATTATTATTATTTTTGAGCATAAGATATAAATATATATGCCCTCAGAATGGAATACCTCATTCCATCCCAAGTCTCAGTCAGCCATATTCAGAAAGCATTTTGGTTATAAACTAAAAACTGAATGTAATCTGAGGACATATTTAGTAAATATGTCTGAAGAAGCCAGTTTGTTTTGCTTATTTTTTCTCACACTTTTTTTTTTTTTATTTTTTTTTTTAATTTAATGCTTAATTCTACTTGAAAATACCAAAAGCATTACCTTTCCAGCATGCCTTTCCCTTTTTAGTTTCTCTGCTGAACTACGTTCTTTAATCAATCAATCATGCTGCCACTACCAAGTCAGAGCTCTATCTGAGTAATAAAGGTGAATTGATGGTTTATGAGTTATTCCTCATTGCTTTGTCTCCTTTAATGTCAATACAACCAACATGTAGCAGAGCATCCGGGCATTCCTGACAGAATTTCCTAAGGCAAGGCTAGGCTTCTGGGGAGAAGACTTTTATTATTGAACCAGTCAACACTTAATTGGGGAGAAAAAGCAGCAGGGAAGCTTGGACTAATTCTTAAGCTGGAAACAGAAGCTGCAAATTTTGAAAGAAAATAAAAGCCAAGAGTAAGTAGATATCTAAGTAGATATGTTAATCATAACAAAATATGTTACTGTACAACACAAAACTTGGCTTTGCGATGCCCTTGAATCAGCATGGTCATAACAGTAAGATTACAAAAACAAACAAACAAACAAAAAAAACAAACAAGCAAACAAAACAAATTTTTTACACTTCTGATACTAGGTTTATTTAGAGATTTTAGATAGGATTCAATGTTAAATACCCGGGCCAAGATATTTTTACTGCAGACCATATTCTCCACTACAAATCCTGCTGAACAGAAGCTTTATGGAAATACAGTACAGTTTGCCTGTTCAGTAGTTCAGTACAGTTCAGTAGCTGGACACAGTTAAGCTTCAAACAACCCACATCGACCTGCTTTGTACAGGTTACAAGCTACCATGAAGGGCAAGAGACAATTCTACTTGACATAATGTGTTTCTATGCTAATTATTTCCTAGACCCAGCAGAAGGTTGGGTTGGAAAGCACTAGGCACAACTCATGCCACGTTCAGGGCAATCATACAGTGCCCTGACAGGTTCCCAGCTTATTCAGCCAGTGTAATTTAGAAGGGTGTTAAATTATGACAGTCTGTTTTGGTATCTGGCCAGTCAGTGTAAGGGAAGCACAAATTTGTCTCCATTCTTTCCTCTTCTTCTCAGCTCTACCAGGCTAAAGACTGAGCCTTTTTGCATCTATAATACAACTTCACAGAGATCACTTTAACAATTAAGAAAAATAAAATTCCATACCAAAACTAACCATAACATATGGTGTCAGGTTTCCAGTTAAATGGGCAATACATGAATCAGTAACTTAACAGTGGTACCGGTAGCCCTTCAGAAAGGCCTTTACAAAGAAATGTATCCTCTAATATTTGTGGAGAGGAAAACAAAGGCACTGAAATAACAGGTTATTTTCCACAAAACACTGGAATTGAAACCAAAACTCATGTTATCTTGTACCTTACCAGTAATATTCCCCTTGAAAATTTGACCTAATGTAACAAGCCATAGATGATACATTACTTGCTATTTAATGGTAAAAGTCAATTTATATACATAAAAACTGGAAGAAATATGTATGTCACTCTCAAGTTACCCTTTGTCTATTTACCCTTTTTTAGTTTGAAATGACAACATCCTTGTATTTGTCATATTGTTTAAATCTGACCTCTGATCCTCAGGGTCACTGCACTCCCTGAGGTCATCTGTCCATCTGATTAACACATTCCATAATTTTGGAGGTGGCCAGTTTAGTGGCCTATCCCATTAATCATGGCAGGGGCACTAGAAGCTGCATAAAAAAAACACTAAGGTTATCAAATCCGCACAGGAGATTAGGAAGTTAGATAAGCCCACGAAGTTTAACAAACAAAAAGTACATGGACAAACCAAAAGGCATTCAAGGCCTGAAACCTGACACAAGCAAAGCAACATGAGAAAAACAAACACATCAGCAACTTTTCCTCCCGCTCCTTTCTCTCATACCAGATTTCACAGAGCTCTGATATTTCCTCTTGTAGGTAATATGCCTTCTAGGTCCCAGGACAGTGTGAAATAATTAACACTTTCAACACTTCGCAAATGTACAGGACAATACGGCGCTAAGGTATTATGAGTCAGAAGAGCGGGGTCATGGGCCTGGGATGTCACCTGCAGAATGGCACCAAGCTGCCAGGAGCAGAGCGCAGCCAGCAAGGAAATGCTCATGACTGTTGAAACAGCTGGCGAGTTTGTTGATAAGGCGAAAAAAAATATGCATTTCCCATAATGGGCCTTTTTTGTATCGTCTGCTATACAGTAAAATAAAAATAATCATCTAGGCAAAAAATAAATTAGAAACAGCCCTATGTAATGTGACATTATGCTGAGAATAGATAATGCTTTGGCTCTTATCACTTCGCTATCTAGGAAAGTTGCTGCAACATTTCCAACTCTTCGCCTGCCTTTCCTCCATGTACTTTTTAAATGGCAAGAAGAGGGACCTGCTTACTGTTTGCTCTTAGTTGCTAACAACATGAGATTTTCCTTGATTTCTTGAATAAGCAGTGACTGAGTTTGAAAAGAGACTTTGGCAACAGTCTCACATGGTTGGTCTTTGCGTTTATTCATCTGGTATGTAAATGAAATTCCCATCTGAATGACAGTTCCTAGCACAGCCAGGATCAATCTTTGAAATTGTTTGTTTATTTATTTATTTATTTATTTAAATTTAGCACTCATTTTATGGAAATTTTATCATTTCTCATCAGGAATTTTATTCCCAATCAAAATATTTTTTTTTTCTTAATTTCCCATTAAATGAATTTTTAGAAATATCTGTTTTTATAATCAATTATATCCTGATGTTCTCTTTCAGAAAGCACTAATTGATACTTTCATTTTATATATTTATAATTACTTTTCTTATCTGAGTAGTTAGTATTATATTATTATTATAATGTTAATATTATAGAATCCTGTTATTGGCACATTATATCTGGATATGTCATTTGACATGCATTAAAATATGTTATATAATATTAGAAATTCATAATACTAATGCTAGTGCTATTTACAGTATAACAATTAGAGATTACAATTTGTTAGCTGAATCTATTTTGAAAATGTAGTACCAATTGCACTAACAACATTTTTATATCAAAAGCTCCTTTTTGTCTGTCACAGTGAAATGATTTCTCATTTTCATGTACATTATGCACTGTAACTTTGGCTTGTTTTGAAATTTAAAACCCAATATAGTAACAAAAAAAGTTTTCATAGTCTAAGGAAACATTTATCAGAACAAAATATATAGATTTTATCTTATTCATTTCAAGGGTATAAAATTAATATACTTTCTGAAGAAAGATTGTGGAAACAGCTTTTCCTAGCAGAAAATTATAGTTTTGAGATTTCACTAGCTTTAGTTACTATGATGATGGAAATAAGTATGGGATGCATTTTCCAAACTAAACATCTCTATTTCCATGGAAAAGTATTTTTTTGTTACCTTACTGATCTTTGAATTTTACAAAATTTTAAAACATTATAATTTTATAAAATACATTTTAATTTCTTGTAAAAAGCTTTCTGAAAGTGACATTTTAGAGAAACTGAATCAGAAATGTAATTTACCACTACTAGTTCAATAAGTGCTCTCAAAATTAATAGAAAGTAAAAATAACCATGAAAAAAGTAAAGTAATTTCTGCAAAACTGCTTGTCCAACTAACACCCTGGACAAGATCTCCTGCTCACAACATTCTGCCAAGTCCAGTCATACACAGTTATCACAATTTTCAAAAAATAAAAAGCAGTCAATATGTGCAGGAATTAAATTGCTTGCCCATAGCTGTATAAGAATCAACACAACTGTTTTGGCACTGGCTTCTTCAAGCAGAAGATGCTGCACCCAAGTTAACAGCATCAGCAGTTATCTGACAGCTCTAACACAGCCCTTTCCCCATGCTGTAAATCTGCTCTAAACAAGAAAGCAACAGGCAGGACAGCAAAGTCCCAGAGTAATGTCTTCAACCAAAAGGCAGCTAACAGATTTAAAAGAAAAAGACCAGACTCCCAACACTTCAAAACCCAAAGCCAGAACTTTAGTTACTCATCTTTTTGTTGCCATTTAGCAAATGTGCAAGTCTCACCTACAGAGACTTTCCCTACCTCTTAAGCCATTTGGACATTAATGGAAAGACCTAAATTTGTGTCCTCACTGTGGAGCATATACTTGTTTGTACTCAAAAAATCTGACTGGTGTGTGAAAGCATCCACATCAAATCAGCTGGAAGTCCAGCAGGAAAAACTGTTCCTTCTAATTTCTTCATCACTTCATGTTACTGTGCTTCAAAACATGCTAGTACATTCAACAGAGCTTGTCTGCAACACATCCCCCCCCCCCCCCCGTCTGTCGATAAACATTTAATTGAAGTTTACAAAGAGGTTTAGGACCTGGCTCACATGACAGACAAGAGAGACAGAAACCACTGCAGATATAAGCAAGAGCAAATAATTCCATTTCTCTTATAAGATTAGGAGGAGACGTAAGCTGCTTGAAAGCATGCTTGCAAACTTCATCTGACATGGGAGGAGGAGGCAGCTACCAGTGAGATTGTTTAGAATATCCTTCTGCCTGGTCTGCAATACCTTCTTTGCTCCCCCTGTGCCTAACCAAGCCAGATACCGCTGCCTTCCCAGAGACACTTTTCCCTGCTTGCAGCCGAGTGCAAGATGTAAAATAAAAACAAACTAATCCCAATCTCTCTGTCCATCTAATGGCAGACTGAGGTACTAAATCACAGAATGGCTGGAAACAAGCAGGATCCACATCTGAGGTGCAAGCCCAGTGTGAAGAGCCTTTACTCTCCTATCTGAGCAGGTAAGATAAAGACGCAGTCCACGCCTACATGAACATCTGCGTGCATGCAAAATCCTTCAGTCGTCAGACATTTCTAGGATCAGACAAATCATCAGTGCAGACTTGACTGCCAGGATTTCAAGTAGTTCACTTTATTCCTGGCACTGCCTGCTGTGCTGCTTTCTAATAACTTGGATGGAGGTTGGGACCCCAGTGGAAAGCCATGAGCCACTTAGCCAGATGCACAGATTTCCTGCGGCTGTTCTCTACATGAAATATACAATCGTTATACTATCTTTAAGCACTTTGGTCGTGTTTCAAAGTATAAAATCTATTAGTCCAATGAATTTATAGCTACGTGTTTTAAAGAAGTACACTGTTATGGCTGTTATAAATAAAATGCATAGATAAATTACAAACAAACAAACAGACAAACATGCTTTGGCCACTTGCTCTACTAAATTTGTGCATCCATTTCCATGACTTTGGACTGAAGATGTTGTTGGGAAGACTAGGACATGCTGGTTGGGAAAAGTGAAGTAACCCATTCTGAACTGGTCACGAAGCAATTATGGAACGACAACACTGCTCCCTTACACTGCTTCAAGCTATTGCTTCAGTCACTGGAGACAGTAAATACCATACCTGATGTGTGAATCACAACCTAAGACCCAGCAGCACCGAGTACCTCAGCAAAATGGGCCTGAGCTGCTTCAGGGAGGCAGGCTGAGGGTGGAAAGGAAGGACGCCTTAGCACTACGTGGAGAAAGAAGAAACCACAGACCCCTGGAGGAGAGATATTTTTTATCTGTCAAAATTCCAAAGTTTCAGATATGAGAGGCAAAAGTTTCGTGTTAGGTGACAGAATCTAATCAATAATTTAGAGCACATACATATCTTTTAGTACAGTGAGATTTAGGCAATTGAGGCTTTATCACCACTGGTATAATTTTTTTCCTTATTTTTCAGGAACAAGGGAGAAAATCAATTTTTTGCCTTTGAAAACTTGCCTCTAACAAGGTTTTCTTGCTTTTTGCCCTGAGGCTATGTCAATCTTGAACTGGATTTCCCTAGTTTAGGATGCAAGGATGGAACACCTTGGTTTCCCAGGTGTCAGATTATGTCATTATGAGCAGTGAGAAGGCATACACGGACACAGGAAGAAGGCGATGATATTTCTAAGTTTGTTTCCTTCTATTCTACCCAACACTGTCAAAGAAGCTTTTCAGAAATGAGGGTGTTCCCAGACAGATGCAGTCCAAGAGACAGCGAGGAATTTCAAAGCTCAGTGTGGAAATTATAAAATACTCTCTTCACATTTTGATCCATTTCTGCATCATCTGTAAAAATACTCTGTCCTAGTTTAGCCTTTTATTCAGGACCCTTTCTAGTGGTACTAAAACATTATTGAGTGATCCTCTGAAAACTTGCAACATGACAGAGTCCTGGCTGTTACCCACTTACATTCTAGGGAGACATTACTCTCATTTATTTGATTTGGGCTCCAAATCCTTTTAGAGTAGTATCGTTTTAAAGATCACCTACAATCCAAGCTTTAGATAAAAATGCTGAGTTAATAATGAGTACAAAAAATGTGTGGTCACAAGTTCATTTGTCCTGACATTTTTCTTCATATGGAAGGACAAAGCCAACTGAGATTAGCTGTTCCCACAGAAGGTTTGGATTTGGAGTCCTCTGAGTGTATTGTTTCTATTTGTGGAAAAGGAAAAGGAAAAGGAAAAGGAAAAGGAAAAGGAAAAAAATACTATTTGGAAAATAGATGTTTTTTCTATTTTTTCCCTCTCTTTTTAACATTTCTTTTTGTCATTGTCCTCCAACTAATGTTCAAGTTCGATAATAGTCTTGTTCTCTCCTTACATGGTAACCATGTCTATGTCCTCCCTGAGTACTTTGCACTTTTTAAGACAATTATATATTTACAACAGTGAGATAATGAAGTGATATCTTCATTTTGCTGGTGGAGGGACTAGAGAATGAGTGCCTAAATCATTCACTGGATCTGGCTAATAAAATTCAGGCTCTTTAATTCCTACCAGCTACTCGCCTAGGAACACAATCCAGAACCATGGAGATGCCTACAAGGCGTCTACTCCACAATGAGAGGACTTGGTTTTAAAACTCACTATACAAGCCTCGGTCCAGTTTGTGTGGATGCACTTCTGCTTTACAAGACAGATGCTAATGTTCACTCCTGGAATCCACTCCTGGAATCCACTCACTTTCTTCCAATAATTGAATACTTCCTCCTTCCTCCCCCCCAGCCTGTGTTTATTAATTGTAATTAAAGCAAAATTACAGGAGCAGAGTTTGCAGAAGAAGCAGGAACTGAAGTTTCATCTTGGGCTACATCCTGTCTGTACTGACACTCATATTAATTCTCATTTGTATATACCCAGACTTATAAGTAAATAAATGAAAGTAGGTTGTCCATATAATCTCACCATATCTATTAAATTCTTCTTTAAAAGAATACAGTTGACAAACTTATTTTCCTCCTCAGTGCATTAGGTAGTCTTCCTGATATCAACTAAGAAACAAGAACCTTCCATTCTTGCTCAAATCAAGGTAATTTAAACAAAGACTTGCATCAAAAGTTTTGAATGACACTTCTGTGAAATTTTAAAATCACTGGTAATTGATCTTTCCCATGCTGCAGTGATGCTCACATTTAACTAAACAAATGGAGAATTATAATTGTTATCTTAAACAGGGGCACAATTAAAAAAAAAAAAAAAAAAAAAAAGAGAGATTTGTTTATGGAACAACATTGGCTTGTTTTTTTCTCAGTTACTAATCATGAGTTTAATTTTTAATGGAAAAGCATTGCTAGCACAATTAACACTCAATTTACATGTGCATCCATAGACCCAATTAATTAAATTTTATTGATGCCTAGTTGCTCTTTAAAATGCCTTCCAAATGCCTTCAAATTGATTTTAAATGGCTGATAGTGAAAGCCTGTATGTTCCTGGTAGCAACCCTACTGATTTTTTAATATGTATATATATTTATATTTTAGATACATTTCCATATACATAGCTTACACATTGTAAGTACTGATTGCTTTACACAATGTTTTATCTTAGAATATTCACTGTTGTATAACAATAGAGTGTTTGGAACAAAATTATGGAAGAGCATCTTAAAAACCTTGTAATGAAATACAAAATATGAAAAGTAGAGTTTTTTTTTTATATAAAATTTTTATATATATATATATTTTTAAATAACAAATAATGTGTCTAGTCTGGGTTTCATGGACCAAATTGTAATTTCTCTTTGGAATACTTCCAGTCTATGACACTGACTTTTTCCCCCTTTCCTCCTTTTCTTGGAGAGAGAGAGAGAGAAAGAGAGGAGAAAAAAAAAAAAAAAAGATTTCACTTTTTCATCATTCTACATCATAGCTATGACATGAGCAGTCGCGCTCATGTCATAGCCATGTCATAGGAGCTAAGATGCTAAGATATTAATGAATTCATCTTTGTAACAAGTATTTGAAACAGAAAATTGCTAT
Source organism: Anas platyrhynchos (assembly GCF_047663525.1). Lineage (NCBI taxonomy): Eukaryota > Metazoa > Chordata > Aves > Anseriformes > Anatidae > Anas > Anas platyrhynchos. The sequence goes on along the minus strand of NC_092598.1, from coordinate 16,830,322 downwards.
TATTCCTGCTTTACACTTGGGGAACTAAAACACAGAAAGCGAGCAAATGATCTGAGATCTTTTGAGGACAGCAGGAATTACAGCAGATTTTATGACTAAGTGAGTTTCCAAAAGTCAAATAAGTCTCAGTGGTCAGAATTTTAACTTACATTGCTTAAATCTAAGCATGGTACCCTTGCCAAAAGACCCTTCTGTTCTTTACAAATGAACTGAAGAACTCTGTAGACATCAGTTCATTTTCATATTTTAGGATTACTTCTGTTGATGCACCCTTTGTAATTGTCTGCGTAGGGGTAAGTTTCTGTTTTCAAGGTGGGGGGCTGTGCCTTTCTGCCATGCATCGTTATGACAAGACCCAACAGTTGTAAAACCTTCTTTTCTAGCTCAGTGGGAGGTGGGTTTTCATGACATCCTTTATCCTCTGAGCAAGCACCTGCTTAGCCTGATTCTTGCCTTGATGTTTCTTATCTAGCTTATATCTAATATAAGTTACAATACTGATAAAATATCCAATTATCTCATACACACCTTTTGGGGCAATTCGATTTGTTAGAAATGTTTTAAACATATTGAAATGTTTTAAACAATTTCATTGGATTATCAATGAGCCTGAAAGTCTAGCATTTAGTCATAGCTCTTACTTAGCCTTAATTTATAGTTTACATTTTTAAAAATTAGAAAAGTATACAAATGCTTGTTCATATGTATGTTATATAAATACATCACCAAGATGTGTTTTTAGAAATTTTTTCATTTTTAGAAATTTACATCCATAGTTTAATGAGGAAACCTTTATCTAAACTGGGTTAATTGTAAGATTAAAGTCTCTAGCAAATACTATCCAGAGGATTATAGACTATGATTTTTCATTCACTTAACATTGTGATTTAAACAATATTAACCATCATATCATTACACAGTAATAGAAAGACAATCAAGATGAAATCTTAATTACTAAAGAACTGTCAAGAGACATTAACAATTTCATACTGAATTTTATAAAAGTAATGATTGTCCTATTACATATGCTGTAATTTCTTTTCCTGACTACTATAATAGTTTCCTCACTCATTAAGCACTTATTTTTCCACTGCCAGCCATTTCATAGGTGGCCTCATTAAAAGAAATTGAAAGAATGTGAAATAAGAGAATACAAAAGAAAAAAAAATAAGGTTGGAAAGAAACAGAAATGTAAAATATAAAAACTGGTCATTTGGAAAAAGAAAAAAAAAATACATGTATTAAATAACTGCATTTGAGAAGATAATGAATTTAGAAGATAATGAATTATTAAGAAAAAAAGATCAATAGCTATGTACGTATGAAACACAAATCATAATTACAACCTTGATTTAATATTATTAAACTATTAGTCTATGTAATATTTTCTTCCAAAAAAAAAACCAAAACATTAACATTTATATATCTATTTAGTCGGTTCCAAGGGATATACAGTTCTAACCCTAACTTTCCAGGACAAGATGAATACAACATCTAGAAAAGATGCAACAAAGTAGAATTTTCCATATCAAAATTGATAGAAAAAATTTTTGACAGAAACTTCTTGCCTTCTCACATCAAACAAAATCTTAATCAAGAAAAATCATTCAATGTGCACTAGAGTGTAGTCAGATGCAAACAACCTCCAAAGCAGTTAGGACCATCCAGTGTGTATTCACTGGATGTAATCACAAACTTTTGAAGGCGTACTTTTGAATAACTTCTCTGCTTGATCCAGAACAGAGATTTGAATGTGTTTACACTGCAAATCCAGTGAATGATGGAGCAGAGAAAGTATATGCATACATACATGAGACTCTGAAAAGTCTCATTCCATCCCAATGAAATTAGTAACATTTTTGAAAGTTTGGATTCATGAAACAGGCAGAAAATCCTGTTACACTTGAAGTTTTAATTTTAACGTTTCTTTATTTTTATTTTTTTAACAAAAAAACAACCCCCCAAACTATTTTTAAAAAGCATAGAAATGTTGCAAAAAGATATATTGAATCCTTATGAGCTAAAAATGCTGACATTTGTTAGTAGCTTCCACCCACCTGGCAGGGCAGAAAAATGGAGATTTGGTCACAGAGTTTGTATTTCTAAAAGCAGACACAAACTGTGATTCCTACAATTTCTTTTTTATTCTAAACTAAACACAAAGAAGGCCACTGATAGAATAATAATGCCTTCAAAATTCACACACAGTGTCATAAAGATTGTGTGTCTACTCAAAGAGAATTCAGCTGTAAAATTAAATTTTGATCTGCTGTATCTATCTGCTATTATTTTTTACTTAGGCTTACTGTAAAATTAGCTAAGGTCACCTGGTTAAAAACGACTAAACTTCAGCAGTGTCCTGCTTAGAATCATTCACCTTAATCATCAGTTTTGTGGGCTGGTGACCAGGTTGTTGGGTCTGTTTTGGATGACTCTTACAGTGAAAAAAAAACACCTGTAAATAAAACAACAAACATGTACGCTCATATTGGACACTTTGGACAAAGATACTGTACGTATGTGAAATGTATGGGAATGTCACACTCAGGATCCAGTTCTGGCTACTTTGGGAAGATGGATTTACAGATCCCTCTTCCAGAAGAGATTATATTAGGGTCTAGGAAACAGGAAACAGACCAGAGATGCTATCTTTAGCACCTTTAGAAACCCAGACACAATACTCTAAGTATGTCCAAGAGTGACTTCAAGCCAAAAGACCTGCTTGGAATTCAGATGGCGTAAACTGAGAATGTAAAATCTGGGTCATCAGATTATCATGAAGGCTGAATCTAACTGGCTTTTAGGGTTTAGGAAAGATTTTCCCTTTTTCCATATGGAGATTATGCCACTGTCATGATGCAAGAGGGTTTGTGCATTTCATTCACCTACTTCTGAAGCCTCTGGTCAGACAGAAGATAAAGGATCAGAAATACACTGAGTTTAATTTAGCGCACTGGCTAAGCACTCTGAAATATCTACAGGCGCTTCAACAAACACCCTCCATATACGCTATATCGTATTACCTTTAATCTGCATCATCCTTTTATAGTGACATTTCAAGTAAGTAACAATGTCAGCAGAGAGGACAGATTCAAAGGTTTTAATCAAGCTGGAGCTGCTCAGCAGTTGCAAACCACGTCACTTGTCACTTGGTTTCTGTCTTGAGCAGAGCTTCCAGTACATAGTGCATCTCCATTTCCTAGCTATGTTCAGGGCTTGTGGTGCCCATCTCATCTCCCCCTGGCTCTGTTGATTGAATCTGAATGAAGTAAATATCCGTATGCCAACATTTGGGAAGGCAGCACAGTGTTTCAGAGCCCCACAGCCCACTTATTTCATATTTCCTTACTTGAACAGTTACAAAACACAGCTCTGGGTGCCAAAGTCCTGTACTGTCCTGCGAAATCCCAGCCCAAGAAGGAGTGACAGGCTGGGCTTTAAGCAGACAGGATTTTCTTGGAGCTCAGCAGCACATCCGACGGCATGGGCCAGCACATGGGATGCTATGGAATTGCCTGGCTGTTGTCAGCCACTGTCAAATGCCTAATTCTATTTAAACATGGTTTTCTGGCACTTATTTCCAGTCCCCAAATCATAAGAGCCCATAAGATGATTTTGTGAAGTGTTTCAACATTTTGCACTGCATTGTAAATAACATGCTCTGTGGCATGTTTGATACAAACTAAAACATTTGTTTTTCCGTATTTTACTGTTCACAAATTTTCCTTTGAATGGAGATTTATAGGGTATTTCAGTTCCAGGCTGACAGAGCAATATTAATGTTCTCACAGGGATGTGTGAGTTAAAGTAATCACTTGCTGTATTGAGAGAATATCAGTAACTGTCGTTCGGGGGTTGTTCCTGCCCTTCCCCCTTGCATCCAGATTTAAATAACATCATCCTCTTTAAAGTGGGCTTTAAAACCCATCAATATATCTTTCATCTTAAATTAATGACAAACCTATACTCCATGTTGGGGTTATATCTCCCACTTCTTAATATTGTAGCAGTTTCACAGTTCCTGTTGATTGACAATAAGAAAGTGTAAGGATGTTGTATGATAGGCTTGAATTAATATTTCATATAAGCTTTTAGTGCAAACTCATCTTTCTTAAATATTTACAATAAATATACTCAAAAAAAAAATAAATGTTTGCAAAGTCCTCGACTGATTCTATACCTTTCCCTTCACTTTAAAATACCCTGCACCTTATACAAAATGCACAATACTTTTCACCTCGGAAGGAACAAAAAAGCAGGAAAAGTAGCACAATGCAGTTTTGCAAGCAGTAGCGTTTCATCTACTAATGAGCAGCAATAGAAACAGCCCACTGTACAGCAAGTTCAGTCTTTACTGTGAAAATCTGGGTTTAGGTTTTCAGACTGCTTTCTTATCCATCTGTTGCACTCAGTTATCTTTAACTTAGTATTTGTCAAGAAGCATTAAGTCCAATTGACATATTAACAACTACAGTTAATACAGTTAAATATCCATCTAAAGCTCTTTCATACCTGGCTTTATTAAGAGAGCAGCAGAGACAGGCATGTGCACTTCCACATAGCTCTATACTTTACTACTAGTGACCTGGAAGTGACATTTGTACAAGACAAATTCAGATTATCAAGCACTCGAGTAATTCTTAGCATTATGTGGAGACTTACGAAGTCAAATTGTAGTCTTAAGCCAAAGAAAACAAAGACATAATATAAAAACATTGATGATTAAAAGTAAGTTCTGTAGTGCTGTTTTAACCATAGTATTCAATGATATAAGCAAGACAAACCAGAGAAATATTACCTTTTATTACAGGAGTCAGTGTAGATGGGAAGAGGCAAGAGGTACTTTTAATAATAACTTTAAAACAGGGTGGAATTAACACTTTGCTTAATAGGGATGCATTCTGTTTAAAGAAAAGTACTTCAAAATCAATCGTGTACCTTCAGTTTCCTTACTCGGGAGTATTAAAGTATACCAACTAAACCCTGAGTATATTTGAATGGATGCATTATGCCAGCTGTGCTTTTTTTCATTTATAAAGAGATGCATTTTAGCAATTACAAAAATTATACTGAAAAATACTCTTCCTTTTCCTTGGATCCACTTGAAAGTCTTCACTAACTCCTTTCCAAGGTAAACACTGAAACTTGTTACATACAACATACTATTCCCTAGTAAGAGATATCCAATTAAACACTAAAAATATTAATCTACTAAAGAAGTGCGAATATTCTTTTAAATTCACTTTAAACTAGCCACAATTTCCAGTGCTTTGTGTGAAGTCACAGCGAACACTCACAAGCATCCCTCTCCCACAGGATCCTAGTTTGCTTAATATGTTTATATCACTAATAGATACAACAGAAATCAAGACTTCAGAAATCAAAAGCTAACAATTTGTAAGATTAATATGCAAGAAAAAAAGGAAAGAGAAACTAACTATAGCTTTGAAATGAATGTCAGACTTGTTTTCTTAGTACTTGTTTGTACTATTACAACAATAAAAGATTACAAGAATTGTATATAGGCCATTCAAAGTAAACAATACAAACATCTACGCAACTTTCCAATTAAATGAAAATTTAGTTTTGGTATAAGTACCCAATGATCTTGTGGTCAGCATATAGCACTAAAGACCATCACTACAACATAAATCTCTTACATAGTTCTGCCTAACTTACTACCCATCCTATCTCCCCAGGGACAGTTGGTCTCTGGCTGCCTCTAGGGCAGAGTCTGACACTCAGAGCTAGCTCCCTGGGACAGTTACTTTCCCTCTCTGGGAGAGAGTTGTACCATATCGGGCAGAATACTTCAAAGCTGCAACAGAAACAAGCTATCAAAGGAGGTTACGAGTTTCCAGATGAACTTTTCTTATATTAATATTAAGCCACGCTTAATATTAAGGAAGGCTTTGCAAACTGATGTAATCTCTGATAGGCTCTCACCTTGTTTCAGTTTTGTTTCTATCACCGTCACAGCTATATGATTCCCAGCTTGGAATAATAGTACAAAAAGAAGAAAAAGAAAACATAACAAAATCCCTATAGCTACATTTCTTAAACATGCTAGACCTCCAATACTTCATACTTTATACATTTCTTTAGTAAGGGACAATGTGGAGGATGCATTGTCAGTTGCAAATCTTAAAACCATTCCTCAGTTCTGAATACTTTTGATATTTTCTCTTTTCACGTCAATTTCTAACTGAATCTAATAACCCAACCCACCCATGCAGATTCCATTCACAAGCAGGAAAATGAAATATATACATATATATATATATACACATATTCAAGAATGCACCGAAGTCTTGTATTCATTCTGAATATAGCATTTCTACCATATGCACTGATATCATCTTAACAGAACAACTCTTGAGATTTTGGTGCTTATGCCCAAACCTGAATCCAATCTTACCCATGATTTGGCTTCAAAACAGTGTCTGATTTTTGCTAAAACATACAGTTGTAGTTGAACATCTTTCACTGAGCACCTCTCCTCTATTTATATGCCTATTAAATTGCTTAAGAAAGTCTTCTATAAAAATAGTCTGTAACACTATAAAAGCTTAAGTGAATTACTTCATTTACCTAGCAATAGTGAAATGTACTTGTCACATACTGAATAGACTTTTGCTAATTCTAACAGGAAAAACTTGTTTTCGGCATTCTTAAGTTTCCTATCTGCTTAAGAGACTTAAAATCTAATGCAAGTTCAACAGAAAATACGCAGATCACAAATCTGCCACTTTGCAGAGTAATATGGACACTCCAGAACAAGTGTTACAGCAAGTTGTAAGACTACCAATAGAAAGTTAAAATGGGGAAGTATGTTTTAATTCAGCCTAAATTTACCTAACAGAAAACAAAATGGCTTGTGTCATAAGACAACCAACTAATCTTACATGGGGAAATAAGCAGGAATTAGAGACCTTAAAACACAAAGCTCTGTAGAGGTTCCCAAAAAGTATCATTACTAAAGCAATAATGCAGGGTCACCTCTGTGTAGAGCACTCAATTTTTTTTTTTTTTGTTAAAAGCCTTTGTCTCCCTTTTTATTTATTTTTTAAAGTGGGGACTTCAGAGGCAGTTGTTAAACTAAAAACATCCCTTTAGGTTTGGGATGAAACTAAAAATAAAAATCTTCCTCACTGTAGAGCAATATTACATTCCCCCCCTCACAGACTTATTTCATAAAAATGTCAGCTATTAAGTTAACATTATTTAAAGGGCTTTAGGTTGTAGTTACTGAATGCAACCTAAGCTATATCCATAAAGGTCTGACATTGATCCCTGGTTGTATAAAACATGATACAGAGAGGCACTAAATAAATAATCTGTATACTGCTTCCAAAGCATCTCTATTTATCACTGCATTAATGATAAGGATCTGATTTAAAGTGAACCCTAGTGAGGGTCAAATCCTAGTACAAGCTGTAATATGATCTGCAAGAGTGCTGATAACCTGAAACAATATGAAGAAACCCTGTCAGATAAATAAAACAAGCCAGTTGTCCATTAAACCTCTCAGAAAGAGGCCAACAAAACCAAATGTGGATGGAGTCATTTTCTTTTGTAAAGAAGCATGAAAAAGCTGCACCTGAAATCAGTCTAGGCTAAGCAAGCACACTGCACAGAACAGCTAAGACTGATCTTAAAAACAAACAAACAAACAAAAAAAAAACAGCAACAAAAAAATAAAAGTGTAGCTGCTCATGAGAAATATTTTAGGTGTAACCTTGCATCTCTCAGAGGCATCAAGAATTACCACAAACTTCAAAATAATCAAAGACAAATGTTTTTAAGGTATTACTGAGTGGCTAATGTGAACTTCACCTCACATCACAAATGAAGATTGCATTTTAGGGTTAAATACATGGATTCTCAACATTTCATAACACAAATGAAACTGCCTGAATAAACTTACTGAATTAAAAGTTGACTTACTAAATAAAATTCTCCCTCATCCTTAAAAAACAAAACAAAGCTGTCAGAGTTCTGTGGATAAACAGGGAAAAAAAAACCATTTGATTAGAGATCAATCATATGTGGAAGGTTACAGAAGGAAGGGTGTCTGGTTGCCCTTGACTCAAGCTCCATCCAAATGCAGAACGCTTGCCCAGCCTTCTCATAGCATTGGGGTTTGGTTTCTAATGCCATTTGTGTTAGGGCTATCAGCCAAAGCAATGAGAACTTCAAAACTGAAATTCCCATTCTGCACTCATTCTGCTGTCCAACTTTCTTATGCTGTAGCATATGAAACCAGACAGATATAGTTTGATCTTTTTCTTTTTTTTTTTTTTCTTTTTTTTTTTTTGGTTTGCATTCAAGCAAATAAGCGACATCCCATCACTTCAGGCAATGTCAGAACAAACAAGTACTCTTGGCCTGAAGACCACAAGGATGAAATGTTAGGAAAGGAAACCAAAGCACTGATAATTTATCCAAGCCTCATACTCATCTTAAAACTTAGAAGGGCTCCCAGTTGGTGGTTAGTAGCTTTCCCTGACATTATAATATTTTATTGCTTACTAAATGATTAAAATAAATGAATAACCTATTTTATACAAATGTATATACTTTTTTTTACAGTTGATCATAGTTTTTTTACTGGTTAAGAATCTAACATATATGTATATCTAATATATATGTACACATAAGCTACGGTGGTATAAATCATTAACAGATAAGCCTCATTTGTACTGCATAGTCTCCAACAAGCTAAGACTGTAATTTAGAAGAAATAGCTTTGCAACAGCAGCTCTGTGTGAGGCCTTACTCTAGTGGACACTTTATATTGTGCGTAAGCAGGTGGAGAAAAGACTTTCAAATTTTATTCTCTTTCTGCACACTATGGTCTCATGTTTAATTTGAGAAAGGATTTTTTTTCCTCAGTAAGTACTACTTCAATTCTACCCATTCAAGGAATTACAGTTATTTTAACTTCTTACAGAGATGAAAACAAATGTGTGTGCAATGTACAAAAACTGGATCTTTATGCCCCCCCCCCCCCCCAAAAAAAAAAATTAAAAAAAAAATGAAAAGGAAAGAAAATCAGAAAACAATAAGCATCAAATACCAGTAATAAAAACTTCACATCTTAAATGTCAGCGTTGGAGCCCTATTTTCTTGGCAAAACAAGATTTAATTCTTCATTGCTGTTGCTGTAATCCTACTGATTCTGTTCTTAAAACTAGATCTTCTCTCTTTTACAAAATGGCATGTGTGGAGAAAGAAAACAAAATAACATCTTCTCCATTTTCTTCTTTGTGATGATTCCCAGTACAAAATAGTTTTGTTACAATTTTGCCTGTGATGGCATGACCCCTTCTTGCTTCCTGATTTTACTAAACCATTTCTATGGAACATGCTTTCTGCCTCCTGGAGTTCTAGCTAGGCCAGGAGGGACAAACCCAGTACAGGGCAAGGGTAAAGGCAAACTGAAGCTTCTCCTCCAAGGTCACTGTTCATTAACCTTCTGTTCTGCCCACTCTCCATTCATCTTAAATAAATCCCTGTTAACAAGGTGATTATATATCTATTTCAGGGAATCAAAATAATTTATTATCTCAAAGTATGTTCAAACTGCCTGCTCAGGACTTGGATGTGTTCTGTGGTTCTCTTACAAAGATGCAAGCAGTAAGAGGTGAGCAACAGCTTCCCAAGCAGTTTAACTATGACAGAAATCTTTATAGAAAGATTTATGTCTTTTCCAGAACTGCATGCAAGTCATATTATTTCTGTAAATGAGGAATTATTTTGTGAAAATATCAATTTAATGTAAATTTAATGAAAATCTAGTTTCCATATTGAAACCTGAAGATTTATTTTTCTAGAAATACATCACTATTAAGAAAGTTGCAATTAAAAAAATAAAACTGCACATTATTCATGACCTTGTTTCTTTGCTTTTTATAAAACTCTGCAGCTCTAGACAACTGTGCAATTGTAACTTTGCAAATCACTTTTAATAAGTGTTTAGGCAGAACATCTTGAAACTTCTTGTTGGCTTAAGAAACCAAAATTTCACATGTTGCAGGCCAATTCTATAATTGCTCCTAAACAACTAAATATTACTATATAATCTGAAGTAATGAAGGCTACAGTATGTTCTCAACATGATGGGTGCTTTCACTGAGTTCATAGATACATCTATGGCTGCTTGTCGAACAACTTCAAATAAATAAAAATATGAAAACTGAGAGCCTGCTGGAATGTAATTTAAAATTACAGGCGTAATTAAACCGCACGCTTTGATAAGGGTACAGCTTGGGTAAGAGTACTCTTGGTAAGAGTGCTGCATGGGTGTGCTGGAAGCTGCAGCCCCATGACAAGGGGTGTCTGAGGCTTCCCCAGCATCCTGGAGGCTGGGTAGGGGCAGGGAGCCTTCTGTTTGCACTCATTTTTTCCATTAAATTTCCCTTCTGCCCTTCTGCTTTCCGTTGAATATCTACTCTCCCTAGCGAGCATCCATGTGGGAATCTTCAACTCCTAAGCAGAGCAACTTCCAAAATTTTGGTCAGTTTTTAAAGTTAATGTAGGTAAAGTTAGGCTCCTTTTTCTCCATTCAGCTGAGCATAATCCTAAATAGTGCTGTATTCTGTCAGCTTGGTTGCAAATACAGCCCTGTTTTTTCGCAGTTATCATAATTTACTACAGGTCCTGCCATACACGTCTATGTATAAAACTTTGTCTGCAGATGGATTTTAGGAATACATTAGACTTCAAAGCATGTTGATCCCTTTTTCTACTGGCAGAGATGCTCTGCATTGACTAGTAGTTTTATAAAACTTCCTTATCTTAACTATCACTATGAACTAGAAGATACACTGAACTCACTCTGAAACACTGGTAAAAATAACATTTTCTTTATGAAAGATTTTTTTTTTTTTTTTTTTTTTTTTTGAGACCAAGTAAACATTTTGTTTCAAAATACTTCTAAGGAAAACCAGGGACATGACAAACTACATCCACAGTGATGCCAAAAAGAGTCATGATTTTTCCTCACATCCTTTTCCCTTCTCCCTTGGAAAACATATGCCGATTTCTGACTTCCTGAGAAAGCCAAAATTATCTGCTTGAGCTAAACAGCTCCACTTCTCAAAGATTTGGGGGCCTGCTCCAGTAAGTGCTTATTTTGATAAAGTAGAAAAGGGCCCCATATCCCCAGCTCAAGAGAAACCCCTTGGAGATAAAAGGCACAGGTTCAAATCCTCCTAAACAAAAGTAATCTCATTTTTTACAGTTTTAAGAAAATGTTACTACACACAGACTGACTAGAAATAAGAATTACGTCAGATTGATTGACCACTGAATCTACTTTTTTTTTTTTTTTTTTTTTTTTCAGCAAATGTAGCATCCAAATAAGTTCCAACAGCTGTCAGTAAGTCGGTTGAACTCTTCATCCCTCAAAAAGGCTGCATGCCATTCTTGTTTTACTGTTGTAATACTTGTGGTAACAAGGAATTTAAACCATTAACCACCTAAAATAAATGTTGAATAATTTTATCAAAGAGAATGGAGACTTGTTTTCCACAGCCACAAATCTGACATTTGCCAAAAAGGTACTTTGTGTTTTCTGCACTGACTGGAAATCCCATGTGCTCATACCGCGTCCCACTACAAAAGTAAGTCAGCCATGGATTAACTTCCATATGTTCTTTTAATTGATTTAACAAATATAGATAAGATAAAGATACTTATGTGGCATTGTAAAGAGCACAGACTAAGACCTGGTCACCTTCTGCACCTTCTCTGCACAGAGCTTTGTGAGCATTTCAGACTATAAAGCAGATACGCAGCAATTCGGGAGCTACAATCCACAAGAGAGGATTTCATTGGCTCATTTTAAGTTGAAATGAATATCATCATCATATTAGTTTCAAAATGCTTCCACAGTCACTTTCTATACAGTTCAATATAATACCAGCACTATGTTTCCAAGCTTAATTGCTACGATTTCACTTCTATGTGCATGTATAATCCAGTTTAATCTCTCACAGAACACACCCTCTAAAGCTGAAATCAGCTTTCTCGAAAGCCCTGAGAACCAGGAGCCCTTAACAGAATATTTTTCTGTCCCTCTGCAGACGTGATCGCTCCCAGACTGGCTACTTTTCAGCTGTAATCTCTGAATGGATGCAGGCGGTTGTTTCTTTTTGGTCATACCACATTACATGCTGAGACAGTGACGATCTGTGGGAATTCAGGAACCCGTTCAGAATTCTCCATTTTATAAGGGAGAAAATGTCAGCTGTGGTCAGCTCCCTACCCTTTTATGGCTGACTTTTATTATTCACTCCTGCCTCTTACTGCCTACCTCCTGAGCAAATGTTCAAATTTCTATTCAAATTGCAGAAGCTAACTTCCTCTGCAGAGAATAATACAGATTCAAAGGAGGACAAGTGTTGTTTATTAGCAATTACCATGAAAGTCCTTCCTGTAATTAACCTCAGCTTCATGGACACTACTATTTGCACTTCAGCTATCTCATAAACAGGGCTACATTTCCATTATTGTTAGGGAAGATGAGTCACTGCAGAAGAATGCTTATCTCAAGTCAGTTTTAACTAGCTTTTGTCTGCTTGAGATATTAGTCACTGGTACCTACAAGCTCACAAGAAAGTCTGGGATCTGCGCTGCTTTTTTAAAAGCCTTTCTCCTCTTCCCCTTCACACATTTGCAATGCATCAGTAACAACATCAGGGCTGAGAGATATATAAAAATTCTCTTTTCAGTTAAACATACACTTTGCCTGTATGATCACTGAATCAGAACCAAGAAGAATTCCAGATTCTGCCCAGCTAACGGGAGGTCTAAGACACTGAATAACCCAACATTCGCTCTCTAGGCCATAAAGAGACAATGGTGAAGGATGTTTTAACATTTTTCAAGCACTCAAAGAGCCAAGTTACAAATCAGTGCAGTGATGTATGCATTCTGCCTGACAAAACAGAACTTTATTTGCAAAACACCAAAAAATATGAAAATACCACAACAATGCCCCTTCCTGGATTTTTGATCTTTACTTTCCTTTTTATTTATAATGAAAGAGTCTGGACATTAGGAGATGTTAATGAAAGCACTTATCTCACATGGAATTGCAACATTTCACTTGATTCCTTGAAACTAAAAGGCTAAAAATCCAAAGCCCTCCAGGACCTAATCCAACAAAGATGTATGCAGATAGAATTCCCGTAGCCCTCCACTGATTTTACCAGGAATCAACCCGCACCAAGCTACGTGCAGGTATTCCACCACAAGGCTGGGGCCTTCTGAAGGGTATTCAAGAACATCTCTAAATGTTTTTCAGAGCATGAATGAGTAGAGAGGAAAGTTAAAGCTTTACCAGTAACGGTATTAAACAACATAGTTGTGATTCTTGCAATCTGACTGTATGCTAAAGTAAAATGTGATTAAAGGTATACAACATCTGCCTTCACCTAATTTAGCTACCGGGCTATCAAGGAGAACTCCCAGAAAAATAAAAACACTAATTAAGACTAACTGGGATGTGAAATTCTTCCCACATTCACTGCTTTGAGTAATTTCATTTCATGTTCCCAAGTATTAATTCCAGACAGCCAAATCAAAGTCTGCAGAAGTTTGTACGAAATGCAAGGCCACAGACAGGAATATTCCTTTACTTTAGATGCGAGTATATTGGGCATTTGCCATTTTAATGTTATTTTTTTCTCTTGTGGGAAAAGCTAGTAAACACCAATACAGAGGAGTAGACCTGGATTATTTCATGCAAAAGCATCTATATTTGTACATCCACAGCACTGTGAAGGTAAGTTTTAGAAAGTCTTTTCATTTCCTTTTTATTTTATTTTTAACATTTTTAATGCTGTTGATACAGCTGACATTTGACCAAGATGAGATTATTTTCAATGTATACAGCAAACCAACTACAGACATAAACTGCGTAGAAGCTTGTTTTTTTCTTTCCCAGTGGGAGTGGCAACTGAAACCTGGACCTTTGCCACACTGGTTGTGCAATTCAGCTCACAGTACTTATAGAGACGGGATGGTCAGTGCACCAGCATACTAATGCATCCAACTACGAGACTGGCCATTGTTAGCATTTTATAAATTAAAGCAAAACCACATTTTAGTGTCAGAAAAATACCACTCCACGTGATTTTATGGTTGAGGCATGACTTCCAGTCCTCACCACCTATTTCCAAGGGATAGTTTTGTTAACTCACTGTTCAAGCTTTCAACTGCTCTAGCAGTGCTGTTGAATTTGAAGTTCTCAAAAAATGTATTAGAAAAAAGACAAACACTTTCTACATTTTCTCTCTCCCTCTCTTTTTTTTTTTTTTTTTTTCTTCTTCTCATATAGCTCATGAGCATACAACTTTATGGTTTCCAGTTGTGCATAGGAATTATATGATTGTTTGCTACAATCAGTTTCTGGTTAAAACAAAAGAGAAATTAGCTGTGCAACATAGCAACATGCCTAAATAAATCACCACTGCACTCCGGTGATTCCTCTGAAACATCAAATGTGGTTTTTTAATCAGTCCTCCTCTTTCAACAGTTACACACTACCATACTTCTAATTTAAACAACTTCATTTTGTTGTTACATGAAACAATAACATGAAATAAATCACAAACAATTGGACTATAGCATGTTACTTTTCAGTGTCACATGAAAAATGAAGAAACCAACTGTCTTCAACGTCTATATGAAGTTTAAAAGCAAGATTCATATTTGTAAAGCTAGTAATGTAAAAATATTTTTGTTTGAAAAAAAGGAAAAAAATCAAGTGATAAAGTATGGACATTTGGAAAAGCTTCTGTGGGGAGCTCTACGTTTTCAAAAAGAAGGGACATTAAAAAAATTTTTTTACTACTTTTAGAAATCATTTCTCTTTTCACTAGGAGTAGGAATAACTTTTCTAGTTTTAAGTTACCGACAAGGATTATGTTGAATAAACTGTGTTAGCTTTCCCTTCTGTCTAGCTTTTAAAACGTACTTAATTATAACGAAATGGTACTTTGCTCTGTCAACAAGTTGTGAAGTCACTTGCTTAACCTCTTTCCTCTGATTCTGTCTGCTATTCCTCTTCTCTGGTCCTGTTTAATTTTTTTGCATTTCCTGATTTTTATCTTGGGAAAACAAAAGGCAGCTGCACTAAGTTACATGAAACAGCAAAGTGACTCTGCTAGTTAGTGATTTGCAGGTTCTAAACAGTGAGTTGTGTGAAATGAAAAGGGGAGTGTCATGTTGCAAAAACTCTTTTCTCTCCCCTTTCTACAGCTGTATTTCTAATCAGCAGAAGATACATCTTGCTTGGAGTCAAACCCCTTTCTCTCTGCACATTCTTAACCTTCTATCTTATGCATGGATCACTGGTTAGCTTAGAAATGCACAGACACAAAAGGGGAAGCTGACATGTGAGGTTTGATGGCAATAATGGCTGTTTATAAGCCTAATCCATCACATTTAGTGGACACCTCCATTTTTGTCCCTCTGAAAAGGTATAAATAATAAAATGGTATAGCTGCAGCTCAGAGGTGCCTTGGTAAATATTTTAACTATTTACAAGATCACACCAATAACAAAAGAAGCATCTGTACCATCCATGCAGAGGCCTGTGAATCATTAGAATAGTATCCAGATGGTTCTTACAATTCATCCACAATAAAATGTCTTCATGACAAAGCTTTTGTGACATCACTGATATTTTTATATGACACTGTTCAATATCCCAAACTTGCAGTCTTTTCCCTTAGAACTTCCTAGTAAATATTCTTTCTTTCTCTAGAAGCAAGAAAAAGTTAACAATAAGGATCTACACACAAGGTAGATCCAGTTGAATTAATTCTCTACAAATAATCAAATAACCAGATTATTAGTGTTTCTCTTTCAGACATATATTATCTGGAATACATCAAGGGTACCACTGTGTCAAATCCCTTGATAAGCTCAGGGTGTTGTTGGCTACCTGGGCAATAGCATTTGATAGTTTTTCTTTGATTTTACTTTGCTTGTATCAATACCACATCAAAACAGCAGTATATCACACACAGTAGCCAAATATAGGAAAGGAAATTCAGCAGTCACAAATGAATCCGATGAGTTTGCTTTTTAAGATCTGTCACAGCAACTCTGAGGATAAAGCAGTGCTTATTTTCTATCTTCACAAAGTAAAATACTTTGAAGCGGCAACTATATCAGTCAGCATTACAGATCTTGTTATTATCTAACTTGAGGCTTTGGACACCAGTTTTTTAGATGCCAAATCAAAATACAACAGACAAAAAGCTAGTAATTTTACAAAAGTGTTGAATACCCAGTTGATAAATAACCAATACCCTTACAATGTTTGATACTGAACCATTACTCTCACTGAGCAACTTTAGCTGAAATCTGTAATAATTTTTTAATAAGGTCAGTCTCTAGTTTTTGGTTACTTTTAATCTTACTCATGCATGTTATAAATCAGGTTAGGCTTTAAATATTCTTGCCTGAATAATTTACTCAATTCCTTAATATTCTTTAAAGCAGAAGTGCCACTGAGGTTTCATTCACTAAGTAAAAAATCTTAAATGTTACTCCAAATGGCTTAAAATGTTACTTTACAAAGTTTGTACACCACTACCAAATCTCATCTCTAATTGTTCCAAACCTTGATGAAGAAATTAAAATCCACCAGCTCACTGTATGCACAAGCAAAAACCTACACCAGAGTATGAACAGTGGCTCCAAATAATATGTTTATATCCATCCATGCTCACATTTTGTGAGAAAGATGGGAAAATGTGAAACAAAAGAATGCTATCAATGAGTAACAATAAAACTATATATTTTTTCAAAATAGAAATACTCTTAGATACTCTTAGAGTCTGGATCCCTTTTCCTTCCCAACGATAAGCAAAGTGATTATAGAAGTAAAGCAATTCAGAAGCATTCCTGAATATCAATGCTACTCCAATTGCAAAATTTGGTCAATAAAATTAACAGCCGTCTTTTGAATGGAATATCACACCTCTAAATGAGTTCAAGCTGGTGCTGTTATTGTCCAGTGGAATGTGAGATTTACATTTCACAGCTCCTCACCAAAGTAATGAATGAATCTGATCTCGTAAACAAACAATTCCAGTTTCATGTTATTTCAATGGCCCTCCAACAATGTGTGCCTCCACAAAGAAAAATATTTATCATGCTTGTGCTCAACTCCCAATTCTAAATGGGACCATAATAAAACAACACCGTAAAAACCATTTTCACAGCCGAGTTTGCAATTTAATAAACAGATGCACACAACAGTCTTTGGAGATCAACAGTTAAAAATAAATGAAGTAGAAGACTCCCCACATCACAATAGGAACAATTGAAATGGCCTCTAGCAATATGTAGTAGAGTCACAAGGTATGTGTCCTTGTACTTTTCACAGGCATCAACCTTTGAAGTATGTTATCGTGACATCAATGCAAATCAGTCAGATGATTTCAAGGAAAGGCCAAAAGTGATTTGCTTTGTTTGCATGGTCCAAAATATTAAATATTACTTCCCAAGCACTGAATATTTTCAGATGTACTATACTCACGCTGGACTTGCCTAGTTTACTAATATATCCTATTACTTAAAAAAAAAAAAGTCATGGACATTTTTCTCAGTGGAAAGGTTATAGTTGGATTTAAAAACATTCCCAAACTTCAAAAAACACTTCCACATTTTAAAAACAAGAGCTTGAGACTCTATTGGGATGCATGTGGAGTTCTCAGACCTGCACACAAGCCGTGTTATTCTCAGGGGCTTGCACTGAAGTCAGTGGGAACTTTCCCCTTGGAATATGTGAACAGTGGTAAGCTGTGTTCTTGATAGTTAAATAATAGTGTATTAACTTAGGGGTGAATCTGCACAGTACTTGGTTGCAATTGTATTTCAGTGCAAGTCATTGAAGATGTGCATTAGACTATCATTGGGCGACCAGAAATTTCATGGGAGCTCAGTAATACACCAATTAAACCTACTGTTTTCAGCAAATCTGTATCTTGGTATTACCTGGAGTACAATGGTACCACAACAGAGCAATAACAATGCAGCGGAAGGGATGCAACCACACAAGAATCTAGATTTCCAATTAAATTTTAAGAAAATGCCTACATCCAGTGTATTGCAATTAGGCTGTTGCTTTTTCCCTGAATTTGGATATAGACTGTTAATTCCTTGAAGTGGTCAGTGGTGGGATTCAGGCACAGGCATTCAGAAGGGTCACTTCTTAAGGTGACTAAAGGTAATAGTATCTAACACAACTGAAATTCTACAGTAATAAAATTTTAAAAGACAAAACAAACTATTAAGGTAACCAGAAATCTATACTATGACAGGAAGACCTTAAACTGAAGTATTGCAAAAGAAAATCTGTCTTCATTTACTGTTTTCTACAACTGGTGCAGCCTTCTTCAGAGCTACTAGCTCAAAATGAGAGCATTTACATTTTCATATTGGTTAGTCAAACAAAGTACTTAGATCTTAACGGTCTTCTCACCTTGTAGGATCTACCGTGGAATGCATGTCAGCTTAACATTTATTTCAGTATTCAGTATCTAATGTGCTAATTGTATTCATAAACATTTTTTTAACCACCACCCCCCAAAATAAGCCTCCCAATAAAAGCAAATTTTAATGAAAAAATATACTTCAGAACTCTAATGTGGCCAACTGCACAAAAAAAGGACTCTGCCTAACAACAGACTCCAAATACAGTATCAGGAAAGAAGAAATTATTCAGTGCTAAACATTTTGTTTGTCTTTGGTAGATTCCTTGACCTGATTAGAAGTTTATTTGGCCTCTTAAATGGTCATGACAATCCTCTGGTATATGCACGATTATTTTGGTGGAAGTCCCATAATGGCTAAATTGAGCACTGATAAAAGCTTCAAAGGAGATATCTTCAACTAGAAAAGGTCAAAATGTTTGAAGGGTCTCCAGCTCTTTACGATAGAGTGTCCTGACAATCAGAGGCACAGAATCATCTTGGTGTCCCAGCATTATTCATCACAATAAGCTTTACTGAAAGACTAGAAAGGCAGCAAACATGATGACACGTGAAGCATTTTCAAGCTACACAGGTCACAAGGTTTATCTATACTTTTTTGATTGGGATAAATAAGATTAATTTTGAAAGTCAGACTGTGAATTGCTTTCCCCACTGACCTAGATGCAACTGCTTTGATTATCAAACCGATGATATGATGATAAAGCTAAGACCTCAGTCTTAAGATACCGCATATGCATTTTGAAGTCTGCATTTAAGAGAGGTTTTTAAAGGAATCTTAAAAACAGTTTCATTGGAATACAGTAAAATTTTGTGTGATGCAACACATTCATTCTAGTAAAATATGTGCTACTCCATGAATATATAAAGGTATCCCAGAAAACGAGCTAAAGGATGCTCCTCTGAAGTGCCAGTTAAAGCAATTTTATCAAGACACTCACGATTTATAAAGTGCAATTTTTAACGGTGATTCAAGGATATACATATTAATGCCTTAGTAATCAAGAATCAGCTCAGAAATTAGTGATCACTTTTATGGTAAGGCACTTTATGGTATGGTATGGTATGGTAAGGCACAGATTTCTAATCCTATCAGATAGTATTTTAAATACTGAAAGTATTGTCTGTTCCCCCAGAATAGACAATGTTTTTTCATATTCCTTTACACCTAACATATGACTTAAAACAATGGGCTGTAAATACAAGACTGCAATGCTTGTAAGCATCCCTTCAACACAGTCAGGTAGCCAGCTGAGCACACTACACGCTGCATTCTTAACAATCTTCTCAGTATACAGTGAAAAATCCCGGTAGTAAATTGCTTCTCAGGTGATTATTCAGGCTCTGATCCAAGGTCCGCTTATATAAACAGGAGCATTTCCATTTCCTTTAATAGGCTTTGGCTCACACTCCAAGCAATGCGCATTTCACTTACATTCCAAGTTAGCACAATTCCACTTAATTATTAAACATCTGAAAACTAACTGGACATTTGTATAGAATAACATTTCCAGTTACTGATCAGAAAATACTTGTTTTCTTGTTTTCTTTTTTTTCTTTTTTTTTTTTTTTTTTTTCCCTCGAGTGTTATTACTACTCCTGACATATATAGTATTAACAGCTTGAAATTCCATGCTTTCATGCTGGAGACTTGTCCTTGGCCCTGCCTGAGCTGATGGTTGAATTCCTGCTTGAGACAACAACAGCATGAAGAGTACTTCACCATAACCTCAGTTCTTCAGGTTTTTCATTCTGCTGAAACTTGCACTGTGCAAGCTTATTATCAGCAGAGTGGGAGGTTTCATGAGATAAATTCAACCAAATGGCTGATGCAGGTTATATGTCAAATCCACAAAGGAAGCGAATCTGATACAAGCTGAGTCTCTACTGAGAGATGTGGAGATTTACAGATCTGGAAGCTCCCACTTCAGTCGAACTAGAACAATCAATACCCAGCTCAGACAGACTTCAAATGGAAGCCACTGCACAAATATTTGTGGTTTGATATGATTTTGTACCTTCTGTTCACTTTAACAGTCATACATTTTAATATTTCCAACAGCTGCTGGTAAGGCATTTCACACGAGAAGCCAAAACTGTTGATTTTGATACAACATTACCTTTACTCAAAATTTAATTTGGCCTTCACAAGCTCTTGCAGACTCTTCAAATACTAAAGCTGAAGTGGCAGGCAAGATGTAACAGACATGTCATCAACCACCTTGCCACTTCCTGAGTTTTGAGGTCACTCTACACAGAACCAATAACTAGAAGAAAATGAAGCAGGTTTCAGAACATGAGCTGATAATGGTTCAGCAAGACTGACATCCTGTCCCTTTCCCTTCCTCTTCCCAGTGTGTGCAATCAGTTTTGGTGACAAATGGGAGACCTTTTTACTTCCTCAGAATTGTCTTTATGTTACAGTATTTGTCCCATGTTTCTTTTATCAGCTCACCACTAAGGATTTGCCAGAAAGTTCACACAAAATTCCAGTATCAGATTAGAAGAAGTGCTCCTAAATATTTAAGTTTCTAGGTATTGTTGCAGTAGCTGAAGCCTTTTCCTGTGACAGATGGCTATTGGAGGCAAAATCACAGCCGTGGGGAGTATCGGCACATCATTTCCAGAAACAAGCAAAAAAGACTTGTCTGTAAACTGTGAAAAGGGCAGACAGCAACATGTTCCAAGACTGCAGCAATTCCCCAAACATCTCCAAAATCAGGATGAACAGAAGAGCAATTTACAGCTTTTAATATATGCACAAAACCTAATTCTCATCTCAGTTGGTATGAAAAATGTATTGCTTTTAATGACAAAGGAATTATTAAGGGAGAGCTTCATTCTCGTAGTACAAATGCAGTGCGCTAATTTTGGAATTGGTATGGTTGATTCAAAGGAAGTTCACTGGACTGACATCAGTATAAAACTGAGGACATAATTTGATCCCTGACCTGTAATAAGAGCAATAAGTCTACTGCCAAAAAGCCTTATTAAAATAAAATAGACCTTAGAACCTGAGAAATATTAGGTCTGAGACCTTAAGACCCGAGAAGTATTCAGGGCAATAGAACACAACAAAACAACTTAATAAGGATTAAGTATTAAGGATCAAGCATTGTGTTCGGCTAACAATAATGCTGACAACAGGGCTAAAAACAAAAGGGAAAAAACAAATTTCTCAAGAGTCATGGTCTCTCTTAAATGCTGGATTCATGAAGTGAATATTAGACATATTTCTTACTTCCATTTATGCCTCAGTTTCCCTACCTGTAATCTGAGATTATTAATAAATTATTAACAAATATCCATATAAATAGTTCTAAACCTCTATCATCTACATAAACTTAATTTGTAATGATATTAAGTTATGTATAATAAATTACTATTATTTTTTAATTTGCCTACTGCCAACGTGGTTCAAATTATACAACACTTAATCCATGTATGTTTCGTAAATTTAATTTACTGATTTTAGTCAAAAACATCTTTTAAATTAAATGTTGCTATCCATTTTATTGCTCAGCTTGTACTTCGCTTTTTTGCCGTGTGCTTGCCAAATTCATCTAATCAACATAACAATCTAGCTGCAATCAAAGACAGTGGGAGTATTTATAAATCCAATCTGCTGCAGCAAATATGAAAGAATACAGAGACAGTGCACTATTTAGTAATAACCTAGAGGGGATCAGAGTATCTGCTGCTTTCAAAACTTTTTCTATTCCTTCCTTTCATTTCCACTTTTCTTACAGGCAAATGGTCACATTATCTTTAAAGGCACACTGCATATAAAAATTTAAGCTAAATTAGCAAGTCAAAAAATCAGGAAGTGCATATTTTCAATGCATTATGCCAAAAGAACTAACTGTTATGTAAGAGCAGGCCACGTACTTTCTGCCCATGGCAAGGAAAGACCACGTGTTATGGTTTATTTCCTGCCCATATGCACTGAGCACCTTTTTTTGTGACCATCATCACTATGTTCTCTGAGACACTGCTAAGCAGTCATGCATTTACTTGCATAACAAGTGCTTCAAATGCAAAGGTATTATTACAGCAATTTTAAAGATAGGAAACTGCAGCAAAGAAAGCTAAGATAAAGGTGGTAGTAATCCCAAGTGCCTGCTTTGGGAACCCTAAGACCTAACACCATCAAATGGCTTTGCAGTGTCCAGTGCTGCACATGCCCAAAGGCTCTAGCAACAACAACATTCATAATTCAATCACACTGTGAAATCTTATGCCAAGATGCTCACACTAAACAATGAATGATCATAAATCGACCTGTCTAGCTTCATATAATACTTCTGCGGCACTCCTGACTATATCTATAGTGTGAGTTATGCCAAAAAAGAACTTGAGCGCACTACCTCATCCAGTTCAGCCTAATTGCCCCAAAACTTCCCATATGACATGAGATTACTACATACATGACATTCCCATAAGACAGTCTCCAAACCCACGTCTAATTGTCTTAACCTGGAAAGCCATTAGCCTCACAAGAGAAACTCAATACACGAGTTTGTCATCAAGAAGTTTAGTTTTGAATATGGTCTTGACCATGATCTTACAGGATTACATGGGCATGGACATGGAGCCTGTATGTCAGATGCAGAAATGTATCTTAATTCTTGAGGACAATATAAAAAAACTTTTCTTTCTATAGGCAATGCACTCACTTTCTTCTCCAGCCTATCTATCTGGCTGCATTTTCTTCCCACTTGCCTGACAAGCCACTGTCTTCCCTGACAAGCCACTGTCTGTTTCTGATCTGAGTCTCATGCGTATGAAGTATAGGCAACTCCAGTGACTACATCAGTGTAAGTGCAACCAGAAACCATCCTGAAGAGCAATAAAAGTGAGGCATCAGATCCAGGGTAGTTAAAGATATGTTTTCATTTTGTACGGCACTGCTTTCAGGAATGCTTTACATTTTTAATATGTTAAAGTTTTAATATGTTGGGCCAACTTCAGTCAGGGTAGGTTAAACAGACTTTGACTTCAAGGGATGATAACAGGGAGAATCCTGGCTCACTGCACAAAGCAACTGTGACTTACCTGATTTCTGCCCTATCCGTAACAATTGAAACATATTGTGCTTTGGTGCATTTCTAACAAATTATTGGACTGTCACTACAATACTGAGATGTCTTCTGACCTCTTTTGGCACCACTTCATTTCAATATTGCGGGACAGTCTGCTAATTTACATATTTCTCAGCAAGCTTGAGTTGTTTTTAAGTGAATCTGTCAGAGGGCAGAGTTTTTCCAAGTCAACTAAACTTCTAGAGAAAAAGGCTATTAGTTGATTTGTTTGTTCCAGCTGAGTTAGACACTGGTTTGAAAAAGACTTCTAGGTTTCCTGAGTTCATGGAAAGAATTAACCCAACGATACACATCAATTGTCAGGTGTTACTACACTGAAGCAAAACAGAGCTGTTCCCATTTACAATACCAGCATATTTTACCCTAAAAATTATTTGCAATTAACCAATATTTGGATTAACTACTATTTTTTCAGGTGATTTCTGTCATTAAGATTTGTGCTAGTAACACAAGATTTGCAGTATTGGAACTTTGAAACAAATTCACTAAGCAATATGACTTGTCAATGAGAAAGGAAAAAAATCTGTTTGTTGACATAGAAAATGTTCGAAGAGGGAAAGAAATTTAATTCAGAAAATAAACTTTTTAGAAAAAATGAAAAAATCTGCACTTAAGGCAAAGATCTGATAAATATTGAGTAAATAAGTTCAAGTTCATAGCAGTTGAAGAACAGTTCAACTTCAACCATATCATTGTCAGGAAAAACAAATACAAACTTGCCCCAAAGCAAAACAACATTAGAGAAATCAGGAAGAGGATAGATAGACAGACAGTAAGTTATGGACATAAAACTCTTTGTACCAAAACCAATTAACCCTAACCTAAGGCAAGCCTTTTTTTTCCTAGCCCTTCATTTAAAGGTTTTACAATTTATAGCCTGTGTTTCTCAGGGGAGGTCTAGCTCTGCTCTGATTTCACATTTCACAGCAGCACATGTGTAATCCTGCTGCAGCACAAAGCACACGATCTAGCTGATACCAGGAAATCCACTTTTCACAAGTTAGAAATACACTGGAGCTAAGCTGTAACCAGAATTCACTTCTAATGCAAGAGGCCAGACAAGTACGTTTCCAGAACTGGCAACTTGGAGTGATATTCATCGCAAGACCTTCCCGTTCCCCATCTGATATCCTGCGATTGGGGCGGCTGGAGGGGGACGATTGGACACCCACAAAACCAACCACTGACAACACGGTCTGAAAGAGAACTATATTTTAAAAATGATTTAAAAAGTTAAACTTAGGCATTTGATGGGCATGTATAATTGCCATTAGTAGCAAGATTGAAAAACGCAGTATGAAAACCATTTCATTCACTTAGTGTCCTCAGGTACCCAGAGAAATGCATAAAGTCCCCACTTGGCAGGAGCAAGTCACGAACTTCACAAAGAAAAAAACTCATCTTGCATAAACTTGTATGTTTAATGATCTTTAAAATATTTATGATCTCAAATCAAAAGCAAAATACATGTGTACCTAATATGACTTCCAGAGAGAGCTGTTCCTACAAAATTTCAGAAGAATTTGTCATTTATCTTTGCAATGCATCTCCAGATGCAGGCTGAGAGGAAGATAAATCATTCTACAATAATTATTTACAAATACACAAAACCTAACTTATGTCATGGAATTAATTAATTCCACTGAAATGCTTCCTAAATTCTGCAATACTTAGGGAAAAACAACTTAAAGTATTATTATTATTATTATTTATATAAACTTACAACATAGAAGAGGATCATGTACTTGTTAAGCACTATGCATTTCTATAGCTTCCTAATGAGAATATACATTCATGTAGATGATACGCATATGCAAAAGTACTATAATTTGACATTTCCATTATGAAAAAAAAATAAAATATGAAAGTGCACCTCACATATGAAAATGTATGCAAGACCTAATTTTATAGCTTACACAACTAAAATACCTGTTGTACTCATCTTATGAACTCCTGTCTTCACTGAAGTCTATCTTGGCAGACAGCTTTTCTGAAGTTTCACCAGCTCTCTACTAAATACAGTTATTTTTTACAATACAGTTTTGGGTAGGAAAGAAGTTATCCTCCATGAATCCAGAAACAGATATACATACATATGTGAATAAAGCACCATCAATAACATCAGGAAAAAACACTTAAGAACATTTTGAGCCAAACAACACTAACTTTAAAATGCTTTATATTGAATCCCAAAGCTACATCACGAGCAGGTGGAAGTACAATTTTGAGGGCTATCTATTATTTCCTTCCACCAAAACCATAGAAACACCAGTGCTAAATAACTTTTGCTTTCTCATTGTGAAAATTAGTTCTGAAATTATATTATTTCTTGGGAAGAAATACTGGTCCCATGACGGACTGGAGTTAA
Organism: Anas platyrhynchos; assembly: GCF_047663525.1. NCBI lineage: Eukaryota > Metazoa > Chordata > Aves > Anseriformes > Anatidae > Anas > Anas platyrhynchos. The sequence continues at coordinate 16,804,334 of NC_092598.1, read as the reverse complement.
ATGAAGAGGGACACTGATTCAAAGCTACTTTAAGATTTTATTTTATTATATAATGTCTACAAAATGCAGCTGTGCTTCTTATACATTGATATGTGTTTACCTCTGAGTATCTTGACTAAAAATCTCCAAAAAGAAGCAAGTGATCATCTAATTACTGTGGAGTTTGAAACTGAGGTTCAGGCCATAAAATGAAAACCAAATTATAAACTGTTTTGTGCCATGAATGAACAGCCCACCAGCAAGCCATACGCTTAAAATGCAAACTATAAAAGATGCAGTTTGATAAAGTATCAAAAAAAAAAACAACTCTAAGTATTTCAGTCGCATATTCAGGTTTATGTTTTCTAGTTAGGTAAAATTAGACTATATCCTCTGAGATCTTAAATCCTACTAGGCAAAATTGTATGTGTAGTCACTTAACTCAAGAATATGTGTACCTATAGACTGGATGATCTTTTGTCCAAAGAAAGAAACATTACCCAGAAGCATAAGCTGCTCCCCTGAATTAATATTTTTCTGCAACTAATCTACAATACAGCTGCATAGGAAGACATGAAACAACAGGTCTATATACTAATATGCAACTCAAACCAGCAGCCTGCTTTGAGATGCCACTATTCCCTTCAGAAAAGGGTTGTGATATACTAGAGCTGAGAGAATGAATGAAAAGCTGCCTTCTTACCAACCAAAGATCACGCTATGTTATATATTCATATATAATGCATTCAATCCAGCCATATGAGCCTAAAACAACCTTATTCTGGCTGTGACTTCACTATGAATATCACCAAGTTTATAGTTTGCAGTATGTTATCCTTCTACTTTCACAGAGAGTTATTCTGTACATTATTTAAACAGGTTGATTTTGGATCCCCATCTTTTGATCCATCCCTTCTGTACCCTTGGTTTGTCCAGCACAAATCCATGGATTTATCCATGGATAAATATAAATGTCACCAGTGAAATCATACAAGCTTTTTTTCCTCAGAAAAAGAAAGATTTTTCTAAATATTCATTCTCCCCATATGACATAGTACCTCTATAACCAAGAAGAGCAAGGGTATTAGTCTGTGAAAAAAAAACTTCAGTGTAAATAAACATTCAAAATGTATCTCTGGCTGAAAAATGACAACAACATGTGGAGCAAATAGTGATACCTTTTCCTGTTATATCTGTAGTATTAGAAGAAAACGTCTGTGTTACCTAAAACACGGAGAAACAATATCCAAGTCAAAGATCTCACTGTTTGGTTTAATGGTTTAAAATTTGTCACAAGACATGATCAGACACTTCACAAAACATTGGTTCTCAGAGCTGCTTGCGGCAGTAGGGGGGAAGCATCAGCTGTGAACCCAAAGGACATCAAAGTGGCAAAACCAAATGCTTCTCCCAGAGTCAGAGATTTTGTGATTAGACCTTCTGTTTTAAGCTAAGCCTTTCAAACCAACTTGTGCAAGAAGATGGCTTTTCTTCTTCCATCTCCAATGGGAAACCACTTATTAAATTTCTGGTTTTAGAATCAGTGTATACCTGACTGCAAAGAATCTCACTTTAGGGTCATTTTGGAAGGATCTTTCTGTATGATTCACAAATGTCCCTATCAGCACCTCTGAGAAGTGTGCCAGGTTAATTATTAGATCACAACTGCTTCCAGTGATGTTTGTGAAGGGTAAGCATTGATCTGGCAAGCTTCTCAAGACCCCAAAGATCTCAATCTGCTAAGGGATGCTTTTAACCTGATCTTTACTTGAAATCTCACTTATGAGCATCACAAGGCAAATAATTCCCTTTCTGGGTTGTAGTGATCTATGCCAAGTGATAATGCTGACCAGAAAACAGGCTCAAGGCACTTCTGATTGCTCTTGTGCCTTACAGAGCATTTCAACATTTATTTTTGTAAATAATTTAGCACATTTTTAGTTATCTGTTTTGCATTGTAGGCAATTTAAATTACTGGGACATCACTTAGATTAGGGAATTGCTCATCATTTAAAGAATCTGTAACAGTAATAAATTTTTGTATTAGACAGGAGACAGTATTAAGATTACATTTAACACTTACATGGGTATTGTTTGTCATCTAGAGCCTACACAGAAAGACATCTTTTTTATGGTAATATCACCATCATATTCTTCTTAAAGTATAACAGGAACCAGCATCTTGCTTTCTCCATGCTTCAATAACTTTATTAGCCCAATCTCTGTCTGTTCATAGAGGATCACATCTGACCACACTACCTTTGTGCTTCTGCTCCTGCAATGTAGTCTGGGTCCAAATAACTCCTCTGTGCATTATTTTTGCAGAAAACAGAAGCTTGAAAGATCCTTACAAGCTCACCCAATCCATCCTGCTGCCTAAAGAATGACCATTTATGCACTAAACCCTCCAGTAATGACATGATTGCATGATTATTTTGAAACATTTTAATGCTAATAGTCATGTCACAATAAGCCTACCTCATAAGTTGTTTCTAAATAAAGGAATTAAAATCCTGTCAGAGACAAAATATCTGGAAGTATTTCCATTTAAGGGCTTTGTTTTGAGTCTGCTGAGTGAATTACCCTAGGAAAATATTTCTGTGTGTAAACAATGAGAGTAACACCTACCAGACATGAACTCCAAAAAATAGTTTTCCTCCTCTTTCTTTCCCTAACCTGTCAGAAGAAGTAGAAAAACTAGATAGGGCAGATGCCAACTCAGGCACACATACTGATCAGCTCATAATGGGTTTCATACCCTTAATATTTGTACTCTGTGCTGGGTTAAAATGGTTAGCTTGCCTTACTACAATCACCACTGGAATGGTCTAAATCATAAAGATCTGGATTCCAGTCTCAAACTGGAATTGTACATGACAATGTCATACTGGACTTGCAGAGACTTCCCAAACTGTTATGACAACAGAGTTGACAGAAAATTCATCTCTGCCAAAACCTCTTTGAGAGTGGGGTCTGAAGGCCTTAACCAGGTCACATGTTTAAGAACTGAGATGAAGAGCAGCCGCCTTTTGGATACAAATCTAGAGTTGATATTCGATAGTTTCTCTGGGTAATTCCCTCAACCATTTTTGCTCTATAGTTACTTGCTAAATAGTTGGTTTTCTGCAGCTAAATTCTTCTGAAGTCTAGCTCAGATCAGCTTTGCCATTTTATATTTCTGATTTAGAATTTGTATTTACATACTTAACCCATTAACTGGAACCTATGATTGAGCTGGAACTATAAATAACCAGTACACCAGAAATGTGAAGAAATCTAGTATTAAAGGGCATAGAGGGAGTGCCAAAATAAAGTTAGTTGGCAGAAAATAATTTAGCAAATCTCATAAAAACAAACACTGTGCCACAATTTGTAAGTTAACAAAGATACTTAAAGCATGTTTAATTGACATACAAATTTTCAGCGTTTACCAACAAAACATTTATAGTATAAAAGTACTGACAACTGGAAGTTATCTGCAGAATTTTATAAATAAGTACTTGCAGATGGAAATGTAAATTACTTTTTAGGGAAAATAAATAAATAAATAAATAATATCAGCCAGTGCAGTGAAAGTGGCTTTTAATAAAACATGAGTGTAGTTGTTTTTTTCCAGTTAGGTTCAAAAAAAACCATAATTACTCCTGTTCTAGCTAATATGTATCACTAAAAAAAAAACATACTTTGCTATTATACGTTCTAATTATTTTGATTCATTATATTTTTTGTTTTAAAATTATATTTTTTAGTTAGAATCTTTTGAAGTTAAGATGCATGTTTCTTTCAGCTACACTTTATGACCTAACAGTATAAAAACTGTGCAGAATTACTCTTACACATTACTGGAGAGAAGATTAAAACAAACTATAGAGCTTGGTTCTTAAAATATCCCAAACACTGCTTATTACTACACCACACTTTGCAAAAGGCTTAGTTGTCAAATAATATTTAGTGAAGCCTGTTTTGGAAAACAAGAATCACTTGGATTCAAGGATCAGGATCAACAGTCAGAGAAGGGGACTCCTTTTCAGATAAAACAAAGCATTCCAGCTTTTTCAGACAAACCCTTACCAGATACTGTATTTTCATCCCATCTCCATAGCACAAAATGTGAATAAGGTACGTGAACAAACTCCAAAGGACATAAAATATTACTGTACAATGCATTTTGCCTTCTGTATTGCAGGGAAAAATACATATTCACGTTTCAAGTCAGCAAATAACCTGAAGTCACTGGAATTACTTGAGCACTTTAAGTCGATGCATTCTTAGAAGCCAGATTACAAAGGTCACTTGTTCTCTATCATGATTAGCAATGTAATACCAGCCCTCAGAGGAGACAGCTCTTCAGCCTGTAAGATGCCAGTTTAAAGAAATAAATGTGATACTGCATTTGAAAAAGGCTAAAAACCTTCCAAATTGACTACTATTGGATACGTCTAATATTTGACTGAGTTCAAAAGTAGTTTAGGATGGCATACGGAAAGCAATTTAGGTTACAAAAGCAACAAGGTTACTTTTGTGGAATAAAATACACAAACTCATCATATTAAATGTCCTCTTTATCATTATTTTTAAGGGTATAAGATGGTACTAAAAAAAGCACAACCCCTATGCCCGACTGCCTGTGCTGAAGCAAAAATTGGATAGCATCAAAACTTGCTTTGCACTGCCTGAAAGTTACCTTGGAACTAAGAGATCCTAAGGTATGATCATGGTGAAAAGGAAAGCCCACCTGTGATGAATGCCTTGTATAATTTGCCTTCTCTAGCAAGAAACAACTAACATTCTCTGAACTCGTAGTGAAGTGATGATAGTAAATGATGGTACAGCTGTCACAATCAGAAACTGCTGACACTAAACTTTGAAGGCAATAATATACATGTATACTTTTATTCAATAGAAAAAAATCAAACTATCCATTCTTAATCATGGTGACATTGATCCCTCCATAAAGAGAGTAGACTTCACCATGAATTTGCAACATATAAGTAAGTAGGTTTTAAGGACATGTGGATTATTATTATATAACAGATATAAAAGATATGTTGATGTCCTCAGCAACACTGTTGAAGGGGAAAGGACTCTGATAAAAGTTATGTTGAAACTTTGAAAGCCAAATCTCTTTTTTGCCTATTATTTTGAATGCCTTTCTTGCCTAATGAGTTCACCTCATTTTGAGGCAGGATATCAATCTAAAGAAGAGTCATTTTGAAATGATACACATAGTTCACATACGCGCTGTTAATTTTCATTCCAATTTTAGACTATAAATTTGAACCATTAAAGCTCATTGCTATTTGGATTGAGAAGTAATACTCTACTGCAAAGCAATCTAATACTTTTACAGCCATTAAAAAATTATTATAAGAAAAAATAACTAGTTCAAAATCCACAGAAATGGAACATCAGAAAAAGGCAACACACAGGTTTGATTTTGTCACTGTGGTATGAAGATATGAAAGGCAGTTTAGCCCTTCAAAAAAGTATATCAAAAGAAACCATATTGCTGTTTACTTCCCAAGACAAAAAAAATTAAAAAATCCACCCACTGGCAGTGCTCAGAGGGAGGTGATTGGTGGCGCAGAGTCTGGCTGGAGACCTGTGATTAGCAGTGTTCCCCAGGGATTGGTGCTTGGTCCAGTCTTGTTCAACATCTTCATCGACAACCTTGATGAGGGAATAGTGTCTGTCCTCAGCAAGTATGCTGATGACACAAAGCTGGGAGGAGTGGCTGACATGCCAGAAGGCTGTGCTGCCATTCAGCGGGACCTGAAGAGGCTGGAGAGATGGGCAGGAAGAAACCAAATGAGGTTTAACAAGAGCAAGTGTGGAGCACTTGGTAAGCACCTGGTGAGGAACAACCACGTGCATCAGTACAGGCTGGGGGATAACCTACTGGAGAGGAGCTCTGAGGAGAAGGACCTGGGGGTCCTGGTAGATGACAGGTTGACCATGAGCCAGCAGTGTGCCCTGGTGGCCAAGAGGGCCAATGGGACCCTGGCGTGCATTAAAAGGAGTGTGGCCGGCAGGTCAAGGGGGTGATCCTCTCCCTCTACTCTGCCCTGCTCCGGCCTCACCTGGAGTACTGTGTCCAGTTCTGGGCTCCCCGGTACAAAAAAGACAGGGATCTCGTGGAAAGAGTCCAGCAGAGGGCCACAAAGACGATACGGGGCCTGGAGCATCTTCCTTATGAGGAAAGGCTGAGACCTGGGTCTGTTCAGCCTGGAGAAAAGAAGACTGCGAAGGGATCTCATCAATGTGTATAAATACCTGCGGTGTGGGAGACAGAGGCCAATCTCTTTTCAGAGGTTTGTGGGGATGGGACAAGGGGTAATGGTCACAAGATAGAGCACAGGAAGTTCCGCACCAGCATGAGAAAGAACTTCTTCAAGGTGAGGGTGACAGAGCACTGGAACAGGCTGCCCAGGGAGGTTGTGGAGTCTCCTTCTCTGGAGATATTTGACAGGGGGATTGGACCCAAAGATCTTTTGAGATCCCTTCCAACCCCTTCAATTCTGTGATTCTGTGATTATCCTTAAATAGGGATGTAGGGGGAAGGAATTTAAAATATATTTATATTTGAACTAAACATGCATTTAGTTTCATCATTGCAAAAGGTAAAATGGCTAACGAAGTGCAAAATAAAAGCAAACTATCTTTCAAAGTCCATCTATGAACAGTCATGCAGAATCATAATGAAATTTGTTTTCTAAAAACATTATCTATATTCTACAAAATATGGTCATGGCAACTATCAATTGACTGAGCATCCTTGACAGTCAGCATCAACACTGGATGTTGTAAGGAGCATAGGATACTCTTCTATCTACTAGGACCTAACAAAGACACTGCTCAGCAACTATTTGTTTTGTTGTAGCAACCGTAATTCAGAATTAACTCTGATTCTTTTTAAGCAGTATATATTACCCAATAGCTAAAAATCCTGGAAATCATCCAGAATTGTCAAAGCTGGTCACGATAATTGCAGTTTGCACTCAGGGGTTTCTCCTGAATCCCTGTGTTTTCCATCATCGCCCCCCCCCGACACACACACTTCTTTTTCCCCTCCTCTTCTTCATCCTCCTTCTTCTCTTCTTCATCGTCATCTTTCCATCCAGAGAAATATTTCCAAACAAGTATTTGCAAAGTCCTCTACCTCCACACTTTTCTCAAATATATTAATCATCCAGGGATCCTCCCTCCTGCCCAGAAAAATCTGAACTGGCTCAAACCTGCTACTGATTTTTTGATGAGATTAACTGTAAATTCCTCAGCCTGCTAATATCAATAGATTGTTTCTTTCAGAATTGTACTTGAAACAAACAATAAGAACACCATTACTTCGTGCTGTCCTAGATTCTACATGCCTTGAAATGTATTCTAGTTGCCCATCCAAAATCTGAATGTCCCATCGTGTGCACAGAGTTGTGCCCAGAAATACATACACAGATGCTGCTGGCACGCAGAAACCCAGCCAAGGCAAATGAAAAAACCTCTTGGGCCTAACCTGGCATGTCCTAAAATGTTGTCTGATTTTTCAAACATTTACTACCAATTGAACAAGTACACATAACCCTGCTGAAGAATTTCCAATAGCTCAGTTCAAAACAAACATCTGGAAAATCTGAACTTTTATATACAGTTGGTTTGTGACATATAAAAAAAGTCTCCAAACCCTTCTGTTTAAAAGATTTCTTTGCAATATGTTTCAACACTAAAGCAAAATTGGTTAAATTTCCTCTTCGTTTACAGCCTGCAACATCTCCTATTGAACCAGAGCTACATCTGTATACAGGAGTTCTGTTTAATTGCTATTCTAAAGATATACTGCAGCTAACTCACAAGATAATCATTAATCACACCTCCATAATTATGAAAACTGCAATAAATTGATTTATTATTTTGCTTCCTGTATTTGAATCATTTGGGTATATTTGAGTCACAATCCCCTCTTCCTAACCATACGGATGAGATTCCTGTTTCTCTTCAAATGAAAATTCATAATATCCCATGATTACTTGTCTTCCTAAACCAAAATTTCAGAGGAACATCAGCTAACATGGAACACAGTAAAACTCAAAATTCATGTCAGTGGGATTGCATTTATGCAAATAAAGGTCAGATGTAGTACAAGGGATTTACTCAGGTCTCAATACAGATAGTGACTCGCATGTTGCTTTTACCATAGGACCTTTCCTAATCAATTAACATTCAAAATGTCATTTACACAGAAAATAAAACAAATCTCACGTGCATACATAAAAAAGCAAAACCAGTACAGCCCCGGACAGAGACTGTGACTGGTGTCACTATAATTTCTGATGCATCAGAAAATTTCCTTCAGCTGTTTGAAATCCTTTGCTAACTCTCAGCAAGTAAAACTATTAACATTAGGATGTTCTCAGTGCCTCTTCTAAGCTTTAGCAGTAAAGGCAGGAAACAGGACTTGCAGATATCTCCACCTAGGTTTCTGGTCTGAAGACAACACCAATGAATAGCAACATAATAATCTAGACAGCAGAAAAGGTAAATAACTTTGCCTACAATCATACCTCTATGTGTCCATCAGAAGACATGTAAGCACTGCAATTACACTTTTTCTTCCACACAGAAAGCTCCAGCCAGGTATGTCTTAAGACATCCAGCAGAATTTAGACATGGATACTGCAGAATTAGGAAATTCTTCCTAGTGCAATTCTCCCCTCTGTGTATGGAGGGCAGAACAGTGACAGATCTTATTATTAGGACTGAAGGAACAACAACAACAACAACAAAACTGCAAGAATTGCCAGGATAGAATCTACCAGCCACCGCACTGTTTGTCACTTGTTTGAACTTCCTTACAATTACAACTCATCTATATTCTTTTCTTTGTCAGAGAGAAATTGCACTACACTATATTGGCTTTGCTCTGAAACATTTTAGCAAACTTCATTGTTTAAAAGCACTGTCTTTTGGATCTAACTTTCTTGCACAATTTTCTCCGACTAAATACCAGCAAATCACATGTAAAAAAGTATTGATCTAGGATTTATTAAACAAATAGACCAGGCTAAAAAAAACAGGTTAATATAAGCATCACATCTCCTTGTTGAATTACTCCCTACTTCAATTAGATAAACAACACTGCTACTGCTGCTTTATACATATTATTATTTTTATTTAAAAAGCACTAACTAGGGTCTATTACTCCCACACTTACTCTCCCTTATGTTCCTTTAGGCATTCTTTCACCCTTATGTATTGATATATTTACTCTGTTGAATGCATCAGACCCTCTAAGTAAGTAGTGACTTTACCCGGTATACTGACTATTTAGTCTAGTATGGTATTAATGAAAATAAAATACAGAAAATCTACACCCTTTAAAGACCTATGACTATGGTCTTGATATTATCACAAATTGGAGAATCATTTCTCTTTAAGCAGCAAGACCTGTGGACCAGATCAATGATTTTCAGATGCAGTGAGTCTTGACAAAACACAGTTGTGAGTAGTCATCTGAAATGGACTTAGATTCATCTCTCTTGAGAGTCAATGTCAGCATCAACGATGAAGGTTTCATCTACATTCATTAAACTGACAATGATAAAAGGAACTCACAATGATCACACTTGCTCATCTTCTCAGGGGTCAGCCAACTTAAAAAGGTATTGCCTTCAGGCACTCAGTAACAAACGTCCCTATTTTTAAGAATCAAATTGCAGCCAACAAGTAAGGCTAAAATTTACTATATGCATCTATAAGCTGCTATGAATAACAATATAGAGTGCTGCCAAACTGTATGCTAACAGCTCAAATCCTATTTTATGACCACGTGAACAACATTTACTGGCTGTTATATCAGATATTCTAGAATTGTACTGGAATCTAAAGGAGTGCAAACTAAATAATAGAGAAATAGCAGAGATGATGTGATAAAGAGCTTAAGTGGAAATAAAATTAAACAATGTTTTAGAAAGAAGTAATTGCAACTTTTTATTAAGGGTCTAGCATGCTGGTGATGAGAGAGGCCATAAAAATCTCTTACGCTTCCTCCTACAAGCATCTAAGAATGATCATTGCTTCTCTGTTTCTATCAACAGTTAAATCTCCAGCACATCCTTTATATGAAACTATCTGTTCTATTTATTCAGCACATCTTTTGTATGAACCTATCTGTACCTTGGCCAGATGCTAGAAAACAGTGAATCAAGATTCAGCCTCAGTACCACCTTCAGCTGTACACTAGTAAATTATATATTGTAATACCCATTTCTTACAACTTTTGTCTAACCCCAGGAGTTGGTGGTTTGATTTCAGATTGCACTACAGTAATTTAAGGAGACCATCTACTCTCTTTGATGAAGAATCTATTACTTATGGAGATGAAGCCACATGAAGAAATATCACTATGCTCTTCTGGGTGAGAAAATAATTAGTGAAAACTTCAAATCAGGTGTCAGTGAGATTAAGAAACTACTACTACTCCTGCATTTCTTGCACAACACTAATACAAATATATATGTTGTCAGTGGGCCCCAAAGTTTAGCTCTCTCTCACCCTGATCAGCATAGATCACGACTGAATTCATTTTTCCTTGGCCTCACTGTTTTACACCCTATTTACAAATAGGCCAGCTATACGGCCAGTTATAGGCCAGCTACAAGGCCGGCTAAAATAAAGAGAATCCTCCTTCAAAACCCTCTCCCAACTGCCCTTTTTTTTTTTTTCTTTTTTTTTTTTTTTCTTTTTGACACTTGGGAGCAACAATATGAAAGGCTTTTTAAAGGTTTCAAAAGACAGCCATTCTTTCCAGCACAACACATGGAACATGAATAAATGTTTGAAACTCCCTGACTCAGTATTTCATCAGAAGCCTTCAGCATTCCTTGTTTCCCTCAGAGTCACTGAGGAGCCCTTATCCCTTCTGTATATCTTTCTCCTCTGGCAGAAGGAGACCAGCTTTCTCTTTCTGTCCTCATTCATTCTTCCTTCCCTTCTTTAGGCTAGTGAGGGATTTATTTCCTTCCTTTTTATGAATCTCCAAGTGTCTTTATCAGGTGATCTGGGGGGACTGGCATAATCAGGCATTCTTTGCAGTACTGCCTAGCAATATGTTATTTACTCACTGTTTTGCACTGAGCAGAACATTCCTTTTGTCCAGCTGTGCCATGTGTAAGAGGATGACTATCAGTAATTCATTCTGCCAGGTATAGAAGTTTCTGCTGTAAGCTCCTCAAGGCTTTATTTCAACATGGAAATAAAAGACAAATTAGGTATCAAAAAATGCTCTATCTGAAAAAGAGTTTACAATCTGACAGATGCAAAGGAAAATTCTTACCAAACTCAATTCATAATTCTTAAAACAAAAGTGTCAGTATTTGGGGTAGTTTAAATTTTCATCCCAACCTTTTCTTCTTTTCTGGAAAACCAGGGCAGGGACAACAGTTAAAGCACACTTGTTAGAAAGACAGGAACAACTGCTGATCCACCGGAAGCCCTGGCATCACAATGTGTTAACACTTGGCCTACTCATGTTTTCTGACTGAAGAGACAACAATTTATGTAAACCAAAATCATAAATAAAAAGCTACCAATACTTTATCTCAAGGTGTAATTTTAATTCCTAGTTAAATGTTTGGGTGGAAAATTACTGCTGTGTGGGAAGAAAGTGAATGACAAATCTATGCATATGAAATATGTCTTTCATACTAGTAACTACAAGTCCACCACAAGTACACATCCACCTATAGTTGGCTAGATTGGCAAGTATGCGTTGCAATTCCCATAAGACTCTGAGTCCATAGGATTTCAGACCATTTCACCATATTCTGGTGAAACAAACTGAATCAGAACCCATTACCCCTGTGTAAGACTCTGAATTTTTCAAAATAGCTTGCTTATTTTGAAAGCCCACCCATTATGCATGAAGTTAAACATGGCTCAACAAGAAAGGAAAAAAATGCATGGATGCTCTTCACCCCAAAATTTGGGCTAGTTCCCTGTGTATGAGAAAGAAGTCATCTAACACTGTATTATTGTGGCAGGCTCCCCTGATGGAGATGCAGGGAACACCTAGTCACAGCCTTTCCTCACTTGCTGTGCTGCCTGTGCCATCACCATGTGCATGAAGCAAAGGAGGGATCCTTGTTGCGTATAGTAGGTAAATTGTTCAGATCATTCAGTTACAGCAATAGCAGGCAGCAAAGCAGCTTCAACTTAGAGGAGAATTAAGACATAAGTATAAATCTGATCCTATGATTTATATCTGCATAAATTTATGTTTTGCTTTAAGCTAGGTAAAGAAGAGTTCATAAACACAACAGAATCTATACAAATTGTTCTATGAAAATTTCTGTGTGCTTTCTTATTATGCAAAGACTACTTTTATGTGTGCACACAAAGTATGCACACATCATATGCAAGGGGCTTTAAAATATCAATAAAGAACATTCTGTGAAACAGCTCGTTCAGGCTATTTATATGATTATAATTTCTCTGAACATGCCTTTTGTGTGTGTGTGTGTGTGTGTGTGAAAGCGAATGTGCAAGTATAGGTTGATATTAGAAATCCAGTTTCCCCCTATGGTACACTGGTGTCCTCAGTTATACAAGCACAACCATGTTCTTGACCATAAACACAAATGGAAGCACTAATTAAGATGTGGTTTATAAGGTTAAGCCAACTTTGACGTACAAAATACCTGAAAAATCATTTCACAACATTATCACTTTGGACTTGCAAACATATTATGCACATGTCTGGCAAAACACCCCAAGCATCTGCTAAAACAGGGTCTGGTATATATGGGAATGGATGATTAGCCTTTTCACCTGACTAAATTTTTAATCCTAATACTTTTGGAGGTTTAAGGGATTAAAAGAACAATTTGTTATTGTTATTTCTGTTTTGCTCTTTAACAGAACTTACTACCAGTATTAGAATAAACTCAAGCAACATGAGATGCAAGGCACATTTCTGTCAATAAAGTCATTTTCATCAATAGGCTATGCTGCTGTAACAGTACAGGATTCAAAAAGCAGCAGAAGTTTGTGTTGGAAAGCAGACTGTACATGTCCAATATTGATAATGAATTTTAAACTAGATCTAATTGAGAATGCATTACATATTCAGAAAACTTAAAAAAAATAAATACTATATTTAAAATGTCAAAACAGACCAAAGTTCTTGATTTTTCCAGTGTATTTCTGTGAACAAAATTAGAGACAAAATAATATTTTCCTTCCTATCCATATCCATGATGCATGCCATATCTTCTTGTAAGCTATCATTTTTCAATGAAGGAAAAATGGGAACTATTGAGCACTTCTTCTTGGACAGACAGGCTCCTCTTTAAGAGAAAAAATTAGTAGTAAAAATACATTATAAATTGTCATTCAAGCTCATTATAATTAAAACCTCAGCTAACTACTTGAATATTTTGATACTAGAATTTTGCTGCTTAAAGAGCTAAGCTTACTTCCAGCTGTGATTGTGTATGAAAATAGCTCCTACATCAAGCAAAGCAAAGAGATTGAAATTAAAAATATTCTACAGTTATGGTAATGTATGGTAATCTTAAGAATATAGTTTGCTTTTAAGTGAAAACATCACAAAATCTCATTTCCCCATGTGACTCAACTTTGTTTTATTATTATTTTTAAACCTATAATGAGAGCATTTTTAAATTAAGGTGTATATAAGATCAAAAAAAAACAAACAAAAACAACCAAACGAAAACCCCCAATCCAAAAAACATGTACCTTCCTTCTCTCATTTCCCATGTCATAGACCCATCTCACTTGGTATACATCATCTCCAGTGAACCAGAGCTGCTTTTTAAATGACGGAAAATGCACTATATCGAAAGAAAATGAATTTCAAAACATTTCATAATTTGAAATAAAGTTTACATAAGTTTATTTTTTTGTTGTTTGTTTGTTTTTTTCCTTATATCTTATGTGGCTTCCAAAGATGAGACATGATTACAGAAAGCAGAAGTGGAAATTGCTTTTGGCATTTTCTGCTGCACAACTTTAATTTTTCAAAATTCCTCATGAACAGTTCATGTTGTCCCCTGGAAAATATTCTGATGCCTATCTAGTTTACTTCCTCCTATTTTCTCTCCTCTCTAGCAGCTATCATCTAGCACTGTTAAAATTTAGCAACCTATCTACATGTTTTTACACAGTGCACAAAGCAGTCTGTCTCAAAGACAGACTTTCTTGGTCTAGAGCTGCCTTAGAGACTGAACTACTGAGATTCCAACAAGGGTTGTTCTCTCTGTAGAATGTAGCACCTTCTGCAGCTGCATATTCTAGTACCTTTTTACTGTTATTTCTCAGTAGAAAAGAAAGGTGAAAGTACACTCTGGGAGTTTTGCCTTTGCAGATCTCACTGTTGACCAAACTTTTCATTCTACCTCTCCAGCTTCCCCGTTATAGGTACAGTTTTTCTGCACCACTTTGTACTTAGGCAAACAGAAGTCATAAGGTTCTGAAGTTCCAAAATTGAGGAACAGACCTGTTTGCACTCAAACTTCAAGAAGATATCAAAGACTCTGAAAACTTGCCAGAGGCAGTTTTTTTTAGTCTTTAAAATCACCTGTCTATGGCAAACCAAGTACAATGCTCAGAGCATTGCGCTAATAATTATCTTCGAAAACCAACTTGCCAATTCTTAAAATGCTTTCCAGCACTGAAGAAACAGAAAGGCAGGTGCAGAGTAAAAGTTTTCAATAAATACATCTGAACAAAAATTAGCTTTTACGTAGTACAATACGCCTGTCAATTTATTATAGAATCATAGAAGCATAGAATATCCTGAGTTGGAAGGGACCCTTAAGGATCATCAAGTCCAACTCTTGACACCACACAGGTCTACCCAAAAGTTCAGACCATGTGACTAAGTGCACAGTCCAATCTCTTCTTAAATTCAGACAGGTTCGGTGCAGTGACCACTTCCCTGGGGAGCCTGTTCCAGTGTGCAACCACCCTCTCCGTGAAGAACTTCCTCCTGACGTCAAGCCTAAATTTCCCCTGCCTCAGCTTAACCCCGTTCCCGCGGGTCCTGTCACTGGTGTTAATGGAGAAAAGGTCTCCTGCCTCTCGACACCCCCTTACGAGGAAGTTGTAGACTGCGATGAGGTCTCCCCTCAGCCTCCTCTTCTCCAGGCTGAACAGGCCCAGTGCCCTCAGCCGTTCCTCGTACGTCTTCCCCTCCAGGCCTTTCACCATCTTCGTAGCCCTCCTCTGGACACTCTCCAACAGTTTCATGTCCTTTTTATACTGTGGTGCCCAGAACTGCACACAGTACTCGAGGTGAGGCCGCACCAGCGCAGAGTAGAGCGGGACAATCACCTCCCTTGACCTACTAGCGATGCCGTGCTTGATGCACCCCAGGACACGGTTGGCCCTCCTGGTTGCCAGGGCACACTGCTGGCTCATATTCAACTTGCTGTCTACCACGACCCCCAGATCCCTCTCTTCTAGGCTGCTCTCCAGCGTCTCATCGCCCAGTCTGTACGTGCAGCCAGGGTTTCCCCGTCCCAGGTGCAGGACCCGGCACTTGTTCTTATTGAACTTCATGCGGTTGGTGATCGCCCAGCTCTCCAACCTATCCAGATCCCTCTGCAAGGCCTTTCCACCCTCAACAGAGTCCACAACTCCTCTGTTGTTATTTAGTTTATGCTTCTCAGATACTCTGATACCTTACTTGTCAGATCAGGACAGAGAGTCTTCTCAAGGCTATATGTGGCCAAGATCTCAGTCTGGCCCCTTATTTTGGCTTGCATCTGTCTAAAGACAAAGTAACAAGCACTGATGCTGATATTTTTTCTGTGGCACCTAGACCTTATATAGAAGGTCTGGGGGAAGAAAACATGAAACAAAAAGTTCCTTTGTAATGTAAAGCTGTAATTCACATAAACGATTTTCAGGTGACTTACAGAACCATACTAAAAAAAACAACAAAAAAAAAAAAAATGGAGTCCAGGTATGGTTTGTGCATTTCTAATTTGAGAGGAGGATGCACTATAAATGACTGGCTCAGCACTCTTGCTCTGACAAATCTCCATCAGGAAAGAAGGTGATGTTCTTCAATTAGTCAAATGAAATAGAATTAATGACAACTTGGGTATCCTATCACCCATTTGTTCTTTTACCTCATTCTAACACGAAAAAAATTCACAAGCATTACAAGTTCCAACTGGAGTCCTTAGTTGTGTCCCAGCATCATAAATGCAAACTTCAACACTTTTAAATTAAAAGTATACCAGGATTTTTTTTCCCTATAGTTTTAATTTATTGTTTGTAAAGCTAAAACTGCAAAGTATTCATACTAATAGCTGCTTTAACACTCTGCTTACAAAGAGAAAATCAGATGAAAAAAAAAAAAAAAAAAGATTTATACAAAAATTCAAAAGCTGCATCTGTTTAACAGAAATACTTTGCACTCGTAACACTTGTTAAAATCAGTGGGAACTTTGGATATTCATCCCATCTGAACCTATGGCCCTGAAAGCCCTGGAAGAGGATATATTCATTATTTATAGCACATACTGCTGCCAGCAAGGACACAAAACCTTATAGGATTATTTAGCATATCTACTCAAGTATGTAGCAAGGTTAGAGTATGTATCAAATTCTGTTATTTATGTTCCCCAAATTAATGAAGGAAGAACTAATGTTGCAAGGAAAAAAAATAAAAAAATAAAAAAGAAAAGAAAAAGAAAAAAAAACTTAGAAGAGGAGAGGTGAGTGGAAAGTAGGAAAGCACCTGGATTTCTGCTTTGTTAGATGTTTGCTGTGGAAACAATCTGTTCAATTTTAACGAGAGTTGACATCATCAAGAACATTCCCTGCCATCGTTTCACAACTAGCTGTTTTTCCTGATTTTTATTATTATATTTTTAAGTACTGAGATAA
Organism: Anas platyrhynchos; assembly: GCF_047663525.1. Taxonomy (NCBI): domain Eukaryota; kingdom Metazoa; phylum Chordata; class Aves; order Anseriformes; family Anatidae; genus Anas; species Anas platyrhynchos. Next base: position 16,787,444 of record NC_092598.1, on the reverse strand, counting down.
ATTTTTTATTTGAAGAGGAATTAAAAATAAAAATTTCTAAGAAATTATAAAGTAGAAAAATCCAGGGAATGACAAATAATGGAATGGGAAGGCCAAGAAGCTGTAATTGTGTTATGTAGATACCTTATCATCTCTACTTTTTAATTTATTTTTTATTTATTTCTGATTGGCAAGTTTCAGTTCTACTGAATGCCAGCCAAAAATTCAAGGTGGTATAAAACATTTTAAAAACATTACTTTTTAACAATGTTGAGAAACAGAATGGTACCTTTTTTAACAGCCATATGTCATAAAGACTATTTTTATTTAGGAAAATCTATTTTAATTTAAACATCATAAGCCCATGAGCTATAACAAACATAATTATTTTTTTTTTAACCATATGCTCTGAATTATTGTAAAGAAAACTGCTACTTCTCCTCCCCCTCCTTTAGAAGCCTGAATACACACGTGTGTTTATGTGTGTGTCTGTTTACGGTGAAGGAAGGAAACCACTAAAATCCATTAGTTAACATAATGGCAAAATCCCAAAAAAAGAGGTCTTCCCTTGGGGTTGCTTTTTATCCCATATCTTTCACTAGTCCATTTTCCATATAATGCCCTTCTTGAACAAGCTCTCCCCAGCAAGCTGCTAGTGATGACGGCCATCAACCCAGATGATGTGGAAAGTTGCTATAATTCCTTTCATCTGCTGTTTTCCTGAATTCATGCACTGTATGGTTTGAAGGCAAGTTCCTCTCACCAGGTGCAAAGAAATGGAAACATGTATGTGTGCATTTGTTAGCACTGACCTGCATGATACTGTAAGGAGAACTACAGCCTCCTTTCCCCTAAATTTTTGAGCAGCTTCACTAGAAATGAGTTTTGAAGAATAATTTCTGCAGCTTTTCCTGTGCAGAACATCAATGAAACAAACGTATGCGTGGGGTTGTCTTATATCTTTGCTATTATTTATTTAAGTCTAGGACTGTTAATTGATAAAGGAATTGGTTTTTAATTTCTAATTTTTGCTTTTAATATAACATTTGGAATTTTGGAGGCTGATTTAATGGCTACTTCAGGTGCTTAAAACCATGACTATCCACATCTGATACCTCACAAGATTTTAGTGTAACATTGCAGATGGCATTGTTCAGATTGGACTGCCCTGTGAGCTGCATTTGGCTATAAAGGAACATAGAGAATGGAAAAACATTTTCAATAACTTAAGGCTTTTCCATAACTACTAAACATAGAGCAAACAAGTTATAAGCTGACCAATATTTTACTTAAAGAAAACAGAAAGCCACTCTGTACTTGAGATGGAATTTCCTCATTTAAAGAGGTTTTATAAATAAATTAGCCTGGCTCTTGAAATTGTAAAGACCATATATGTAGCTAAACTGATCATGCGATTTACAGAATTCTGGGAGGAAACAGTGTAATTTACCTTAAACTGAACAAAATGTTCAATAAACCAGAAACAAGAAGCAGTATAATTGATCATCTGCTGTTTTATAAAATTCAACTAAAATCATATGTATTTTTATATTCACTGTTAGGACATAACCCAAACCAAAAGTGTTAGCACAATCACCTCTTCCCTACGAAAAACAGCTTTCTACTCCTGATTAATTTTGCTTCACAGCAATACAGTAAAGATGAGAAACAAAGCAGACTTCATAGGTAAGGACTTATTTCTCTCTTGTTAAAGCTACCTTGAACTCTTATTTATAGTAGAAAGTGTTTAGGTAGAATTATATTTAAAGTCACAAACTCTTATTCACTCTATCACCAATGGAATCTGTGCCTTGGAACAATTTGTGCAATTCTGTTTTCCACAAAATGCAGATATGTTCATGGCTCACTGGTGACTGTGAGCTAGAACCATGTGTCAGCTCAAAGATGTCTTCCCCAGTCCAGCTCCTGGTGCAGTCATCGGCAGCAGGGGACAGGCCCGTGGTGTGCCACAGTGCTGGGACATACCAGCTGCATGGCTGAGAGACCAGAAGAACTCCAACTTGCCAGCAGCAGCAGAGGCTCACAGCCCTTCCTCAAACAGTCATCACACTTGCTATGAGCAGACCACTATCTTCTGATCCACCAGATCTGGTCTCCTGTACAACTCCTGTCTGGTAAAAATACTGTAACCTTAAAGGAAAGTTGTAAAGTTCAGCCAGTACTACACAAATTCTTGTGACTCATCAGTTTGTCTCCTGGTCATATGCTTTTACTCACTATTTTCCATAAAGCAGTGTGCCTGTCAAAATATACTGTGCTTCTATTTTCTAAAAACCATCTTGGTCTCCAGCTCTTTGTAGGTACTGAGCATTTGCAGATGCTATTTGCAGGATTCATCCACTTACATATTCACGGCATTTAAAAGACCAACAAAATTGTAACACGGGTAAAAAAAAAATCAACACTGTTAGGATCATTTATCTGGGATTTTACCTCATGATATTTAAATACAGCCAATGGCACATTCAAACAGATGTCATCCATTAAAGTTTCGATTTTGCTGTTTTTTGTACTGACAATTTCCACTGAAATACATACTGAGATCCACACAAATCAAAATATTTAACACTAACAAAATCAAACCCTAACCACATTCAGAAGTATAGCGGTCCAAGCTGTAAATCCTTCCAACTGCAGCAACTTTGGGATCTTCCCATAAAGGACCCTGTTCAGAGGGACATCTATTTTGGGGTAAGCAAAAGTCCAAAGGGCAAGTTGCTGTTGTTACTATTACTCTCTGCAGCACACAGAAACAGAAATCATATTAGCAAAGATAACCTCTTAATCTCTCTCCCTCTCCCCCTAGCTTGGTATTGCTTATGTGAAACTCAGAATTATTATTAAACACAAACTAAACCTGCTCCTCTAAACAAACATTTTTGAACTTCAGTCAGCCCCCCTCAAACAAATAAGCTGTTTTGAAAATGATTTCCAGGGCGATGCCTGTTGCCATAGAGATGACATTAAGTGAAAAGGACAAAAAATATAGAGGGTGATAAACTGCATGGTTGGATGACACACTTGACTTCCAAGTCTGTGTTCAAATGAGGCATACATGCCAAGATTTTTTATGAAAGACAAAATTAAAATGTATCACTATCAAGCTGTAACTGACAAGGTATTGTGTGGTGGCTGTTAACATAATGCTCCATATATTTATTGTTTGTCATTTTTCTGGCCCTGATAAAGGTCTTTTAGAGCTGTAAATCATACCATTAAATCTGCCACTAGAAACAGAGGCTGTTTGGAGAATGAAAAGAAAAGAAAACATGGAACTGAATCACTACTTACAGATTTCTGCTTCTTGACAGACTTTAACTATCACATCAGAGATGACATTTATTCTTTGAATTTGGCACACTTTCAGAAGCCAGGTTGTTGGCGGGTGACCTAACTTGAAGAAAAAATCTCTTGGAGACTTGGCTGTTTACCACAGCAATTCATTGTACAGATACAGTATTCATGAAAGTCCTAGGGCTTAGGAGCATATGAAGCTATTCACAAGTTTAAAAATATTGATGCATTTGCACCACACATGCCTGTTTACAAAATTAGACTTCTCTCCACATTTTGTTAATGAAGAGACTAGTATATCACTATGATCTTGATTGGTAATAGATGTAATAAAATGCAGTAAAGCATCTGATTAGGTTCCTGCATGAATACTTCTATGAGCACCTGCAAAACACTGGCTTAGGGGCACCCAAACTGACAGCTGACAATCTCAGATGATACAAAACAGAGAGATTTGGTGGGAGAAATGTGATGCATAACACGCAGAGGGGCAAGACAGAATGTGTTTGAAGCATGGTAAAAGGAAAATACATTATTCATTCTGGTAATATGGAAACCACAGTATTAACCCAAATCCCAACACAGATCACAGTCCAGATCACCTAGGTACAATGTGCTGCCTCAATGCTCAACTGTGGCAAAGGATAGGATTAAACAAAAACATATAAAACAAGCATAAAATGATCTTTCCTCTTCAATAGAGAAATAAAAAGACTATACAGATTTTTTGTGGGGGAACACCAAACCAAACAAAAAATACTTCTCCCCCCCCCCCCACCCTCCACCCTCCCCCTGAAATGCAGGACACGGTAAACTTAGTGAGTTGAAATAAGAGGTAGAAAGTGTTTTAATAACTACAGGAACAGGTCCTTTTTTTTTTTTTTTTTTTTTTTTTTTGTGATTTAACAGGATCCAGAGCTTCTGTTTGCTACTTGGAACCTGTCAGCATAACTTTTTTAGACATGCTTTGGAGCCTGGGACTAAGAAAAGAGAGTATCTATAGTGTTAAACCATTAAATGGCAATGTAACTAACTGAAATATTACTGGATTTCACAGAATCATGTTTGACAAAAGGCACATTTGAAGAAAGGCAGATCTGGAGAGTAGCCAGAGCCTATTGAAGTCCCTGGAATAAGCAATAGCATTGAAAAGACAGCTATGTCTAGAACCACCTAACTACAGGAGACAATTTTGCAGACAGGAGACAGTTAAGAGCCCTCTTACACATTAGCAAAATGTTGCACATCTTGTGCCCATCCAAACGCACCTTTTAAAAACATGCAACTTTTTAAAATTCTTGTTAAGAATTAGCACTTGTTTTCACCCTTCAATGTTAATGCCATTAACATTTCACTACACATTTCATGTCATTTAAAAGAAATGTGTGAGATATAAATACGATGCATAGAGAAAGACCACAGAGAAGCACAAATCAAAGCTGAAGTGGCATCTGCATATAATACTCATGTCCTATTAACTAGAAACAAAATATACAATCAGTTGCTGTAATTCTCATTGTAGCCCATTCTGAAAGAGCCACAGAAAGTTACTAGTAACATCCCAGTTTTACTCTTGCTGAAAAAAAGAATGGGAGTTAATGCAATGTCAGGTATGCATAATTTAACTAAGATGACGCCTTTGACGTTGTACTTATTGCCAAAATGCTGCACAGGCAATAACATGAACTGCTGCAGGCATAGTAGGATAGACAGCTGTGTGCTTAGTAATCGGAAACTTTTTGAACATCTGAACATAACTAGGTACCCTTTATAGCCTACTCTTATTAATGAAACTTTATAAATCTTTTATTGGATTTGTCAGTTAAAATTAAACAAATAAACAGCTTATTGCAGCATGAAACTGCCTGATTTTATCCCCCTTGTGAATCACTGACCTTTAACGATTAAGCAGAAAGGTAAGGAGGTGTAGGTTACAGAACTTAGAGTATCTCAGGTTCATTTGTTTGCACATGAAATTGGATGTTCATATTTCGTTCAAAATTCTCTTTAGAGAAAACAATTTTCTTTGTAGCATAATATTCAATAGTATTCAATGAATTGGTGAAATGTGATCGCTCTATCACCTGCATGTACTTTACTTTCCCAGGCTATTAGAAAGGACCTTTTTTATGTTTGTCCTTAAAATTCTTCTAGAATATAATCCTGGAGTCAGCTTAAGTGTAATTAATACTAAGTTTTTATTTTTAACACAAGCAACAAGGGAAAAACAATGCTACAAATCCACTTCTCCTGGTGTCTTACATATATCAAGTATTTTGCCCAGCATAATTTTGACAAGCAAAATGTGATAGTTTATTTCAAAATTAACAAATAAATGAGAAGTGCACATAGCAAAATATAGAGGGAAATATATTACTAAAAATATAACTCAATTATCTGAATATATCTAGTTTTTATGGAAGACCACAGAATTTAGCAATAAATGAACTCAAAGAAAGGCTTAGTGCAACAACCGTATCTCAGCAGTGATACACAAGGACCATGAAGATTCTGCTACCTCAATTATCTAGCCACTTACTCTAAACACTATTATAATGCTTATGCTATAAAACAGCAGGGACTTCATGGTACTTTATCACTAGAACTGAAGAAAGAGACTGAACTAGTCAAAGGTAAAATCTCTCTTACAAACTCAAAGCCTAGAGAGAAGAAATGTTCACTTTCCGGAGCTTCCCTTGCTCACTCATTAGTGGTGACACTGATACCTCTGTTACCCTGCTACACTTATACTTTTTAAATGTGATGAAGCTGAAGGACACACTGGAAGATTTCAGCATATGTGATGCCCATTTGCTTCAAAAAGTTGACAATTCAGTAATCAAGGTAAAGGAAAGAACTGAAAACAATCACTGGAATTAAGCAATCCTAACTCGGATGTATCATCTACCTGACACCAAAAAAAAGATCTTCCTACCATGTATCCATAGAAAGAACCTATGACTTTACTCACTGATTTAACTTAAGACAAATGTTAGCATGGGTGAAGTTCAGTTCTACTCAAAAAATCTAGGAAAAACATATACGTACATACATCCTGAGCTCCACTTAAACTCTCATTTTGAGAAAAATTACTGCAAATGAATTATTTTTAGCCAATCTTTTAAACTACATATAAAGTTAATAACAGTTAATATTGTAAACAAGCTTCCTTTGCTGTAGATCTGAAAGGGGCCAGTAATTCTCAAATAGCTTCTGAAATCTCACCTCTTTTGTAGTCTAATTGGTTACATCAGTAAATTTCTTGGTGAGTGCTTTAAAAGGATGCAGAACAGGAATAGAAATACAGCTTTATGGGAAGTGAGGTGTGAGGCCATTAAATGCATTCACTGCATTAGAATGTTTTTAATCCTACTGACCAATTAAGTAAAATGCATCTTGGAGCAAATAAACATAACAGTCCTGTTGCTGACTGTAATAATAGATATGGCTGATGTGATAAAATGTGAACATTAGTTGTTAATTAACACAATGAAAATATTTCTTCTTTGACAAATTATTGAATACTTTTCCAAATCACATTAGAAGAAAGAAAAATAATGAGCTATCAAACTAGAACCATCTGAAAAATAAGTTTTGAATCCCAATCAGAGTAGCAGATTTCTTTCATGAAGTCTATATTAAATTTTCTGCCTCTTTCAGAACAAAAGGATACTATACTTTGAATACTATGAATACTTTGAATACTCTTATTTTCTACTAACACTATGACTTAGGCTAATTTAGACTCATCATTTAAATCTCAGAAATTCCAGAGCATGAATGCCACGAACTGGATCAATCAAAATCACTGTAAGCAGGTTTAGCTCAGTTGAACTACCTACCTTATTTATGTCCACTTTAAAGAGCAATTCTAGCCCCTAATTAAACTTCCTACAGTATTTCTAAGTTCCTAATTTAACTATGTGAATTAATTAGATCCCAACTCTAATCCCAAATTCCTTCAATACCACTTCCTCTCCCTCTGCTTCAGTTGCACCACATGGAAGAAAGAATATGTACTTTCCTTTATAGAGCAGTCTGAGATCCATTAAAAGAAAGGACTACATAAGAGCTCCTTAAATTCAGAAATAAAAATCAGCTTTAGTGATTAAATAAAATGCTTGGTAAGTAAGGTTAAGACATCAGTGTTAGCTTTAAAATACAGAAACAGCAAAACAGCACATTGGGGATATGTAAACATCAAATTCAGAGTATAAATGAAGCATAACAAGCTTCCAGAGATGCTTATGGAACAAAGACCAAGTTTGGGTTACATAATATTAAATGCTTACCTAGTTTGTTTTTAAAATGAGAATTAATGCAGTAATTTAACAAAACAAAAAGCAAGATGAATGATGAAATAATTTGGTTTCCATTGTTCACTAATCTGAAACTGGTTACTGTGTTATTGATCAGTATGAGGCATGTTTGGACAAACTAAAGATGGATCAATGACAAACACCAAGGCTGACAATGCCAAGCTTTGTGACAATGATCTGATACAATCAAAAATTTTAAATTCAAACTTTTAACTTTGGTATACAAGCAGATAGAGTGTTCTGGCTCTACTATTTAATAGCTATTTGTGTAAGTGAATAAATATTTATTGTCCTATGTATATGTGAAACACAGTGGTGACTTAGGGCATTGAACTAGAAATTGATCACATATGTTCTTAACTGAGCCTGCAATAATTTCTAATATAGGTCATCTTAGTAATGAAAAACATTAATTTGTATGTATACAAGAACAGTAAATACACTGTTTTTAGGGTTTGGGTACTTGAGTAAGTATTTCTCCAAAAGTGACTGAAAGAATAGCTATCATTACGTTAATGTTGCCCAAGTATTTGGAACGTCTTAAACCATTTATCTAAAAGACATGAAGTAATAAAGAGATGTAGGAAAATCTGAGAGACAAGAAAACTAAGGGAAAGTTAATTCATTGTTTTTCATTACATTTGTTTGTGCTTTCTCTGTTGACAACATAGTTTATTAAAAGTTGTCTAACTTTTGAGCTACTGTGACAAGAGGAACATTATTTTTCCTTAAAAGTAGACCAACAAAATAACCTAAACCAGATTAAAAGCAGACTGCTTAGAGCAGCCTTCCTTTTTTTTTTTTTTTTTTTTAATATTTTAAACACTGACAACTGTAGAATATTGAGTAGATAATACCTCTAATATTTGTTGATATAACTTTTTTTTATAGTTTAAATGGTACATGAATTTTAACAACAAAACCATCCCTTGCACTAATAATCAGGTAAGTCACAAGAATTCTTTCATATTGTGCAAGTTCTGATACATATTTACAAACATGAAAAATTTCATTTAGGTAAATGAAATTACCTAAACTTGAAATTACCTAAATAAAATTATTTAGACATGGAAATGTAATAATGACATCTGCTTTGTAAAAAATCCATCCCTATTCATAATACAGATGGAATTACAGATATCGATCTGGAGAAAACTAATTTTTATACTTGTAAAAAAGAAATAGTAATGCAGGCTTCAATATTGTAATTATGAAAGAAGTGGTTAATCATTTATTGTTCAATTTCTTTAATTAACTATTGTAAAAAACAGATAAACAAAAACAAAACAAAGCAAAAAGTTTTTCTTGAAAATTATAAAGTAACTGCTACTACTAAAATTTCATTCTGGTATATTATTAGTAACAACCCTGTAGGAACTAAACAATAATTCCCCCCCAAAACAAAACAAAACAAAACAAAACAAAAAACACATTTGGCAATCTGAAATTTGAAAGCAAGGGAATGGAATGTGAATTTATAACCATCTTCTCATCTTTATCAAAGTTACAAATTTTTAGGATATGTTGGAAAGTAACAACCAATATATCTACAGGTGAGTAAAATGGCATGCAAACCACTAGAATTAGTTCTCTTCTTGCAATTCAGGAGGTGGATAAAATTAAAAAAAAAATAAAAAATAATGGTTACAGAAATTAAAAAAAATCAGTATTGTCTTGAGAATATTTTCTCTCTGTGTTACAACATCGAAGCAACTGTCATAGACATTCTTGGCAGCAGGAAAAGATTGTAAACATCTATTGCTCTAAATAGTCTTTTAGTTTAGGTATTTAAAAGAATACAGTGTTATTCACAAAGCACGTATCACAAATGTACACAAAAAGAAAATACGGAGGATACCTAGACATCAAAAGGGAAAATATTTTGTGTATGAGAACTTTCGAAGTAACGTCTTCTTGGTTTATGATAGTTTTGGCTCCATAAGAATCCTTACAACTAGCAGAATGGAAACAATTTGCTAGCAGAATGCAAACAATTTGCCATGACCTACAGAATTACAGGCAGACGCTTACATGTATTACTCATCCATAAACGTTGGCTTCTTCACTATTGTTGTTACATCTATGCATGGCAAACACACAGATACAGCTGTATATATCTATCTGAAGTAAGATGGATGTGGTCTCTAAGAACTAGAAAACCTAGAGTCATGTCATTGAACTTCGGGAAAAAAATAATAAAAAGTAAGCCTTCTGGAAATCTAATATTGTCTGTACGCCCCATTACTTATCTGGGTGTTCATACTAGAAACAAAGAAAAATTAAAGCCGGGACAACACTAGATTTCTATTAGAAAGTTCAGATACACTGGCACTGAGTGACATTACTTGTGAAAAGACTACCTGTAAAACAGTTCGCCACAAAATATTTCAGGCTGCCATCCCTGTGCATCCTGACTACATGCCATAACCATGATGCAAAGGATAACTCTCTGGATTTCTGATCAAACGTGTTCACAGTTTGCCTGCCAGTAGTAAAGTTAGATTCAATATGATGCTGATTTTTGTCTGCCAGAACCAAGGAAGACACTAGAAACTCATTCTATAAATGTTTCTGTAAAACCACTGGATGGAAGCAGATTCCATTCATTGCTGATCAGGTCTCAATTTCAAATCTAGAAGCAGAGTGTGAAAGACACTGTTCAGTAACAATCTCCAAACAAGAGAGTTTTGGAAATTACTTCTTTCAGGTAAATGCATTGTTCTTCTGTTTTCTACTCAGTCTCTTTGTATATGTTAGTTTGTCTTAGTTTGTATTATTTGACTGGAACCTGTCAAATAAAATGTTATTGCAAAACTACTAATCTATTATTATTATTATTATTATTATTATTATTATTATTATTAGGTAGGAATCCATAAGGCTAATGAAAGAACAATTGTAATTCAGATTTTTAAAATTTATAATATTCAGCAGCATTTTGTAGGACTAAATACCAAAACATGTAATAAATATTACGTGTAAGAAATATTACCAAAATGTATTTAAACTGAAATTACAAAGAGTACACACTGCCTGCTTAGTTATGCTTGGATTCAGCTATATATTTCTTGCCGTTAATGGGAGCACTATATATTTAATTTTCTTCAGAAGACAGGAAAAAGTATATATTTGAAGGAAGTTTACTGGACCACCACTAGCTTTTGATTTGAAGAGGTCCTTGGCCATCAAAACCATTAAAGAGTAATGTTCAAGCCTGTTGGAGACTGGAAGTTTCAGGTCTACGTTCTGTCTCATATCAAAAACAGATAAGTGGTCCCCTGTAATTTTTATGACTACGGTGTCAAAAGTCTTCCATCCAAATCGCAATAAATATTGTAATGAAGTCTGGAAGCAAGGCCATTTGTACTTGCTCGGGGCTGAGAATTAAGATAGCCTGTTTCTAGTTAGACAGTCATTAGAAAGATCTAACGTCCATGGTAAATGGTTTCCTGTTCCGAGTGCTTAAAACTAGTTTTAGTAAAATTGACTTCCTGAACATTTTCTTACATCTTCTTCAATATATGAATATCAATTTTACACTTTTTTAAATGACAGGTTCTTCACAGACAGTCTGCCAAATCTTATGCTTACTCTGAGTAAATAGCTGTCTACACTAGCACATTTTTATGTTTATCCAAACCACATTAGATCAAAATACAGCACAATTCAGATACATGTTACCAAAGACTTTGGGGAAACAAAGTGTAATATATCCTCCTTCACTTTCTCTAAAACAGCACTGATGCTGTTTGTTTTATCTTGAGCTTTTTTTCACTCAAGTCACAAAGGTAAACTAACATGGCATTTGTTAGACTTCGAAGTTGGCTCAAATGAATTTACAGATGCATTTTTCAAACAGTTTCTCTGCCTATGAATTACACTTAAGACTTTCAGCTTGAACATTGACACAAGATGTGAAAATTAGCTATATTTTACATTATTACTTCATAATTAATTCAAATATATGCAGTTCTCATAATACTGCGAGTTGACTTCAGAAAGATGAAGTGTAGCAAACTTTTCAACTAAGCATATTATTATTTTATACAAAAACATAAAACAGGCTCAGTTAAGAATAGTTACAGTGCATACAACTCTATATGGGAATGATTAGTATAGTTATTTAAAGAGAAATTTAAGAGTCCTGTCTATACAGGTCAGTCAGACTGGCTAAATGGAATGAATTGCTCTGGAAAATATTGTCCATCCTTCTGCTCTTTAAAATTCTGTTAAAGATTGTAAGACTTTGTATGGGTGGCACACAAGTATTTTGATACCTGACTTCCGTTATATGCCTACAAACTCCCATTAAGGCAGGTTCTGAGAAACTATTCCCTGTAGGTTTGAACAAAACTGTTCAAGACAGGTATCTCCTCATATTTCCAAACTTCACCTTTCATAGTTTGTCATATTATAATGCCATCTCTTATCTATTTATTTGCTTATGAAAAAGTATCCAACAAGATAGATCTCAGCAGACAAGACAAAATTTAGGCACTTTCAATGATACATTTGGACCGTTTGTCTAAAAACTCCTCCCCAAATTCTTAGAATCATCTGTACCAGCTTTCTGCAAATCAATCTTAATGGAATACTTCATATACTGTAATCTGAATGCAAAGCTCTCTTTCATATGTTCATATGAACACAATGGTGGACAATGCACTCACTTCTGGATGTCTATACCACTTACACAACAGAGTAACTAAAAAGGTAATAAAACTGTAGGTAGTAAAATAAACAGACCTCACTATTTTTACTTCTATACTTGCTAATGTAAAGATAGTGCATTTAAATCTGTATTTGATAGAATAAACGTCCCTTTTTGTATTCTTTGACAAAAGCCATGAATTATTAATTTCTGCCATTGTATTCACTGAACAACTGTAATTGTAAGTAAATGCTGAAGTTAATGAAAAAATTAAGGAAACAGGTTTCTTTATCAGAATTAATGAAACATTTCCACAAAATCTTTTCATACAACGTCTCATAATTCCTTATGAAACTGCACCTCCATCCCCAAATCTCAATAATTATAAAAAATGAACATTCACCACATTCACCAAAGAAACTTTTTTTTGGTGTTATCTAAAATCAGAGCACTCGTTTAGGTAAGCATTTGGGAATATTTTTCACAGTATGTATTTTCAAACGTACTTTGTTGATGTCACTTTCTTCTTAATCACAACCTCCACTAATTTTTTATCAACAGATGCATATATTAATGTTTGGACAGTTACTTTTTTTTTTCTTTTTTCTTTTTTTTTTTTTTAACATTGCTGAAACTGCTCTGAAGATTTTACTCTAGCCTGTAAAATCAGTGAAAAGTCCTTTTTTCCTTTTTCATTGACAGTCAGTGATGTACACAAAAGCTTTATAACCACAAGCACATGCAGCAGCTCATCCTTACAGCCTCCTAGCCTCAGAGGCTGTGATGTTTTCCAATACGAAAAACTGCAAAATACTTGAAAACGCATACCAAGATAACCAGAAGATTTGAACTCTTTCATATTCAAGGAACTCAAACCCTCTACTACCAGGAAGAAACATGTTCCCTCTTTCCACAGCTTTTTTCTCTCTAGAGGAGTTGAAGCATTCTCACGAGCAGATCTGCTCTGCTGAGGCACCTTTGTGAAATGTAATAACATAAAATTACTTTGAATAAAAATGACATGTTATTTGGCAAGTTTTTATTCTACTTAGCCATGACTGGATTTACAGTGTGAAGAATTATTGTATTCCTTCATTTCTATTGTCAGTAGGGCCTTCACAAATATTCCTTGAACTGTGATATTCTTTTTTTTTTTTTTCTGTGTATATCTTTAAAATAAGAGATGTCTATCATCCACTGCAATACTACTGTAGTTTCCTCTTTACAAGCTTTTAAAAAGTTGTTTTATCTTAGATTGAGGTCTATGAATACCAAGTGGAAAAATACACCAACTGTTGATAGCAATGCTCTCCCATTCTAAATTGTTTTTTTATGTACACAGTGGACTTAAAAAAGTAAAAAAAGCTATAAATGTGCACAGGATCAGTGTTAAATTCTTCAGTTGTTTATTAAAATATGATGTTATACCTTTTTTTCTTCAGAAATGCCTATATCTTTTATAGATATAGCTATCCATATTGAGATGGACATATGTTGTGTATTTATATATTAATAAAACCTAATAAGATATTAATAGTGGCAGCAAGGAGTGTGAATATCATGCTTGGAAATACGTAAATTGCTCAGTGAATCAATTTCTACTAGAAATATGAAAAATATAAAATGTGCCCCCAAACTGCAGTTATGCAACTGAAAAGATTTCAAATGTTCTTATTTCAAAGAAATACGGGATACTTTCACTTACGTTGCAGTCTTCTATGAAGGAGTCTAGATATAATTATGTTGGTGGTCTAATGTAAGTGACAATCAATAAGCACGCGAGTTTTCTTCCAGATGAGTATTAGTCACAGAATATGAGAGCCACAGAAGTGTAAACAGTGCCTTCATTTTAGTTTATTATCATGTGGTTTGTATTTGAGGATCTTTTCCATTTCTGTCTCACGGAATAACATTAACTCCCATTACCAAAGAGGGAGATGCATTGACAAACTTGCAGTCTTCTGTTTTCATAGTTATTTCAGGATGAATAATATGCAAAATATGATGAAATTGTTTCAAGAAATGTGTGTTTTAAAACAATAAATAAATAGAAAACTGTCCTAAAAGTACTGTGTCTAACCAAGTTTAAACTATCCCTGACAAAGGAAAGAGAATATTTAGCCACTTCACTCAAACTTATCATAAATTTTTCTAAAATATTTCAACCATTTGATGGTATTTGAATGAGGAAGACAATACATGGAGATTAAATTAATACCAATAAAAACTATGTTTTATTTGCTAATAAAAACAAAATAAGAAAATAGTAAACTTTCTGCTGTTTTCCAGACTACCATTTTACAATAGCATACAAAAATTAAGGAGTGTAGAGTACACCTTCTATATTTGTATTTCCCACATCCACAAAGTACTGCCTACAGATCTGAATTCATGTTTTAGACCACTTTATGTAATCATTTGGTTATAAATTCATAACTTCAAGTACATGTTAGAAATTAATTTTAATAGTGTATCTGTCTGAATCAGAAAGGCCAACACAGAAGACATATAGGATGAAACTGTTTATTGTGGTTTTGTTTCCAAGTCAAATTCAGCTTTTGATCTGGTATGTGCGGAAGACAGGTTTACAGTGAGTCTAGCTAATGCTATTTCAAAGCCAGGAGACTTTCTCCACTCTCTCCAGACACCTTCCCAAAGAAGCAGTGTATGAAGGAGAGATTCAGTTAGGCCAGCAAAGAGCAAACACAAAATTTTCCATGCAAAGGAAAGCATTTCTATGAATTTTAAATGCATTGTGTTTCATTCTTAGTTGTAGAAGGAATGCTTCCTAGCTCCTGAGTATGTCAGATGTTGACAGCACACACAGAATTCAACTTAAGCAGCCAAGGACTGCAGCAACAGATTTTCATATGCAGAAAGCTAATTTACGCAGTAGAGGTAGACAGCATCTACTTTTTCTGTTTATAAGAGGACAAAGATCCCCCTTTTTAAGAAGAGCTATTAAGGAAACAGTATACCAAGAAACATTTGGATAACTCTCTCAGACATAGGGTCTGATTTTTGGGTGGTCCTGTATGGAGCCAGGAGTCAGAGTCTATGATCCTTACGGGTCCCTTCCAACTCAGGATGTTCTGTGATTCTGACAAGAAACAAGATTTGCCACAAAACACTTTTGCAACTCAAGAGATGTGAGTTACATAGGTCATAAAAAGCAAAATATGTACTTTTAAAAAAATGGAGCATTTTTGAATTTCATAAAAATTAATTCAAAGAAATGAAAAATTTCCACGTTACTTTTTCCCCTCATGATCTCTCTTGATGCATGCACACTATTGTCAGTTGCTGAAATGGACTTTGCAAAATATTTTGAGAAAGGGTAGTCTCTTCAAATTTGTCTATAGACAAAAGTTATCATGAATGCTACAATTTAAAAGGCTCTAGCAAAACAGATAAGCTTGTTTAAAGATCTGTCTACAAAAAAAAAATAAAAAAATAAAAGGCTCAACAGGTCTGATCATCAAAGTGCAATACAAGAACTACATTTGGGCCCAGTTTAAGTAGATAGGCACTGGCACACAAAGGTCTTTGCCTGCATAAAAAAAGCTACGTTTCTTTTTGTAAGGTCTACACTGAAAATTACTGTCAGCTTCCATTATACAAATCAAGCACCTAACACATTCTGTACAAAATCAATAATTTCTTCATCTAAGAGTGACTTACAGCTGAAGTAAATAACCTGCTTAGAAACTTCAGTTTGTATTATAACAGTTTGAATGAATATAATTTCATAAACAAAATAAACAAGTAGAAAGTTTGTTGTATTTAAATGTAAGCAACAGGCATCATCATTTGCTGTTATAATTCAAGGACAATCAATGCTATGCTATTGTCATTAATAAAAAAATGAGTCAATAGACACAAACTTTTAATATAACCCTAATTATGAGCATCTCTTTGCATGAAACTAAACATATTGAAAATGTTGACATTGGCAATATGCCCTTGGACCAAAAGCCAAGCTTAAGTCAATAATCTATTATGATTTTCATTTTGCAGAAGTAGTGCCATTATTTTGAAAGGTCTCAAAAATCAATTTAGCATTTAGTATATCTGTGTAATAATGACATCCTAATTAAAAATCCCAATCTGAATAGCACAAAGGATAATGCTTAATCTCTAATCAATGAGCACTGAAAGAAGTTATAGGTTCAATAATCTTTATAAATGAAGTTTACTGTTTTTTCATAGATTACATATTCATATTCCATACTTCACATTTCTGACAGACACTCACTCTGAAGAGATGTGGATGTAGACATTCTCCAACTAAAATCAGTAAATATGATTACAAGTTATTTAGAGAAAAATAATTAAGAAAGAGATCACTAGATCATTATGGATTAAGGTGCAGTTGGTACATACAGAACTTGACTGGTAATTTTTTAACATGCTAAAGATCTTCAAATTGACAAGCCTACTCAAAGTGAATGCAATTATTTATACATTTTAACACCTCTGTCAGGCTATTTACAGGATTAAACCTATAGGAGATTCTTTCCATTTATCAGTAAGAATGACATATTTGACAATTATTTTTCTTTCTTTCTTTTTTTCTTTTCTTTTTTTTTTTTTTTTTTTTTAAATAATCCCTCACATTAACTTGAAACTGCAGATTCTGAGTAGCTTCCAACAAATAAAAAAATTCTGCTTTCCTTGCAGCATAAAACATCTTACATGGCAATGAATGCATATCCTTACGAGTGTTCATCAGTGCTCTGGATAGCTGCTCAATTACCTGTATGTCAAATGATTATCTGGGAACTCAATATCATACCCATTACCCTTCCTCCACCTCATATTTAAAATGTTACTGGAGTGTTAACACATCGTTGAACCTGCTTTTTCTTCAGTTTATTTTCCACTAAGAGGCGCTGGAGTAACAGATGTCATAGTTATTCATTTATTATGCACATTTTACATCCATTCTTTCAAGGCTTTGTATAAGATGGGGCCACTGGGTATTAATTTCAGGAACAGTGCACTCATAACCCACTATGGCCTGCTGTAGTCCTCTTCATGTGCAAGTAAAAGTCTAATACACAAGACTATTACAGATGTCTGTCAAATGGGAAATATAAGTATACAGCCACTTTTTATGTTCTGTGGCATTCTGGTACTTTGTAAATGAGCATCAATGAGTGTATCAAGCTTCTTCTTCCCCCCCCCCCCCCCCTCCCCCCCAATTAAAAGGAAAATCAAGGTTTCCAAGGTACTGCATTTTGAATACTCAAACTTTAGTGGGTTGCTTAAGGGCTCATGGCATCATTTACATTAGGTGATTCATTCAGGATAACCTCTCCATGGCATCTAAACAGCAAGAAATCCTTCCTAACAGTTTAACATGGTATTAGAACAGGTCTGTGGTAGTGAGCACAGTAGTTAAGACTGTAGGTAACACAGTTAACGAGGGCTCACAGAACCCTACAGCAGAGAATAAAGACTTTCATGTTTTCATCTAAGTGATGATAAGCAAGTACTACAACACAACTTTTCATTAGTATTTCATGGAACATACACATGGAGATAGGAGAAGAGGCACCCAGTTGGCATAAGATTTTTTCTGTGTCAAACAGTCAAACGCTAGGCAAGTTTTAACAGCATTTATAACAGACCTCTAGAAACTTCAGGAGAAAAATAACAACATGCTAGATGCAACATGCAAGATGCATCTAATCTTTAAAATCAAAACCACCCCAAAAAAATAAATCTTACTTTGTAGCAAGGCGTGTGTTCTAAATTCAATGATTCAGTGATTTAAAGTCAATGTAGCACTGATTTAAATATTTAATTTTCTGCTTTAAATGTATACCAGATCCCTGGCCCTATCCTCAAGGTCACTGAAAATTTTAGACATTCTAGGATTTTACTTAATGTTCTAAAATATAGGAAGTAATTTGTAGTACAGAACAGGAAAGGATTTGTAATAAAGGATCCCTAGACTGTAGACGCAAAAGGATGCCAAACAGACCAAAAGCTACAAGTCAAGGTGTGGAATTGATCTTCTCCCTCTTTCCTTCTTCTCTCTACCAATGCAAGACACTAGAACTATTCTCAGTATGTACATACATAGGAATTGTGCCTTGTTCTTATTTTCTAAAATACTGATAAAAATACTTCTTAACATGCAAGAAGGTTTTACACATCAGAAATTACTATTTTTATATGCTATCCCCTCAGGGTGTAGTACAGTATAATCTATACTTACGTGCTTTTTCGTAGAATGTGCTTGTAGCCAAAATGTGAGACCAGGTATGAGAAAATTAAATAGAACAAGAACTTCCATGTGCTCCACAATTAAAGGAAACACTAAGTAGCAGCAATGGGAATTAAACAGGACACTGTGTTATGCCAAATACCAAATGTGAAACCAAAATATCTGCCAAGCCTCCCCTATTTGTTACAATTTTTCCATATTTAGGTAAATTCATATAATTATGTACCCTGCAGTGGTAATGGGACTGTTCTCTAGTCCTTTTGCAGCATATGCTGTTGGCACAAATATCCTCTTTGAGGGGGAAAAAAGCCAGCTTGGCCAAGATTACATATGTTGATTTTATATTGGCATCCTGACTGTGCCTAACAGCTGGTCCTAAATGTAACGAAACCATGTTGGATTTATTCAATTAAACAACTTTGTAGACTCTTTAAGCATATGTATTTCTTATAGCTGCGTATGTTTTTGAATCCACTTTGATCAGAGCACCAACAGTTGCACTATTTTTCTTAACATTCAAAATGGAGCCATGAACCAAAAATATATATTTATATACATATTTAAAATTTTCTTCTTCCTACCCAGTTTTAAACAATGGTGAGCATGCCCACAAACCTCTCTTGACTTTTTCCATACACATGCTTGATCTTGAAGGTGTGAAATGAGCACAGCCCTGCTGCTATTCTTTCCACGACCGCTGTGGTGTTTCAATGGTTTTACAATCTCTAAGATGTTCAAATTGTGTGTGTGTGTGCGTGTGTGTGCGCGCGTGTGTGAAAAAGATGATGTAGAAAAGTCACTACTTTATATATATATGTTTATGACTAAACACTGGGTGATTTTGTTGGAAGTACTGCAAACACGAATGTGAAATATTTTCCATAAATATAGAACACAGTATACCAGCCATATTCAAAGATAAGTCAGGCCACCTCCACCCATAGAAATCTACCTTTACAACCCAACCCCCAATCCAAGAAAATCGCTGGTATGTGCAAATGCTGAAATAAGTCCAGTATTTTTGAGTGTTTTTGAAATTACTTGAAGGCAGTGACAGCTATTGAAACTGAAGACAGATTCTAAGCAGACCTATCATAAACAACCACATCCTGCAAGTGCATGAACACATCAAGAGAGCAGTGGAAAGCAGTCATGAGGTAGAGTGCATCACAGTTGTGAATAACCTGGAAAGCAGTAGCAATTTATTCATAGCACGCATTCTGTGTCTAAAAACAGAAAACTACTAATTTTACTACAAATTTCAAACAAAAAAGTTCTACACACAAAATTGATACTCAAGCACATAGCAATATCTGTGTACCTCAATCTAACATTTGAGTTATCAAAACATATCAGGAGTAGAATGTAGTGCTAGATCCCATATTAAGGATAAAAAAGCTGACTTTTCAAATGGTTCTAAAGCTCTATCTATCTATTAATGTTGGTGCTTTATTCGTGCACTCAACCTAAGACTTCAGGTCCTTTAAAAAGATGGGGATGTGGTGAGAATTATTAAATTCAACAGACTGAGAAGTTTGCTAATGCTTCTTAAGAGAATGACCGTTGTCTGTGCAGGGGTGCCTCCATCAAACTGACAGGAAAGTCTTAGATTTCTAAAAAAAAAAACCACTTGATTTAGTTTGAGTTCCTGCATAATGCAGACCATCTAATGTCACTGTAGAAAGTTCTTTGTTATTATTATTATTTTTTTCTTAAGGACAAATCTCCATGGTAGGTCCTGACAAAAGTTTGTTATACCTTGCTGGCTTCCTCTAATACATTCAGGCAACACTGTTATTCAATCTCACATTCCAGTCTCCCAAACAAATTCAGGGAAGAAACTAGTTTAACTAAATCACGCAAATATTTATTTTCCTCAGAACAGTGAGATTAAAGTGCATTAAGTACCCCCCACTCTGTGTAAAAGGAAACTGTGCTGGTCTGGAGGCTGAGATGGCCCAGCTTCACTTCTGGGCTGCACAGAGCTCTACATGACTTGTAGCACTGATAACAGAAATCAGCCTTTATTTCAGGTAAGGCAAGCTCACACTACTCACTTCCAAAAGGCCATTCGCAGATGTTCTTCAAAGGGAATGACAAATACTAAATTCTAAAATGATCTTTTGTTGTTCCCAGTTCCTCTTTACAAACACTTCAGCTATCTTACAACAAGCTGGGCAGTTTTAGAGCCTATTATAATAGTTAGAATACTAGCACATGATCACTGGTAGAGATTACCAGTAGTCTGCTACAAAATGTTCAGATATAATAAATTACTGAACTCAAAATAAATCACTCCAACAAATTTGACAAGTGTCTCAGATACTGATCTAAGTGACACTAGCTGATTTAAACCAACTATGTACTTTCTCCTTACCATCTATAATAATAAAAATATACCTAAAACCACAAGTAAAAAAAATGAATAGCTACTTTCCCAGACAGATACAGAAACTAGTCTGCTTTTCTTTTCTTTTTTTTTTTTTTTTTTTATATATATATGGCTTAAAATATTCAAGGATATAACCTTAGCTAGTATGTCCTATTTTGCTTGACAAATAAGGAAAATTAAGAGTATTTTTGGTATATCTATCAGAAGAAACTTGTTTCTTTCACTAGTGTTTCTAAAGACAGCTAATTTGGTGTGAACTTCATTTAAGAAGTTCTGGAATGAGAAATTTAAACTTAGAAGAAATAAGAAAACAGAAGCTTTGAAAGATTTATCAGAAATTACTAGAACAGATCTTTACCCCTTGCATTAGCAGATGTCAGTAATACAACATTTATTTTAGAAGAAACATGAAACAGGACACGGTCATAAAAACTCACACACACACAGGCTGCACCCCATGCAGACTACATGGCAAATGAGCCAAATCTTTCCCTTCCTAAGCAGAAAGCAAAGTCCATGTTATCAACTTTCATAATGGCACAGTGAAAGCACTATTATTCCTTAAGTAAACACTATAATATAGCAGTGGCTAGTAACACTATATAAAATTAATTTTAATGTACCTAATTAATAGTATATTGCCTCATTTTAGAGATATGATCTACATCCTTCCAAAGATTCATATTTTTACCTTATTCCATACATTAGTCATCTCTGCACTTTTTTTTTCCCCCCACCATTTTTACCAAAGCTGATTCTATTTACCTTCAGTGGAAATATTTTTGAGTTCTGGTATGACAAATTATTCATTTAAATTAATACAGCATATGTACCTATGCACTACATTCAAATAAGTTATCTGATAAAGTCATTTAATTGTACCAGAAACATCAGGGAAGGCAGGGAAGAGAAAGCAGGTGGGATAATTTTCACAAAACATTTTATCAAAATTGTGCATCATTTAGGGAAGAGGAATGGCTTTGTGAATTGTAGCATAATCCTATAACATATAAACACCCAAGGCACTAACCTTTTGTGTATAAAAAATTAAAATCAAGACTATTTCCAATTTATTTTATCTTTTCTGCAGGTATATAAATGTTGGTTTCCATGTTCTTAATTAGCAGTCCATATGGACAAATTAGCAGTCTGCTATGGACAGCCAGAATAAATAAATAAATAAATAAATAAATAAATAAATAATCCAGATATTACCACTGGACTTAAAATTTGATCCAACTTTTTAGTAGCAATTACTATTCCCATGACACCTAACTAAGTTTAATGATTCATAGTAGCAAGCAAGCTACAGATGCTTCTCATCATGAGAATATTAAAAACAGGAGAAAAATCATGGATTTATTCATTCTTATAAGCAAACAGGCTGGCAATGAACTGAAGTGATTCAAAGCTGGTTTGGGAATTTTGGTTTAAACATGAAGAATAAATGGTTATCACACACCTATTCATACAACTGGCTCTTCCATAGCCAGTCCAAAGCTCAGTGCTTATGAATGAGAAGTTCCAAAAATACTTTTCTTGTGCCCTTAACTAAAGGTAACAAAACTATTATGGATTTTCACTGGTGAACAGTTAGCTGTCTCAAAAAGGACTACTCAAGGAGAAACTCACTAAAGTGACTGAAAAGTTCTGAAAATCTTAACCACGTCATCTTGAGCTTACCATTGTTTTCTTCAGTTTTCAACCAGATCTTTATTTAAATTTCTTACTACTTGATAGCTTGTCTTCATTCTTAAAGCGTTAACAAGACTTAGGCAATATATATTTCTGTGTATAAAAAATTGTGTAGGAACCAGAAAACATACAAAAATATTTTTGAGTGATTTTACTATCCTCGACATCATATATTCTCCCTTCATTGTAAGTGGTGACAAACAGCTTAACATAGCCCTGCTGCATGTAGAAGCAATACTTAGGGTGATGGCACCAGAAGTGCAGCACTGGGTCATATCTTGAGAGACTGGTAAGTAGCCATGCCTGAATACCAAGGCAATGCCCTATTCCACCACTCTTAACTAATGAGATAAAATTTTTTGTGTATTTATTTTAATTGGTTCACTTGTGGAAAAAAGTCCCACATCGCATGATTAAGGGCAGCAATATTGCCCTGGGTAAGGACTGGACTTACTTTAAAGTCTAATGTAGTACACAAATTGTCAGTATCATAAAATCTAATTTTACATATATATATGAATGCATGTTTTACTAGTTTTTGTTGTTGTTTTAATTTCAAAGATGTGCTTGAAAGACTACATAGAATGTATTATACTGAGTCCTAGTGCAAACAAAAAAAAATACTAAATTCATAAAAACACTTAAACTACTTTCAGCTGAAAAGTTTATAAGTAATGCTCGTAGCTGGGACAAGTTCAATGACGTATACAATAGGAATTCTCTGCATTTAATATAAAATTAGACCTTCATTGCACTGATGCACTTAGATGAATGCCTGATATTGTGATTCTTTTTATTTTATAGCTATTGAATTTATGTGTGTATATAGGTATCTATTATTCTATTTAATAGCATAGGGTAGTTGTAGCCTTATACAATACTGGAAGGACCTATCACAAGAGATTAGTTATGTACATTAATGACTAAGCATTTCTAGAGTACATATCAGTCAAAGTAGATTTAGACTCAGGCAGTAACAATTATTTTGTTTGATAAATAACAAATACCTTTATGTCATTCCAGCTTTTTAGTTCTCAAATGAATAATTTCTTCATTCTAATCTACAAGGCTCTAATCGTTCAACTTTGTAGGTGCACTTCAAAAGCTTTCTTTAAGAATCTTACATTTGATTTCTGGGAAGTATTTTCTCGTTAACGTCTAACACATGTACCCTGTAGGCATGATTCACACAAGCCTCTGGAATTCTAAGGAAATGATGATCAGTCACGGAAATGTGTAAAGATTCAAGAACTCTGGCAATTTTCACTTCAAATGTTGTCAGCGAGTTACTATTATAAAAGTACTTTTCTCACCATATCACTGAAAAAAAATCTATGTACTTTGCAGCTATGAGAAAAGTTACACATTTAATGAACTCTACCACCTGAAGGTATATTTCCTCGAAGTTGATAACTGAATCTGTTACAATCAGCGAAATGCTAATTATAGATAAAAAGATGCTCAGAACATCCTGAATAAAGTTTATACCTTGACAGAGGAAGCAGGGTAGAGAAAGGAAAAGATCACTGATCCACACTCAAAATACATGCCTAAAAGTTTGTGCTCCTAATTAATCACAGAATTAAGTGATACAACAATAATCTGTCAAACAACAATAATCTGTCAAAAATTCAATTGTACTCAACGGTAGCCTTGGAAAGGCCAATACACATGCCTAATAATAATGTTTATATTTAATTGATTGGTTGTTTTTCAAAAAGTTGAAAACTATTCTCTGAATTACTAAAGAGATGGTAAAAATTAAAAGTAATGAGCTCATTTCAATAAAAATTTATGAGGCTGGTTTCATGCTGACAAAGTGGGTCCTGCAGGCACTACACCTGACTGCCAGAAAAGGAAAAATCATGTATTTCAAAATATTTAAAAATCTTTTAATAAGGTACTAAAATACAGCTTCAACTGTATAGGCAAGCTGCAATGATTCCATGTCTTTATACATGGCAATATACATTACCAATAGCAGCTTTTTACAATACAAAATATTTTTTGATTAAATCAAAATTAATATTTTTCAGCATTAATTACTAAAGATGGTAAATTCTGTTGAAGGAGTATTAATAACATTCAGTGAGTGATGTTACAATACCATCTGAATCCTCACTTTTTTTTTTTTTTTTTAACTAAAATATCATGGAAGTAAAATATAAGAGGAAGAAAAAAAATAAGATGATGAATCCAGTTCACATGGACCAAGTAAGAATACTTGCTCATTTTTCTTATGATGGGGCAAAAGACAGTCTAGTAATGGACAACACAGCAGCAGCTTGAGCTCTGATAGACATTAGGCAGAGTTAGATGAAAAATATGTGATTCATACACTGACTATAATCCTAGAAATAAAATAAAGTGGTAAAGTAGATATATTCACATATAATATGAAAGAGCCAATTTCAATATTTACTCCTGAAAATACTCACCACTACAAAGCCAGTTATTAATTTAGCTATTTTTGACATAGCACAAATGTATGTTTACATATTTTAATGGCATGGGTTACAGTAACAAACAGTAGAAGTCTTCTTTTATTAGATTTCTATAACAATTTTATTGACTCAAAATTGTCAATACGAGGCACTGAAAGTTTCAAAAATCAACTACTTTGACTCAGCTTTAGGTTTAACAATCATTTGAAATGTGTTGTACAAGTTTTTGTACAAAAAGTGACCCAAACTCAATAAATATAACTGCTGTCTTAATTTACACAGATAAGCTACAGCAAAAGGAAGAAGTGTAATCTATGTTTTGACAATATATTATGACAAATTGTCATTATGAAGTAAGAATCCTTAATAGCCAAAATTGTGTGCATCTCAGGAGTACCATTAAACAATTATTAGCCAGTTCAAGTAGGCAGAAACTGGATGGACTTCCATCCATTCAGGGCTGGACTTCCCCTCACTAACCAAAAAGGGGACAAGATAGCTCCTGTCCCCTGGATAATTTCCAAACACAAGAGATGGGCAGTAAGAAAGATGATTACAAAGCTGAAAAGTGATACGCTCCTTTGAGGATGAACTTGAATGCAGATTTTAAAAGCCATTTGAATTTAAGAAGCTGTTCTTAACATGGCTCTGGCCTACATTCTCCTCTTCCTACAATTTATACATATTAGAATTGGAAATTCTGGACTTTCCTCCAATAATCAGGAATAGAAGATTGCAACTAAAAATGTTTGTAGAAGGCATCAGAAAAACCTTTTAGAAACTTTCACACATATTTCATTACAATGCTGCTTCTTTTTCAATCTTAAGATTTTATTTCCACCACAATTAATGTCAATGCTAAAATGGTAAAGGGATGCTTTACAAGTGTAGGTATTATGTGAGAAAGATAATTTATATACCTTAAAAAAAAAAGACCATTTCAGCAATTCTCTAAAATGGTGGTTCTTCCGCAGACACCCTTTACATACAAAAATGTTTATGTACCACACAGAGAAAATATTTTACAGTAACAAAAGATTAGTCACATAAGCTTCATGATAATTATCCACCTGCAGAATGGATGATGCAAGAATTATTACAATTATTGAAATAGTAGAGAAGCTTGTTGGAGAATTGTGGTGTTCCTGACTACATTGTTACTAAGCACAGTGATTAAAAGAAGGAGGTAAGGCATCTAATGAATAAGGCATCTCCATTTCCAAGAGCTCCTTTAGATATGAATATAGACTGAAAACAGCCTAATGTTTAGAGAAAGAATGGATATCAAATATCCTTTACAGAACGCACTGTAAATCACAGAAGGACATGGAAGTCCTTCCTTTCTAAATCACTACTTAAAAAAAAAGGGGGGGGGGGGAGGAAGTGGAAGGGAGAAATATGAAACTACAGTAGGGTAGATATAATTTTTATTTATGTCCTTAAAGAGTTGGTATATGTATTAAAAATGTGCATGCTGTAAAACCTTGGAGTTTTAAGAACTCTTCATGTTACAACTAATAAACACAGAAGCTATTCTTAAACCAGCTTGCACATTAGGAATATTATGTTCTACTTCATATTCCCCATATTAATTCTTGTAAGGGGTTTTGATTTCTTCAAAATAGAGAATTAGGCTTTCAAATAAAGAATTTTGCAAATGGATTAGTGATTGGTGGAACTCATGTTCACAGTAAGAACTGAAGTAAAAGAAGGATTAAACCAACTGAGAGCTAATATGGAACTGAAGGTTTAGTTTTTGTTTATTTGTTTTGTTGATGTGTTTTGTTTTTGTCTTAAGGTCTGGCTTTAGTTTTTATTTGTCAATGTATATCAGAGCACTTTAGCTATAGGATTTTGGGACCTGATGATAACTAGAAGGAAAATCTGGCTATAAATTAAGTTTCTTATTCTTTGTGATAAAGTAGTGTTTGAACAGGATTAAACAATATATATTGAAAAATATAATTGCAAGAGACTCAGAAAAATAGACAAATATTGCCATCTCAAGTAAAATAAAACTTCATTTACCCCACTACTACAACCATTTCTTTTCGTAAAGTGGGACTTTTAGTATTACACTATTTTTCTTCTCTGTACTGTTGTTGACACTCTCAGAACCATCTTCAAAGCACCGTTCGCTTTTGTGTGGTGTAAAACCAGTATGCTTCCAATTTTGCCATCAATCATCTTTAATAGCATATGCTATTAATGTAATTTTGTTATTGAAGATTCCTAAGTCTATTCAGTGGTTTGCACAAGACAATTATGTTTTTTGTTACATGCATGCAGGCAATCAGATAGCGCCTTTTTAAATTAGAGCAATTAAGCATGGTCATTATAAATGGTAGATTATTAAAAAAATCATCAAGTGTCAATATGACATTCTTTGATTTAAAATAAAATGGCAGCAGAATGAGGAGAGATGCATTTTAATTATTTCATTTCAAAGTGTATTTGAAATATCTTCTTTATGAAAGCTTTCTGATGTGGGGAAATGTTCTCCATAGGTTTTACTTGGCTATGACTGGTTTTATAGGTAATTCCTAAAATCTTGAAAATCAGCAGAAAACTTTTTCCAACAACAAAAAGTCCTCTACACACTTATAAGCATGTATAAACGTCCTTTACACACAAATTATATACATGTATACATGCACACAAATCAGATTCATGCAGAATAAAGGTAATCTAAAGGTAATGTTGAAGGGCTCATGATGTATTTTACCTAGTTGTCTTAAGTAAACATTTTTTTCGTACTGTGTAATAGACAAAACTGTTGATCATTCCATTCAGATCGAAAAAAGGAATATGTACATACTACAGAGATAAAAGGATGTTCATTAAAAGCTCAGTAAAAATAATTTTCTTCAGAACAGACAGAATCTAACAGTATCTCCCCATTTTAAGACTCCTGCTAAATTTATCACATGATAAGCAGGAAGTGCATGAAATACCTTTTAGCTATTCACTCTTTGGTTTTAGTCAACAGGAACTAAAATATCAATAGACCCCAGAAATGTCCAGTTAGGGAGTATCGGACTGACTTTGATGTATGCTTTCCATTCATCTACTGCACACTGAAAGAGCTCCAAGTCTTTGACCTACTGCAAAGGTGTTTTTAAAAAGTATTTTTTAAGTAGCCTGAAACATTAGCAACACCTAACAACTCTAGGAGTGATGTCAATCCTTTAGTGACAAGAACACATAGCTACATGGGGGTCCACTCTCATGCAGCAAAAAGTCACTGCAGAAAGCCTCCACGAAGTGGGTTTCCAGAGGTTTCAAAGGTCTGAATTCTCCATCCTGACCTCAGCTTAACTCATTGATACAAGGTAAATCCAGAAAAATGGTGTGCCAATTACAACTATCAATAACAGTGGATAAGAGAATGACAAGATGTTTGATTTTCTCTAGATACCATTAGATGTTCTTAAAAATAGCTGGTTCTATTCTGAAAACAAGACTTATGACTTACATAGACATTATGTATCAATGTTGTGAATTAACAGAAGTGGACACATTAAAAAAGGTTGTTTTTTAAATTACGTTTGATACTAAAGATACAAACATTTAAAATAGAAGTTTTATAACAGTACTTTGCCTTTGGAAAACGTAAAACACTAGATACCATTATAGTAGTGCATTCAGTGGAAAAAAAAATCTACTTAAAACATGACAACTATTCAATTCCAATACTGTGCAGTATTATATAGAAAAATAATTAGGAAACACAGTCACTGTTCAGGTATAAGCAATTTTAAGTGATTTTTTTTTTTTTTTGGTAATCATTAAATGCAAAAAAAAAATCAACACTGATACAGTAACATCTTTTTAGTCAACATTAAATACATTTTTACATCTTTGTATAACAATGAAAATGCAACAAATTATGAACAAATTATGCTTATTTTTGCCATAGTAAGCTAAACAGTGACATTATTTTGTCAGACCACTTATTCCTTTTTCTTCTTTTATCTTGCTATAACTGATTACTCCCTGTCTACCTTGGCAATATCCAATATTGGATATTGCAGATAACAGAGTAAAAGGTAACAGGGTGATGCTGGTAATCATTACAATTTATCACAAAATGTCACTGTCAGGGGTAGTTCCATGGTTTACTGTCCATACTGGCAATATAAAAAATACTTATCTGGTGTAAGTATTTATACTGAATTTAAGCCTGTGCCTAATGTATACACATTCCTACAGATAATAAAATTTATTTAAATTAAATTTAATAAGTTACTATATATTATTGGATAGAACACCTTGCTTTCAGTCTTACTGTAGCTGTAGTTGATGAATGTCAGAAAGATTTTAAAATTTCTGAGTGTTTTCTTCCTTACAGGTCTTAGCTGGCAGAAGTGTGAGGAATTCTACCAGGCATATCTGGTTCATCTCCATGTCTGATGAAGTTTGGAATATGAACATGAACTATGATGTCTGATTGCTTCTTAGGCCCAGATGTCATGAAGTACAATGAAACATCTGCAAATGTTGACATTATGCAGACAGTATGAAAGACCTGTTAAAACAGATTAAAATATGGTCCAGAATGCCATGTATAGTAACTCTCTCAGTCCAAAATTTAGGTTCTGTAGACAAAAATTTAGGTCCTGCAGATACTCGAGTACAGTTAAGATATTTATAATCATAATGCTTTGTAGTGATTCCCTTACTTAGTCTTCCTGAATGCAGCAAACTGAGAAAAGTGAAGAACTGTTTATAAATTACAACTAAGTTCACAATGCAGCCATTAGAAGAAGAAGCCTGGTATAGCTGCAGTCTGAGATGTATATAACAATGAACGAAGAGAAATGTTTGAGTGTAATGGCATTTAACATGCTACTGAATATGGATAAGATATGGTTCTTAACTCTTAAACAAACACTAACTCTGATTACTAAGAATAGTAAAGAATAATAAAAATTGCCTTACACATACTTTGCACTTCAACTGATAACCACGACCTGCCTGGGGCTGATATAAGAATTCTCCTCCCACCTCGGTTTCCATCTCTCCCATCCCAAAAGGAGTCATTAAGACCTGAAGAATCCCAGCTATGGGATCTCTGTGTTCTACCACCGATGCTTCAAACATAAAGCTACAATCAAGAAAAGTAAGGCTAATGTCATTATTTTATTAGTATATTAACCTTAGTGGTTAATACTACTTGTCTTCACTTTCATTGTACTTCTTTTTCCTTCAAACATTAAGAAAGACCTCGTGTTCAGAGCTAGCACAGAAGACTGATAGTTAAGAATATTTCACAGTTTCTCAGGTTTGCTTCAGTTTATGTTCAGCAAAAAACAAAGCCACCTACAGAACTGAATAGGCAAACTTCATATAAAAGTAGAATCTGGAAACAGGTGTCCAAAGAATCACTTTTTCCAGGAATGTATCCCTCAAATACAGGCATGCTGGAGAGCATATAAACATAGTTATATATAATATTTCAATACCACATATTTCACAGAACTTACTGTGATTTTCTGCCAAGTATTTTTTTGTCATTTAATTTAGAAAACTTCTTGTGGGGATAAAAGTAAGTGAATAATGCAGCTTTATAATATCTTAAAAATAAAATAAAACAAAACCAAAAACAAAAAAGGTCTAAATTACCATAAAAAAAAAAAAAAAGAAATAAAACAAATCATATGAAACATTAGACTTTCACCCTCTTATTGTGAAAGAGCCAAGCATTTTGCATTTCAGGCCGCCATGAGTTTTTGGATTTTTTATTTGAAGAAAGATAAGAGCAGAGGATGAGCTTAGTGAAAGGACAGAGAAATAAATTTGATTTCTGATAATGAGTTTCAGAACTGCTCCCAACTCTAAAAATGAAGGAGTATGTGAAGATTCTCAACTGTGTAGAATAGACACAAGTTCTAACTGGGACAAATGATACAGATAAGTAACAGTATAAGGAATAAATGTATGTGGAATATTAAAAAGTGTCAGAATAAATATCCCCTTCCAACCTAGCACCTCTCTGCACTTTGGGTTCACTAATACTCTGGACATAATTGTGAATAAATTTTGTCCCATGTTGGTAAATAGTGTTTAATCCATTTTATAGATAGAAGATGTCAACTATATCTGACCTTACTAGGAGCAAGCCTCATACAGACTACTGACTTGTATCTACCCATCACTTTAGATCTTCAGTCCTTTCAGAACAAAATTCAGAAGAAAATATTCGGTACAAGTAGCTTTTTTCTGCATTGCTTAATTTGATATATTAAAGATATGAAACTACAGCAGCAAAAAGTTGGAATATATCACCTATATTAATGAATG
Source organism: Anas platyrhynchos (assembly GCF_047663525.1). Lineage (NCBI taxonomy): Eukaryota > Metazoa > Chordata > Aves > Anseriformes > Anatidae > Anas > Anas platyrhynchos. The sequence goes on along the minus strand of NC_092598.1, from coordinate 16,756,111 downwards.
TTTCAGATCAATTTAACCAGAACTGAATGACATATTTTCTGAATGACAAATCAATATGAAAAATAATGAAGTAAGATTCTTTGTGGTTTCCCAAATTCTTTCTAGTCAAACAGGGTTGTCTTGCATTATTTATTGGCTGTAAGTACAACTAGATCCTGTTGTGTCTTACAGTACAGAATAAATATACACCAATTCTTTCTTCTGCATTCTTTCAAGAGTTACACATTTGAAAAGGAAAAAGTTAACTTTATTTAATTGGCATAAAGATTAAGAACTTCAAAGTTAAAAAATAAGCTGCAAATGAAAAAACTATTTTAATTATCTGTTATTGGTAAATTTTTTTAGGTTTATCTACGTTTCCTCCAGATAATTTTTCTCTTGAGCCCATGACTATATACTAAGGCCAAGACTCCACACAAATCACATTTATGATTAATTATGAATCGCTGCAAAATAAGTCATACAAAATAGCATAAAGCATTGCAGTAGAATCTACAAGCACAAAATCACATGTACTGTACAAACAAGCAAGGAGAGCTCCCCTTCTTGTGAAAGCTTTTTAACTTCAGAATGACAGGTGGGTACTTTGGATAACAGAGCAAAAGGTGATCAAACAGGGTGATCATTAAAATTTATTTCAAAATGTAATTGTCAGAGACAGTTCCATGGTCCTATTTAGTGGGCCAGAGACAGAAGTATTTATTTTCTTTCCAATACAGCTAGCTGAAATGAGTCCTCCCCAATGTCTATATCTACCATTTAATTTCTGACTAGGAATGTACTTTTGACTGTCCCTCATAATAGCAGCAAAAGCTTTTTTTTTTTTCCTACAGGTAGAAGGAAAGTCGGACAAAATCAGCTAATACTTGGAGATTTTTGTGAGAAAAACAAAAGGCACAAAAAGAGGAATTAAGCAAAAATGACCAAGGAGGTTACTGACATCAATTTTGCATCATCCAAGCTGGACATCACCATTCCCCAATAAAGGCAGGGATGACAAATGTCATCCATTGAAACCATTGATCCAGCAAAAAATAAATAAATAATAAATTAAAGGGGTCCTTCAAAGGGAAAAGAATTCATTTCTGTTGAACCCAACAGTTATCAGTGTGTGAGTACAGTTAATTAGAACTGCAGGCAAGCATATCATTGAGGCTACGAACCAGAAAAATGATGCTTGTAACAGTAAGTGGAATGACATGAAACAGGGCATGCTGTACTGTACCAAGGACAGGCAGGAGGAGGTTTGCCTGGCAGCATTTTTTACTATTAGAACCCATATGAAGGACTTATACACTTGTAGGTGTGTGTACTTGTGAAAATGTATCTATGAAAATGTATTCTGGAAACAACCACCCAAAATATGCCAATATATATATATTCACTTATGCCAAATAAAAATATATTGCCTTTGTAATCAGAGGGAGAATGACAAAACTGAGCAGAGGCTTCAAACAGCAGTAGGGATACAGTACAGGAATGAGAAGATTAAGAATCCAAAGAATGCATTTAGAGTCAACTGCTAACATAGGAAAAAAAAAACCTTGCTGAGGTTTTCAAACTTATTAATTACTACAGTTACTCTTCCAGATAACTTTTGTCCATTTAAAAATATGGACACGATAATAGCAAAAAAAATAAAAGCAACATATTGTTAGATCTTTCTGCATATTCATTTTTATTTAAATTTAAATAATTGAAGCTTACCTACTCAGAAGTATTGGAAACTTAACCAAAAGTAAAAAAAATAATAGATATGCTATCATCAGAATGAATAGATTTGCAGTTTTCTATAAAAGACTCAGAATGTTATCAAAATAAATAAGGCTATAAGCAGAATATGGATGGCTCTTTATAGGAATTATCAAAAAAAAAAAAAGTCAAATGTTTCTGTAATTTGCTTTTAAACAACACTTTATAAAAATTGGATCTTTAACACCACTTAAGACAGTACATCCAATCACAAAATTGTATTTAATGTCAAAACATGCTTGCATATTATAAACTCTATGTCTTTAAGTGGTAGGTAAAGATGAAAACAATGACTTGGTTTTTGGAAGGGGGTGGGAATTGCAAGCAGCAGTATGTCCATCCACAAGGGGCTATGCTAGGGTTACCAAGCTAATTTAACTTGTGACCTGAACTAGACTTTTGAACCCATTCTTTCAGAGGTGAAGAACCAGGGTATTAGGCTTGATTCATTTAGAAGTGCTCTACCAACATAATGAATGTTTTTAATAAGATCTACAACTCTACTGGGAAAACAGTACAAGAAAAGCCCAAGTGCTCCTTTAATGTTTAAAACTTGATTAAATATTTACAGTAGCATAAAACTGAAAATCAGCAAGCTCCTCCCTAACTTGATTGCATCAAATTATGTTTATGCCAGCCTATGAAAAATAACAAATCTTACCATTACTAGAAACAAATACAAAAGCTAAATTCACATTTACATTTTGTGTCATCTTTGTCATATGCTTGTGTGCTTTTGTCTACATGTGCATGATTCCACCCACTCATCAAGGAAGAAACAGAACTAGATATACTCACGTTTATTAAAAATTCTATTTGCTTTCTAAATACTGTGGGATATTTGAGAGGGAATACTTAACCCCCCTATATTTTTTTTCTAAAGGATTATTTTTGATATTTGTCTATCAACCAGCTATTTTCACTTTTGTTTTGAATTTTCAGATTTCTTTTCTTGTCCTTCAGGGTAATGAATGTAAGCTCCTTTGACAAAAAAGCTCTTTTTTTCCTCAGCTGCCTCCTCATACAGCACACACACAACTTGCAATTTACTTCAGTACAAGGTCTAACCAAGCATTCAGGTGCTGAGGCCTTATCAGCATGGCTTAGGAGGAAAATGTTTCTGTGAAAGTCCACAGACCTGAGAGCAAAATGGAGTTCATATAAAAGATTATTACGATTGAAAGGGTTTATAATCTCAGCGTATCAGATAGAAGTTAGTGAAAGGAAATATAATTTTATAAATATAGAACTGAGACAGAGAAAATGATTTGGGCAAAGTTGTACTATAACCCAGTGTCCTCTGCAAATGAAACATCTATTCAAACATCTGAATAGAAGTGTCAGACTTAGCAATGTTGCTGAAACTACAAAATCCTGAAGAAAAAAACAAAAAACAAAACACCACCACCAACAACAACAACAAAGAAACAAAAACCACAATTTTCTCAGGAATGGATTACTGTGCTAAAATAAACGTTGGTAAGTAAAAGAAGAAAAGAACAGGTTTGGCTCTTTGCAAATGAAGTCATTAAAAAAAATTAGAAGTGAAATCACTGTAGTAATAATAAAACAATTTGATTCTATTTTTGACCACAACATCTGTCATCCCCTGGGGAGTTAGCTCTTTAGAATGACTGCCTATAGGGCTTTCAAAAAGCTGATTGTTATTTAATTTATTTAATAATTTATATTTTATATATTTATAGTTTATTTAATTATTTAATAATTGCACATTCTCAAGTAGCAATACAGCTATACACCCCCACAAGCCTATAACACGCTTAAGCAAGGACCCAACAAATCCTGAAAACACAGAAAACAGGAATCCCACAGCTTCCATGTTCCAAGGCACTCCTCAGGGAAAAGGCTGAAAAACTGATGCTTCTTTCACCCTCTAAATCAGCTGCTGGAAAACCACAAAGGCTTTCCTGTATCCTGCCAAAAGTATACGGAAGCCAGTATGTTTCCACAAAAACACAAATCAGTTAGCGAGACCAGTTCTTCCAACCAGTGGTAACATTAATGAGAATATTAATAAAAATAGGAGACAAAACAATGTATTTCTTAACAATATGCTTTACAAAACCAGAAGCAAGCAGGGTGATTGACTCAGCAGAGCAAACCACCAAGACTATGAAATCAAGACTCCTGATCGAAGTCAAGCTGTCATTTTGTGCAAGTTGTTAACTTCCTCGTGCCTCAAGCTTCCCAGATGTACAGTTTGGCAAAAATACACTTTCAATGAAAAACAGATGCTCTTTCAAAAAGGTGAGCTTTCAAGGATAAATAAGTAGTTCAGATTTTATTACCTAAAAGATTTCTACATCTACAATAATTAGACTGTTTTGGTTTAATTTTAGAATTGGGGCATTAGTAAGAATTCATAGGAGGAAACCTATAATTGCTAGCTACCTTTCATTCATTCATATAAATATGAAGAGCATATATAATGCACTGCAAAGCAAGCAAACTGTTCTTCATGAATTACACTACTTCGCTGTAGTTTTCAGCTTTATGTACTCAGTTACAAATTACCATCTGTACCATGTATGTTAATAGCTAGATGATAGTATTCATACATAGAGGCAACCACATTCCATCTGCCGTGCAGTTAGGCCACCCATAACTCAGTCCCACCTTTAGACAAAACAACTGCTGTTTACTCAGACTGACAATGAAATTAAATGATTGATGTCACCAGCAGCTACCATCTAACATTCAACCAAATGTGCATTTAGCATTTAGGCTTCACCTGTTCCAGGCATAAAACAAAAATGGGCTTTTTTCACAGCGATCACTTGTCTGACTCAGCTGCAACTTCAAGGAACCACCAGAGGAAAGCTGCCCCTCACCCTCCACCCTTCAGTTGTGTGTTTAGTAGGTATTTACTTTCCTAGAAACAAACAAACAAACAACAACTGTCTGTTGTGTACAAAGAGATGTTAAAGTATTCACAGCCTTACCTGAAAATAATTTAAATTTACCAGTATTATAAACTCACATTTGCAAACAATGCAGATTGTGATGCTAAAATAGAAGCTTATTTTATAATAATTATGAGAAATCTGATATTGATACACACCAACTAGCACTCAACTCCTGGAATCAAATAAAGTCCCTCTAAGGTTTCAATGCATTCTTGGAAAGCAATCAAAGGCCTCTTTTTCCATAAGTTTGTTATTTATAGAAAAGCATTTGATTGTTGCATTGAAGTGTGCACTCTATGCGTAAAAAGGTGTTTATGGGTTTTAGTACAGTATAGTTAATACCCAAGCAATACCTAGCCCTTTTATAATAAAGAACCCTTACTGAGAGGATATATATTGTACTTTTCATCAAATGTACAGAATACAATTACATTTGCTGGTGGTCTATAATGTAAAACCTAGTTGAGCCAGCCTATAGCTTATAGATTTGTTGTTTCACATACAACATTTAAGAACAGTTACATTTCTGTACTCAACTGAAACTGAAGAGTAAGATTTGAGAAAAACATTCATTTTTTGTTTCAATGGACCCTATGAAAACTTGAAGAATAATTTAAAATAAAAGCTACAATGCTCAGGAAATAATATATTCTTTATGCTAACTCAGGACAGATAATTACACATTTTCCCACAGACAATAAGCAAATAAAAGGTGCAAAGAACACAAAGAACAGACCTTCATGCACACAACAGATATGGTCACAGTAAGTACAAATGGAACAAACACGGGCCTAACAAAACCCTCATCCACATCATAACTTTAAGCATCCTATGGGCCATGCAGTTGACAATATTTCAAAAACACAAGAGGAAAGAACTACCCATAAAATTAAAAACTCTATTACAATGAAATCCTATGAAAGCATTACCTGTTCCTGAACATTCAGAATGAAAAATTGAACACCAGTTCACAGATTCTGATGAGAATAGAGATACTTTTCCAATCATGTAACATCTAAAGCTTAATGTTACAGTTAAGATCAATAGGCGAATTAGAAAAACAAGGTTTCACAGGTCGCACAGTTTCACATAGTCCCAAAGTACAATTTGAATAACATGCTTTTTTTTTTTTTTTCCTCCAGAGTCGAGCAGAAAAGAGAATCAGAGAACATCCCAAGTTGGAAGGAACCCATAAGGATCAAATCCAACTCCTGACACCACACAGGTCTACTCAAAATTTTAGACCATGTGACTAAGTGCACAGTCCAAATGCTTCCAAAATTCTTACAGGCTTGGTGCAGTGACTATTTCCCTGGGGAGCATGTTCTAGTGTGCGACCAACCTCTCAGTGAAAGAGCCTCTTCCTGATGTCTAGCCTAAATGTCCCTCCCCTGACATCATTCCTGCAGGTCCTATCACTGGTGATTAAGGAGAATAGGTCAGCACCTGCCCCTCCATTCCCTCTTGTGAGGAAGTTGTAGACTGCGATGAGATCTCCCCTCAGTCTCCTTTTCCAGGCTGAATAGGCCCAGTTCATATGCCTTCCCAGACGCTCCTCATATGTCTTCCCCTCTAGTCCCTTCACCATCTTCCTCACCCTTCTCTGGACACTCTCCAACAGTTTTGCATCCTTTTTGTACTGTGGTGCCCAGAACTGCACATAGTACTAGAGGTAAGAAAGTAATTAGAAATTGCAAAATTAGCAGTTTCTGAGATGCTTCCTTTTGATACCTACCAGAATTTAGCATGGGTACTGGCTGAGGGATAAGTTCCTAGAAGCGACACATCTTTTTAAAACATGCCTAAGCATATCTAAGATTTAACAAGTTGTGCACCAACTGCATAAGAATAAATAAATTCTGATATGACCTACATCTTGCATAAATCCTGCAAAATCTACTGGCAAAAAGCAGGCACCTTACACTTCATATATATCAATTCTTTCCATCATACCACAGCCACAGATGAGCAAAATACTCAAGCACAGTAAGTGTGTCAGTTGGAAGATCCCTCTTCAATCTCCCAGAATTGGACGCTTTGTGGCAGTGGTTATACCAGCACTGATTCCAAGTCTCAAACAATCCTGACAGGCATGGTAAACTATATGAGGTGGCTACTGCTCAATTTAACAATCTTGATGCATTTTTTGTACAAAAGCCATCCATACACCCACAAAAAAAAACATTTCCTTTAGAACTATTTTATAGATAAGATTTACAGATATATTTAAACACTTTCCTTAAATCAGGCCTTCCAGAGAAGCTTTACATAAAAACAAAGTGGATGACAAAAAAAAGCAGCAAGTACAATCACAGATGTTAAATGCCTGAAAGGCATTTTGTTGCATTCAAAGTTATTACATGAGACCAATTTAAGATAAAGTATAGAAGTTCTATAAAATCTGTCACTTTTAGGCTATATACAGGCCAAATTCTCACTTTAATCATCATCTAAGTAACAAAATATCAGTAATAGATGTTTGAGGATACTGGAAGAAATGTAATATTTATATGTATAAAAGCCATTTCATTCTGTAAAATAAACCAAATTAAGAGAATTTAATATACAGTATGGTGAATAGCCAGGTGGACAACAAGCTAGGTAATGTGAAAATGCCAGCATAAACAGCCTCACAATCCAACAATTAAGTCAAGGAGAATAGGAGATTTAATATCTAATTACAAGAAAGAACCATATGTTACAAAGTCAAGAGTTTGCAAAGAGATGTATTTTGGTAGAAAGCAAATTAGTAGCTTATTTGAATATTTTTGTTAGCACACCAAAGAGTCAAACTGCTGAATTTATGATAGAAAATTGTTTTAAAACCGCCTTTTAAAGCAAAATAAGTCAGGTGGAAAACAGGAATTTTATATATTCCCAAATTTTGCAAAGCTGATCCAGAACTCATCTTACTGAAAAATCTGGCTGGATTAATTCTTAATTTAGACTGCACAAACCTTTTCATGATTTCAATACACTCTGACTGCTGTGATCACAAACCTCTTCAGTACTTCACTAACATTAAACGTACAAGCAGTTAAACAGGTGATTTAAGTGTCTTGCTGGGTCAGAGCCAGAATCTTCAGCACTCTAGGGGTGTATCCACCCCTCTAAAGTAGAAAAATATATTTACAGAGCTTAACAGATCACCTTGTGGAAAGAAGCAGCCATTTAAAATGTATACCATGGTTAAAGAAACTCAAAAATAGGTTGAATTTGATTATGTTTTCTTTTTTTTTTCCTGTGCAAAAACAAAATAAGCTACAGTATGACTCTGCACAGGTATTTCCAAATCAGATGAGCATCTACTCCATGTTTCAATCTGAAGTGCAGTAGGGAGACACAGATATCTTCTCTTGTGTTCCACCGCTGATCTTAAAATTTGCTTAGAACCATTACACATCTTGACAGTTCTCCAACAATATGTTACTCTGTTATACAGGTGGAAATTCCCATAAAAATATAGGTGAGTCCCGTTAGTATAATGACTTGAATAAATTATTTGCTTGAACTAGGTTTCATAACATCCACTCTTTTCCATCTCTGACACCAAGCTTCATTCAGACAAAGTGACAACTCTGCTCAATCCAACGTTTGTTGGGGCGGTACGAGGAAAGCTGTGCATTCAATGAGGTAAAGTGAGAACAATAAGTTGCACAGGCACACCTGGAATTTGCACTAACTTAGTTTTGTGAACTAATTCACATCCTTTAACATATTCCTACTCCCCGGTGACATGGATAAGTGCTTTCAAACTCATACGTTACTATTTCAAAACATGTTTCAGCTAAGCATTTAATCAGATCAGGCAATGTTGGGTTAAAGAAGTTCCTACAATACAGTTAACAGAAAGGATGGTCAAATAAATATTTGCAACTTGACCAGCAAAGTTATCTTCTAGGATTAATCCAATCACAAAACAAAGCAATCTGTTTATACAGATGATTAAAGATTATGCTATATTACGTGCAAATTTAGGTTGGTTTATGACTATTAAGAGATTACCTTTACAAAAAATGTTTGCTAGTAATTAAATATTGTTCTTGTAGAGAAACTCAGAATAAACGGATGAAGTGAAATCTGATAGAGTATGCATAATCCAACACACTGATATTGTACACAACTTAAGCCATGTGTTTGTACAGGAGAATATATTAAACCCCATCTGTTTTAACCATTTTTAATGTTATAAATTAGGAAAACATCAAAAATGTCAGGAGACAGCGAACACTTATTTGTTGTCTTTCAGCTCTATATTTATTAGACAAGTTTGTTATCAAACTATTCCTCCAAACATGAAAAGAACAGCAGGCCTTCTGGAAAACCAGATGGCTGCTGTGGTTTCAAAACATGTTCTGGAAGGGTTATATAGTTTACATTTTTTCTTTTTCATAAAGGATTGTGTGGGATGTGGCATGGTTCTCAGACACAAAACTCTTGCAAAAAAAAAAAGCAAAAAAACCCAAGGGGTATGTGGGTGGGAGAGAGGGACTACTTGAGGATACAAAAAGAAAGCAAAATTATCCATGTCAGTGAATCTAGGAGACCTTCCCGTAAGAAAAGAGCAACATTTCATCTACAAAGGAAAAAAGTTACCACTATAAAGAAAAAATGCTTTCAGACTGCACAATCTTAGACATTTCACTGGCTTTCTCTGAAACAGAAGGGGGCCCTAGACACTGAAATTAAATGGGGGAACAGAAAGAATAGCAAACCATCAGAAGAAATATGTTTGATGAGATGAATTACATGCATGTCAAGAGGAAAAAAGGGAAAAAGGTCAGTCTATCAAACTGAGAACATAATCATATTGCAAAAGGAAAAATGTTTAATAACATTTGGCTAGTCATTAAATCAACACGCAGCAGGAAGAAAGCACAAATACAAAAAGAACTCAAAGCCCAATTAAGGGAAGAATTATAAAAAGCAAAAAAAAAAACAGAATCCATGACTAACTCCAGTACTTTGTGTTTTTGTTGTTTGCCATACCATTTCCTATTACAACCTTTTGTTTTGGAGCAGAAAAAAAGTAGACATTTAAAAAAGCATTTCCTAGGATACTCTCTTCATTCCTAAGACACTGTCTTCAGATAATAAAAAAGAAGGAAATTTAGAACTTGGATGGACTCTGAGACTGGGATGGTCAATCTTCCTTACCTTGAGTTTTATCCTTATATAATAAATAAAATTCAATTTATTTTTTTTTTGACATATTTCTGTTACAGAATATGGATAAATCTCAACGCTCCAAAACTGTCACAATTTTCTGAACAAGTCTGTTTCTAAAATTTATTTTAAAAGAATTAAGAAAAAATTTTGATATTGATGACATGACACTAAAAAGAATCCCACAAAAATTATTTCAGTAAGTTTTAGCAAGTTGCTCAAACGTCTATATGATGATGTTCTATTCTAATCTCAAAGAAAAAAATTTACAAAGCTATTTTCTGACCTTTTTTCTACCAAAATCTGCATTTCTCTCTTTCCTTTGAGAAAATAAACAATTTCTCTAACATTCTAACATAATAATTTCTCATATGCATGTTTTATTTTACTGTTAAAAAGTGATACTATTTTTTTTGTCTAGGCTGTACTAGAAAGAAATTCCTGTAAATCTGCTGTACATCATGCATTTCATTTATGAGGCACTGAGATAGAGCCATGCTCTACACAATTAAACCACAAAAGCATAGCAAGACTCTAAGGATGTGTGCATAACGAAGAGTTAAGTGCACATGTGCCAGGATTTTCAGACAATGGTCATGCAATTCAGTGTAGTGAAAATTATTACTTTACTGCTTTTGGATCACTCCAGATTTGACAACTTTATGAAAACAAACAAACAGAAGTGGTCAATGATCTTTTTGCTAAGACTTAAGTAGCAAGACACAAACTCAATTTTCATGCACGAGGTATTACAATTGATTGGGACAAACACAGGAGATGGGAAGCTATTCTCATACTCATGAGTTCTGATGATTAAGCTCGGGAACAATAATTTTACTGCCCTGACCAGACTCACCTGTTTGGTATGCAACATAGAACAAAATGAATGTAAGAATCAAATGCAAACAAAATTCATTACCCAAAAATAAGAATCAGAGTAACCAAACTATTCAGGCGTTTGTCACATACATATGGAAGGTGTGAAACATTTAAAAGGCTTCCCAAGGAAATTCCAGTTTTTAGAAGGTATAAAGCATTCTAGTAACTGTGGGAATATTATTTTAGGGAAACATGCTTCTTACCAAAACCACTGAAGACAATCATCAAATGACAAAGCACAATCAGTACTTTATACAATACAAAGTGATCAATATATTATTTGAGAATGCCACTTAAAGACTTAATAAAAAGGACAAGATCATTTTAAATCACTTCAACACTCTTTTTAATGACTATTCTGTAAAATCTTACATTTTGAACAAACACTACAGACATCTCAGTATACACTTCTCAATGTTTTACCTAAACCAAAATTAACATTTATGGAGAATATCCACAGCACATGAGTAAGACTGAGTCAAACACTTGCATTGCAAACTGTATTTTCACTAACGATTTTAAATACAAGAAACCCATTTGTATCCCCTCTACCCTTCCCCCCCCCAAAAAAAAAAGGTTTTAAAAAGTGTTTTTCCTCATCTCCTCTCCTTGTTTTGTAAAGATGCTTTAAAAAATGTATTATTTTCTCCAAGCTATTATTAAATAATTCTTGAATTACAGTATTGTATTTTAGTTTTCATCACTCATCACATTTACCCACAAATACTACTACATTTTCTTCACTCAAAACATATCTTTTATTGATACGGTGCCTGTGATAATGATGCAGGTGAATTTTATCATTCCTTTCACCCTACTAGTAATGAACAAATTCACTGCTTATTACTTTGGACTTGATCTCTAGCAAAACACTACTGGAACAAACAATTTGATTTGTCAACACCTTTACAAGGACTCCTCAATCAATGTCACAAATCCAAATTTAAACAGCAAAATACATTTGACTGCAAGACCCCAGACTGATTAGAGCTCCGAGTTCAGTGAATTGCACCAGACAGAACAGCAATCAGATTATTAACTCCACTTGAAAATACTCTCTGCTGCCTGGGATTAGCATGCATATTTTGATATAGATCGATAAGCAATCTCCTTTCTATAAGAAATGCCTGCAACATTCATTTGGCTGATCAAAGGTATATATCAGCTTGTTGTGACAGCTAGCTATTGTTGCCCTCCTTCTTTACAGGAGAGCCTCTATTAAAAAAAAAATAAAAAAAAATCCCTGGCTCCTTTTCACTTAATAGTGGACGTCAACAGAGAGTCACAAAATTCCATCTCCTTCTCAATACCCAAACACAATTAGTACAGAAAGGACTTCTGCCTTTTTTGAGGTAACTTCACTTTCACTTCTTGATTTTTTTTCCTACTTCTGAAACTGAACATTCTTTTCAAGCCTTCCAAACATTTTATGATACCGTTCTCTGCTTCCCATGTAATTAAATTACAAATACAGAAAAATGAAATTTTGGGTTCTGTATTTTGCAATGAAGATAACATTTTAAATTTCAACAAATCTTTCCTGGCTTTAAGTTAAAAAATACACCCTTTGAATGCTAAGGTGTTTGCAGAACATAGTCTAGTTCCAGCTAACCCATGAAAGAAAGACAGTAAGAGCTTTTCTCCATAACATAACATGAACTAAGCTCTGGATTTTGTTTCATCTGCAGATGAACTGAAAAATTAAATCTGCCTTTAAAAAAAAAAAAAAAAAAAAAGCACAAGCATTTCATCCCTCCTCTAATTACATATGAAATAACCACTATCTCATCTGAGCTTTTTATCTTTTTAATAAAAAAAGACATACTTTAAAAAAGACAAGCACAGCTTGAGAAGCAGAGGAAACTTTCAGAAGTGAGATCTGCATAAAGAAAGCTAGATGTCATGCTGCAAGAATGATGCCATCAGAAAGTCAACATGCATTTTGCATTTTGATGTTCTGAGAAGGAGGTACTCTATCAGTCCATGAGAAGGGTATTCCAAAAATCAAAGGCATTCTCCAGCATCACCTGCAATAGGTTTTTGGAGGAAAAAATTCCTAACCAAGATCAGCTGTGCTTCTGAAGGCCTGAAGCATAGCAGAGAGGATTCTGTTGTTCTGCACACAATTTAAGTACAGATAAAAGAACAAAGCAGCTTTCACTACTGTTTTTTTTTTTTTTCCCAGTTTTGATTTTATTGATGAATTATTTATTTTTTTTTTTTTTTAGTTATTATTACTTGACAACATTCTACAGCTTAGTTTCACTCTAAATTCCCACACCACTGAACACAATGAGCCGTTCCCACTGCCAACAGCTTTGCTCCCATGCTTTGTATTGGAACACTATTGTGAGCACACCTTGTGCTCTGGGACTTTTGGTGAGAATAAACATATTAATTCTTATTCCACCCTTATCTCCATGCTAATACAGCCCCTTCACACTTGAGATCAGCACAGGAGATCTGGACCTATTGTCTGAATCTGGTCCAGTATATGCAACTTCTCTACGCTACATTTATCAGTGTAAATTTCAGTCTTGCACCATTTTCCCTAACACTTTCTTTCACAATACTGCTTTTGTTCTACTCATAGGCCTACTTCTAGTAAAGTGGGAGATTATTTCCTAAAGTACTGTAAATAAAATAGCTTCTTCACTACTGAATACTCAAGGAAAATACTGAGCTAATCATTTTAACATTTACAGTTAGAAAACAATAAAATATGGTTAAGAACTACAAAGTCTTTTTAACCCTGTGAGTATATACACTTTGATGTACAAAATAAGCCTACATTTTCCAACACAACAGTCAAATACATTACATGGCAATTTTGTCTGCGCATGTTTACCCAATGTACACAATACTAGCTAAGATGATAGAATGTATACTATTACAATGCTTGTTAGATTTGTGCCAGCAATTTTCACTGATACGACTAATCCATCATCTCTTCTATTATTATTTCTAATCACTGAATTCAAACTGGACAATGTGCAACCTAGAAGAAAAAGCTAGATTATTCTGGGTATACCTTTCAGCTAAAAATGGGAACCAAATAAAGCATGTTTTATATGAAAGTAATTTAATTGTTAAATTTAAAATGAATATATATATATATAATATATATAAATATATATTTATATAAATAGCTCTACAACTGCACCTTTTTAAAAAAATCAGATAGTTCTAATTATTTTCCCAGGGGAATTTTTGGGTTGCAAAATAATCCTTTCAGTTTTCTAAAATCAACATTCATTTCCCTTTGCATATTACATCAGTAAATCAAAGAAAATTTGGCATCCTTATATTACCTGAAAACCCTAGACATCTCTTTCTGAAATAAGAGATTAAATTTAAAATGATTATCCAGATTATTGAATTGTTAAGAGGATCAATGGATTTAATAATATTGTTAATACAGAACAGGATAATTGCTTATTCTTGCTAAAACTCATGGAAAGAACAGTAGTACTTCCTCACCTTTCACAAAACCAGGAAGTAAAAATTGACAAGTTTTTCTTTAAAGGCTTTTCAGAAGCTAGTAATCTATATCATTAGGTACAGATAGCAGCTTCATATTTTAATAAGAAATCTTAGATGGAAAACAAAGGATTTCAAGACACAGGTTCTAAATCTTTAAGCTTCTTAACATGCTCATGATTTCTTTAATGTACTAAGTCAAACTCAATAATACATTCATTGATTTTTGCTGAGAAATTCTATAGAATACTGCTGTGCTAGAATGGGAAGTAGGAAGTTTGACTAACGTATCCTTTTACAGTTATTAATAGCACTAAATGACACCTCATTGTTTATCTGTTAAATACCATCTTGGGTAGTGTGACTGTTCAAAAGAAACAAAAACAAAAAACTCAAAATGCTTATAAAACAGATTATATATATCCAACTTTTTATATATTCTACTTAGTGTAATAATCTGTTGGAGGTTTCCTAATTAAATCTTAATACCACTGATTCAAAAAGTTTGCAAAACACCTGCAAAAGACTTCCTGTTACTATATAATTATATGATAAACTACAGTGGGAGATTTTTAGTTTTTATGTGAAATAAGTGTTTCTGGATAAACTTTTGCTGCTTTTTATTTGGCACAAATATATATTTGATAAGAACGTTTGCACAAGTACCTTCATAGTTGATTTTTGCACTGATGCAAATAACATTTGTCCATTTCTTAACATTTCTGTTGCACATAAAACATACATCATTTTTGTCATTCCTTTCTCAACAACACCTCAGCCTGACTGATAGCAGATTTTGAAATCAATCCATAGTGGTAGAATAGCTCCTTTAAGCAGAGGAACTCACCGTTGGCTGTCTTCCCCAAAATTAAGCAGTTTTCTAACAAGGATAACACATTGGTGTTTACAACTAGGAAGAGGTAAAGCCAAAATCCCTTGCATTCCATCAGTCAGTTCCCTCAATTACAATGGAATAATTTGAGTAGAAGTTTAATTTAGTCTTGCATACCTAGAACCACACCTACAGCAGACCATGAAGAAGAGCATTTAAAGCTACAAAATAACCTGACTAGCAAAAATACAAATAACAAATGATAATTTGCACTTTCAAGTACTTTACTCAGACTGCTTATTACTCTACTAAATCTACATTCATTGATATTTTTCATTTTTGACAAGAGTAGGCCTTTATGTAGAATATTCATTCTACAGGAAATTAATCTTCATTAATCACCATGGCTGTACACTGACACAGTGCCTACATTAACTGAATTAGACATTTTACTTTCCATTCTACCCCAATCATTTACTAGTTTCAAACTGAGAAATTATTTTTGCTAGCTACAATTTTGGATGAAATCTATTGTTTGATTACAATGTGGGAAATTATTAGGAGAAATGAGATCTTAGGAAAAGTAAAAATAAAAGATGCATTTAAAAATAGCATTACATATACAGAATTGTGGATTTGTTTTTAAAATTGGCCCTAATCCCATGTTTCAAACATGGCAACACAATTTATAGCTTGGATTGACACCTAGGTTCCATCCTATGAAAACTGAAGAAAAACAGTTTCATAGACCCAGTGGGATATCTTCATCTAGGGCTATTTTTGATCTGTTACCATAGTGCTATATTCCCCCCATGCTCCCCTTTAGGCAAAGAAACAATAAAGCTCTATTGTAAACAGCTGTGTACCTACATACACCAGCTTGCAGTTTTTTACACTCCAGCACCATCTAACTTTTTAAGGCAAATTATAGAATGGTTGAGGTTGGCAGTGACCTCTGGAGGTCATCTGGTCCAACCTTGCTAAAGCCAGGCCACCTAGAGCTGGTTGCTCAGGATCATTTTTAAAATATCACCAGGGAGTGAAACTCTACAATCACCATATCCTTTCTGTGAAAGCTAGAGAACAACATGATAAAATTACAATTTTTAACAATAAATAAATAAAAAACAAACCCAACAACACTAATATAATAGGAAATTAATTTATCACATTAGGTAGAGGCATTAGCAATTTACTAGATAGCATCTTGCAAGTAGTGCCTAGAGAAACATGTGACACTCAGTTCAAACTTCTCCCCTCACAGCTTTGTCTTAGAGCTAACCAAGCCAAACACTTAGAAATAATGACAAATGTTATGCTGCTTGTTCAAACCATTGAGGTTTTAACATTTATTCATCTGAAAGAAATAACAAAGAAATCTTAAAACCTATCGAACAGGACATGTACCTTCAGAAAGCCCGTTACACACATTGTGTAAAACCTCCCAGAACTTAGACTGTACTCCATCTCACCTGGTGTCCACTTAGATCCTTAAAAAGAAGCAATTTCAACAGCTGCAATTGGTAGGATATGTTATACCACCAAAAAGGGAAACCATTCCCCCATTTTCAACTCTTGATTAAATGTGCATTTCAGTTTGGAGGTTAAGTGGAGACTTATAGCCTTTGTCATTTCCTAATATTTATAAGAAACGGAAAAAGAACACATTTAAAAATATTTACACACCAATGCTTCCAGCTCACAGTCTTAAAAACAAACAAACAAAAGGTAAGGGAACCTTAACTTTTGACTATTTCTCTATACAGACCTCAGTGACTTAAAAATCAGAGTACTTTTAGCGATACAGAATTGGTGCCTATCACTATTCATTTATTTCTCTGATGCAGGATGTAGAAAGCAAGAAATGCTAATGAAGCACAAATATATACTTAGAATCAGATGCAGAAGTTTGGCCTTAAGCATCTCAAAAATGGAATTGACTACTTCTTCAAACAGAAGCCATTACATGAAACAGGAAAAAAAGAAAAAAGAGAAAAAAAAAACAAAAAACAAAACTTTCATTGATAACTCTTCCTTACGCAAGCAATGCAACAAGAATTCAACAAAAATTCTCCGGAGGCTTCTTGGCAGAACACAAAACCTGTCCTGTAATACATGCTAGAACACAGCTCAAAACATCAGAGCTGCATTAGCGCTGATCTGGGCTTGATCCTTTTGATTTACATCAGAGTAAATCAAACTGAGTTACATGGAATGAAACAGTCATTTTTGAGTTTTAAACTAGTATTCTTTTAGAACAGATATTGATGAAACTATCCCACTGGAAGAAGAGAGGCATTCAAAAGTTTCAGCGTTAATTTCTTTGAACTAAAGGTTTTGGATATAGGACATGGAATTACACGATTGTTCTAAATAGACTGTTGTTCTGAAGAAGTTGGATATATGGAAAGAAAAATCAGATAATAAGATTAAATTATGGTAATAATGTGGTATACATGTAATGGGAGATACTAAATTTGTATTTAAGAGTGTAGTGTCTATTTTTTAATACCAATTGCACATTAAGTGTTCAAGCAATCCCTGAGGGTCTTAAAGGAAAAAGGAGCTGAAGGGGTAAAGATGACACTGGCTTTCAAATGATCACTACTGAACTGTAGTATACAGGAGAGAAAAAAATTTAATCTTCTCAGGACACTTACTCCTTATCATAGTGTGTCTTTAAAAAAAGATTTAATTACTTAAGCTTGGATATATTTGTCAGTATATAGCGCGTTACTATATTGGGATTAATGCTCTGAAGCATCCTTGTCACCTGAGATTTTCTCAGAATGTCTCATGTATAACTAAATACCATGTTTAGCATTTCAAGTCTTATGTAAGAGTCCTGCTTCTGTTTCCACAGAGCTTATGCTAAAAACAAGTGACTGATTTAAGTGATGCTGGTAGGCCCTTAGAGTGTAATTCTCTATTATCTTATCAGTGGTCAAGTCATGGAAGTGTAAATCTTATCTAAGGATTACATCTGAAAAGGATCATGATTTAAAAGATAGTAGCTCATAATCTATCTCCAACTGTTTATTGTATTTATGCTATTCATTATCTGGATTATGTTTAAAAGCCATGCACCTAACATACAGGTAGGCAACTGCATGCTTATATAAACAATATTCAAAATTCAAACTGAGTTTTCCCTCAAGAATATAACAAAAAGTAAAACAGCGACCCCAAAAGAAAAACAAACAAACAAACAAAAAACTTCTCTGAGCATATATACAAAACCCAAATCATTATAATCCAGAATGGAATGAAGCACAGCATCTATACACAGGAACAGACAGGAGCAGGGATACATTCTCTCCAGTATCAAATAATTTCATTAAGGAAGAATTCAAGTTAAGTGTTGGTCACAAAAAGCTCTCCTGTTGCTCTGAAAAATTCTCAGTTCAGAACAGTATTGAAGAATTGTCCCAGGAATGCAAACATAAGTGTTTGTATTTCTATAACACTTGAAACTCTGTATCATCTATAAACTATTTCAAGGTTATCAAGCACCTGTTTTCTTCAGTCTATTTGGAATCTATTTTTCAGTCTAGATCTCTGCAGACAAAGCCACATCCCTGAAGAGTCCTTGTGCCTTCCTTAGGTGCTCTGCCTGTGCCCAGGGGACGGCAATGCAGATCAGGTGTGCTGACACTAACTGAGGAATTAAATTTATATATAAACTGGATCTCTTATCTATGGTATTTTTGGACCTCCAGACCAATGCAAATTGCCTATAAACTAAACTGAAATAAACTCCACTTTGTGAAC
This sequence comes from Anas platyrhynchos, assembly GCF_047663525.1. Taxonomy (NCBI): domain Eukaryota; kingdom Metazoa; phylum Chordata; class Aves; order Anseriformes; family Anatidae; genus Anas; species Anas platyrhynchos. The sequence continues at coordinate 16,737,304 of NC_092598.1, read as the reverse complement.
ACCTGTGAAATTAAAAGCACCTATATCACTTAAATTACAACCCCAGAGCTCTGTGGACTGACTTGGTGGCAAGTTTACCCACCAATAATATGGGCAGTCCCATAACAGAAATTATGCATGAAGAGAAAAAGCATCTGCTTACGAACGAACCAACCAAGAGCTGAAATCTTTGGAAATACTTCACGTCTTTCATATGTTTAACCATATGGTTATCCCTCATACTGGTTGGAAACAAGGTTTGGATTTTGCACTACTGTTCCTTGCCTGGATAAAAGACAGACAATACCTACAGCAAAATATACAGCACTATTCAGCTACCAGCCACTTCTAAGGGCAATTACTTTCCTCTTCATTTCAGTGACAAAGGTCCTGTGATAATCCTACAGTTTCTCTATATGCACTAGGTAGGGCCACTACTGTACATGCTGCCCATACTTCTCAAAATCCTTCTGCTGATGTTCAGTTTATACTCAAACACACGTAAATCAAAAGGCATGACTATGCACCACCCTAAGTGAGGACAAAATACATTTATGAGGGAATTGCTTCAGAGTCATCTTCCCATTCCATGCCAAACTGCCAGTTAGTGAGCTCGTTTTCTTAGCTTTGCAAGGGCGAGCAGATTTGGGTTTTGTTTACAGCAAAAGCAAATGGCACACTAATTTTGAAGTGGCCTTTGGCCATCTAACTGCCACTCCATCTAGTTATGTGGTACTAAAACATTTCCTGGTATGCAAACCTCGTTTATCCTTCCTTTACCACAGAAATAAAGTATTCATAAACAAAACAAAAGAAAAAACCTTCCAACACCATCCAGCTTGTAAAATAACTCCCTGTAAAGAACAAATTTGACATAGTAAACTGGCCAGTGGTTTTCCAATTTTAAATGGCTAATAGCCAGCTGTTTGCCATGCCATTACAGTGCTCTGATAAACTCCTTGTGGCAGATGGGAGTTAGAAGGTGATTTAATAACTGCCAAATGAATCATTTATGAGCAAATCTTATTTTAACTGGAATGTTTTACTTTATAATGCAAATCTCTCAAGTGCACTGCAGACTAGAACTACAAATTGTAACTAAACATTTTAGGATAAATGATTAACAAACACATTGTGATCTCCAAACAGTAGTAATTTATTTTTCTGAAGAAGTTATGCGCTATTAGAATGCCAAAAAAAATAAATAAATTTATATCATACAGCTGACAGGCCGTTCCAAGGTGGCATAGTACAACTGCAATTTATAGAAAGAAATCTTCCAATACAAAAAAACTCAAGCCATATTAAATGAGCTGGAGAAAGTATTTAAACGGCCAACCAACCCAGCCACATTTAAGAATCCTCTCTCCAGGAAGCTCTAATACAAGACTACCTTTTACGTTCAATATATACCTAAAGGCTTATCTCCTGTACGGTTGTTAGCTCACAAGCCACTGAAACTGTTTTGTTACTACAATATCTCACCAGTAAGCACCCATCTGCTTCTTATAATCAGTTCACTTTAACTGAAGCCTATTAAAGAATCAATATTATGAGGTAAAGATGTCACCTCATAATATTGTCTCAGGCTACAGGAGTCAGTTGAATTTGCTATTTTACTAATGTTAGCTTATAGTGGGAAGGAGTTTAATAGTAGAAAGAAAAGGTAAAGAATTAATAAAGGTAAAGAACTATTAAAGGGTAAAAGAACATCATCCATCTATATGTTAAGGTCTTAGAGGTAGGAGTGCTCAGAATAATGATAGTACTACTCAAGTAAATGAGCATACTTTAAAATATAATCCTGACTCACAGGCACCACCCACTTAATTGCTTCTTTCATAAATTCTGCACAATCCATACATCATAAGAAAACATCAAAAAACGTTTTGCATAACAGCATTAAAATGGAATGCCGTGTTGTAATGACTCACCTGCTAAAGGTAAAGCCTCCCACTGCTTGTAACTAGAGCCAGACTCATCATCTGTTTTGTAGGCAGATTAAACTTTTGAGAGCACAAATGAAACATGAATACATGAAAAGTTACTCAGTGATGTCTTCCATCCTGCTGTTAGATAAAAATCTTCTTGGTGAATGTAAGGAATGGGGCACACAGTTTCTCAGGATCTGAATCTAAAGACTTCTTTCCCTTCACCTAATTTCTGTAGCAAATCACAAGCCACAGAAGGTAACTAATGTGCAAAGATTATATCTTTCTTACTTTATCAACACGACAATTATGTGTGTCTTAAATCAATCCAAGAAAAAAAAAATACCACCCTCCATCACAAAAGAAAAAAATAACACACAAATTAAAACAAACAAACAAAAAAACCAACCCTACACAAGCACAAAACTCTGCAAAAAACAGAAATATCTTGGAGAGCAATGACTAAATTATCCTGAAGAGCAGGTAGACTAGATTTGCTTTTGTGACATAGCAGACTATAGAGATCACTGTGATGGAATTTAGTAAAGCTACAGTTAGTTATTAAACCACAGTTTTGAGGTCAGGGCTCAGAGTTAGGGAATATTTACCCATCTGCACTACAAACAAAAGGGAATGCTAATACTAAGGAACACTTTTCTAGCTTTATGTACATATTTTTGTTTCACTGAGAGACAAGCAGATAACCCCAAAGCACTGATACTATAAAAGCTGAAGAGTGACAACTTTTTGTTGTTGATTTCAAGAAAACAAGCCATCTTGAATATAAAAGCTGCCACCCACAAAATGATGCTTTCTTCAACAGTTACCAGAAGAAAATGCACGGTAACGACTGTCTCTTGGAAAGCATAACATAATGCATTTTCCCAAACTCCAATAATCTTCAAAAGCATTGTTATTCCATCAGCAATACTTGATAAGGGAGCATTTTTTTCTTCTATTAATTTATCTATTGGCTTTTTTTTTTTTTTTGGTGAAGTTTTTAACATCCACAGCCCTACTAATGAAGTCCATATTTAATTTTTTCTTTCTCTAAAGGTTTGAGATTCTCACTTATTTAATAATGCAGAAAATTAGCTGTGCTTCCTTCTTATAAGGCATTGAGCAGTCAATGATTCCTAGGATCTGGAACATTTCTCCCCCATGCCCTTCCGATCACCTCACTTTTGTCAATAAGAACTAGCTTACTGATTGACGAGTAAATTTACCATAAATCTACATCTCTTACAGATATAATGAGTCCCCTTTTTAAGGGCTATTAATCAAGTATACTGAAAATACATTTTTACACAGCTTATAACGTTAACAAAAAAGTTACCATTGCCTGACAATTCTAGAAAGTACCTTGAGATTTACTTTGGTATGAGTATGGACCATGACATGAACATATACTTTGACATGAATTACATTAAAGACTAAGGCTCTCTGTAAGTATGCTAACAGGGGGCTGTCTGTGTATCCTTAAATATATATATATATATATATTTATATATAAATTATATATATATATATTAATATATATATTTATATATATATATATATATAGCTTTGAAATGCTACAGAGTTTTCTAGCATGGTACGGGTTTAACAGACTTTTGTTAAGACATCATTACAATAATCTTTTCAAATTAAATAAAATCAAGAGTAAAGATAAAGGTATAATTTTCTATAAATAAGGAACATAAAAAGAAAAAACTGTCAATAGCTGACATGTACGTGTTATAGAAGTGTGTATAATCATTACCTAAACTACTACATAATCTAATCCATGTTTATTAAAAATACATGAACTAAAACTGATCATCTTAATTTGAGGGTGCCCATTATACAGTTTCATTTCATGTGTACGACTTCATATATGCAGGCCCAGAAAATGTGTTACTATTCTGTAAAAACATGACTTCATTTAGCCAGAAACAAGTGCCCCATTTCAATCTAGTGTTTTTATGTGACAGAACTGAGAAGCATATCTTCAAAGAAAAACAGCAACTGAATTTGCCAATGTGGCACTATTAGAGCTGCTGACCTAATACTTTACCTGAATTAATGAGGACTGTGCCTAGCTAAGTCAAGCCTGTGCTGTCCACTCTGGTAGAATGCAACAATTTCAGTTTCTTGGAGGAAAAAAACAAAAACAAAAACCAAAAAACACCTAACGTCTGATAATTCATAAGAGGCCTTTTTCACGCTTCTGGAAATACGATCTGTCCATAATTCTTGAACAGGAATTAATTTGCTAAGAGGCATATTTTAAACATTGTTTTTACCCTTTAGCTTATCTGAATAAAATGACATTAAGTCAATTGTTTGTACTCAGTCTTATTTCTTGCTGGGAGACTTCAACTGAAATTACGTTATACTTACAACCTTTAAAAGCATTCAGACTAATACTGCCATAGAAAACTCCTTTACTAGTCTTACAAGAGATGGATAGGGATGAGGAGGGAAGAGATAGGAGGATCTAATAGGGCAGACATTATTACAAGCTTTCCAAAAGCACAGTTTATAATTACTCTACCTTTTTTCCAAGACTAAACTGGGGGAAGGTTTCCCTTCAACCTACAGTTCAAGACAATCTCTGAAAACACCTAGACAGTGCTGCAAGGTAAATTCTTAATTTCTCACTGTGCCATGATTTGTAGGCAACTCAAGTATATTAAAGTAATAAAGTATATTAAATATACTTTCTGTTACATGACGAGTACTGCAGAACTCAACCTAGCTCCATTGCATGCAGTTCTCAAAAATATTTTCAGCTATTTAGAAGCATAATCCCTGCTGCTACATTTATCATCACGTTATCTCCTTTGCATTGTTACTCCCCTATGTTGCCTGAAAGGGTTGCAGTATCCAATATCTTGCCAATAAATAGTCATGCTTAGTACTCACATCTGGAATTCTCTATGTGGGCAAGCAACAAAGCTAGCTTTAAGAATGGACAGACTTTTTTTTTTTTTTTTAATATACGAACTGCTGACAGGGATAGGATCAACCTGATCAGCTTTTATTGAGACATTTTTCAATATTTCTCCATCGATTATATCTATAATGTTCATTTAGACTCTTACCACTTACCACACACAGTGCAGCAATTTATTTTGCACGAGCACAAGAATCCACACAACATACACAAAAATATAAAAGTATCTCTAAGGGAATAATTAACATTTAAAAGGTTTCTAAATAATAAGATGTACAAATTTAAACAGTAAACAATCCTAAACACATACTGTAGGACTGCACAGATTTGGGGTGGGGTGTGTGGGGGGTTAATGTTCAAATGCTGTAGTGCACTCCACACACAAACAGTAATAAAAATCTATCACTTAATCATTTACATGTTGTGTAAAACAGCAGTCTCCTTTTAGTTAAGAGCTGCTTTATGTCGTTTTCATCGATACAAATGTTGCCCAAGTGATTGTGTGGGAGAATACAAGAACAGACTGTAATAAAATTAAAAATAACTTTCCAAGGAAATAGTATTTGGAAGGATTAATTACAGAAGTTCAAACAGGAGGCCATATGCTTTCCCCTCTCTTTACTGTTGAGCATACAGTACGCCTGTAATAAAACGGGGGGGGAAACTTTGTGCTAGTCAAAGCAAATCAATTCAATTACTAGGTGACTATTCAAGATATTTTCATGATTTCACGTGCCTCGATATAGTTTATCTAGTCATTTGGCCTCCACATTAATATTTTAATCAGCTGTGGAATAGATCTGTGGAATAAAACAGTTAGGCCTTTGCTACTATTCTCACATTGCAGGTATTTTTCAACTACTTAATAATGGGAGGAAGTTGGTAGTGTGGGTTTCTTTCCTTCCTACTTTGAATTTTCTGCTCTGAATATCAAATATACTTTCAAGACAATAGAGGTTTTCAAAGATTGCAGATGCAAATACTTGATAAGAACTTTCTTAAAAGTTTACAATATCATTTGTTTTTATGTTTTCCATTTAAGTAGTACAGAGTAAAAAAAGTCATTATGATATGACAAAACTTCACTAAAACCTTACATCACCATGCTGAAATAAGTATATATTCAATTGCATTTCTGACTTGACTTTCAAAAGGTTTCATTTTAGAAAATGGAGGTTACTTTTCAATTTCCAGCAGAATATCTTGATGCCTTTCCTTAATTTGGAGGATTAAAACAAACAAAAACATTTTCACAAAATATAACACTGATCTTGTAAGCAGGAGAGGATTTTGCTGACATTTAGTTAATGTTGGAAGTGGAAAATCAGAGCAAAGACATGATATGAATCAGAGATTTTAAACCCCAAATAAATTATGTGTAATGTGACCAAGCAGTCAAAATTCTTGACTATAGTTATTACTATCTTTTTATTCAATGAAATGTATAAGATTTTTATGTGATAAGTTCCCTATCTGTTGCCATCAGTACCTTAAAGAGTAGGTCAACAAATGAAAATCCATTTTAAAAACATAATGAAAGTAAATGACTTAAATTGACATTATTAAATATTGTAGTGTGTTGTATGCTCCCAGAATATAACATCACAAGAGGAAAGTGTTGATTCTCACCAATTGCTCCACATGAAAAATAACAACAAAACAAAAGCAACAAAAAATCTTACCTCTATAGTGCCTTAAAATAATGGAGAAAAGTTGCATTAAAACACTAGAACCAATTGGGGAAAAATGATTGAAATGCCCTATGCTCTGCAAGAATCAAGAGATTACGGGAGAATAATTTCCTAAGTATCCTCAATCTGTTGCAGACAAAAATAAAAATAAAAATGAAACAGTTGGTCAATAGCATGTTTTTCAAGAGCATTTAAATAAAATCTTAGGGAAAAAAAGCTGTAGAATTACTAATAATTATCAAATGACAGGAAGAAGTAACTTCAATTGCTTTTCTTGTTCTCTATCAATGTCTGAAATTCCATTTTATGAAATAATATCTTTATACACTGAAAGTTTTCTACAAATGTAAATCCATCACATCTAAAGTGAAAAATCCAGTAACAGTAAAGCTGGTTTCTATATTGTTTAAACATAATGCACTACTCAGTCTAAATCATAAGGGAATAAGGCACTTAAAATAGGGTGTCACATTTCGAGGTAATAAATAGCAGATTGATTCAACCTCCCAGTTGATCCTGCAGTTTACTTACATACAAGATGGAAAATAAAGTACTGAAGCCACTGTGATTTACTTCTCAGAAATGAGACACTCTATATTAGTGTAAATGAATGCAAAAGTCCAGCATTGACAATTTATTACATTCTTAGTCCAAGCTCTGATTAGATCAAATTGCAGGCTTTCTGAGCACACTGCATATACCTCACTTCAGTTTCCAGTAAACACTATCAGTGACATGCACATGTACACACATGCATTATATAACACACACAAATATAATATTATATATATTAAAAACAAACAAACAAAACAACAACACACAAAACTAAGTTTTTCGCGTATAACATTCTTTTCCAAAACTTGTCTGTCTCCTGTTTTTCCAATGGTGAGGGAAAGATGTTCTACCTCAACAGAAAATGTATTACTTAAGAGTATTTATATATGGGATTTTTCCTAGCAAATATTATCTAAAATTTGGAATTTAGATGAATTCTTGAGATATAAAATGACATTTAATACAAACATGATTCCTGAATTCTGTTTTGAGGTATTTTAACCTCAACTGGTTCTGTTTCATCCACTTAATCCCAAACATTTTGGATCATTTCACATTGGAATTTTAATAGGTTTATCAAGCAAAGACTATTTAAATGGCATTAAAATAGAAATTGAATTTAGAACTTCCTTTCTAAATAGTTTCACTGACATGCATTTAAATTTAGTTAATTTTTTAAAGTCAATTATTAGATGTACAGTGTATTTTATATTTTAAACTAATTATCAAAAGAGCAAAATGATTCAAAGGGAAAAATATACTAAGGTACTATTACACTTATTTAATCTCTAAACTGTCACTTACAATAGTAATCCTCCTCCTCCCCCTTTTTAAATCTCAGAATAATATACTTTCCTGCGATCTTCCCCCAAAATATTTATAGCAATACTGTAAGTAATACTTTCAGCAACAAAAACCATTTACCTCTAAAAGTTCTAGGACTTAAAGGAAACAGTAAATAATTCTACATCAGTTTGTAGCCCATTTATTATTGAAAAACTATGCTATTCAACTGTTTCCAAAGAGTCTTGCTCTACTTATTCCAGAAGGCATACGGATATTCCGTAGTACTTCTACAATAGCATAAACTTTGAGATGGATGTTCACTTAAAAAAAAAAAAAAAAGTGCAGGAGATTTGGAAGCAACAAGAGTTCTTATCATCTTGTTTGAGAAATGAGGAAAACTAAGTATGTGGGACACGAATAGAAGTACAAAGGACGACTAATGTGTCTGTACACCTTCAACTCAAGATTCAGCATCCTGGGCTTCAAGACTGCAGAAGTTCAAGGCCTTCAGTTCAGACTTAGTTAAGGAAGTCTAAGGCTGTGTTTTAATATAAGAACATATTTAGAAGTAAACTTCAGAGAGTCTACCAAAAATATTTCAGAATTCACATAGCGATGTGAAATCTCTCAGTCAAATATCCCCAAAGGGTTTCACTTTTCACACCACAGGCATCCCTTTTCCCCAGTCCTTTTCACATTACTGTTGCTTAGAGAACAGTGTTTCACTTTACACCACCCACAGGATTAACAATATGCAGAGATTTTCCACTTCATCTCTTCTTAATCTTGTACTGTCATTCATAGAACAGAATCTTAGCTTTTACTTTGATTTTAATCTTTTTAACTTTCCTAGACTCATTTAATTCTTAGCTTTTTAAACTATGCTTTATCTGACCTCCATTCGCCACTCATCTTCCTTTTCCACTAAAGTTATCTCCATGAGAGCCCCAACCTGATGAAAACTCAGTAGCCTGAAAGCCATTCTCACACTTCTTTGCCAAATAAATGCCTTGTTGATATCCTGAGTTTACTTTCATTTGCTTTGCTATGTAGTTTATGTGACCAACCTGCCAGTGAAAAGGCGTCACTGTTACACTTTTCCAGTATTTGATGTTTTCCCTAAAGCTTCACATACACAGATTGCCAGATTGTAATTTCATTCAAACATTATCAGTATTTTGCATAAGATGCTACACAATTCATAGAAGAAAAAAGCTATAGTCATTGCCAAGTCCAGACAGTTTCAAAGCATGTATAACTACATTCACATTTCACACTAAAAAACACCAATTTGCTGCAGTCTGATCAACCCATTGCAAAATTGCAAAAAATGTACTGGAAAAGTGCTGAGAAAAATGCTTGTGCAAGGAAAAAAAGAAATCAATCCATCTTTAGCTACAGAACAAAGCAGGTATTGACATACGGGATATACATTTTAAGTGTTACATTTAGCATGGAATGGATTTTCAGAGCGAACAAAATCTGTATCTCTCGTTGTTTACCAGAAATTCATTGTTGCTATGCTAAATAGCAAAAAGGTTCCTGTCATTTCCAGCTACTTCTACAACACCACACCGTGCTCAGTTTTCAAACCAACTCTTCTTAGTTCAGAAGATGCTTAAGAAAGTTTAGAATGACCTCTCTGGCAAAAAAAGAAAAAGCATAATAAAGAAAGCCTCATTTGAAAAGAAACCTCAGGTGGTGTCCAGACTGCTTCTACCAAAAGCTCTCAATTAACCACCATGTTCGTTAGTGTACTCTTGGTGTAATTCTCTCAACTCCTGGGAAGAAGTGGAACCAATGGTGTGACTGAATACATAAATAAAGCAAAGCATAATGGCAGCGGCAGCAGCACCGTCTTAGATTGCCAGTGACTGAGTACAAGGTGTTTGAAGTAGAACACACCACCAATTTTCACCCATAGTTCCTGAAGCTTCTGTATTAATTGCAAGTACTTCAAAACAGAAAAGATTGCTTTTCCCCGTACAATGGTTAGCATGCTTATAAGCCCATTTTACATGAAGCTCAGTAAGATTAAGATAAAGAAAAAAGTTCTATTTGTGCATCAGCTCATACTATTCTATTTGTGCATCATCATCTAGAAGTCAGAAAACTTCTGTAGCAGCATAAGCACGAAGTATTAATAGGTCAAGAAAAAAGCAGACTTATTGAAGCTGATCTTTAGTTTTCCTGAGCATTAAAAAGTATCTGGAGGTAGCAAAGGAAAGTATTTCATAAGAGTAATAATATACAGAACTGTATTCAGCTGAGGTAAAATAGAACAGGTTCCCAAGTGCTCTGTACATTAAGGGCTGTTTTTCTGTTTCAGTCTTAATAGAAGGGGCATTCTATAAGCTGCTTGTCTTTCAAATTCAACTTAATTATACATCCTATAATTAACTTCTGCTAAGCAACAGTCAAACAATCCTTTAATTGCATATAGATCACTACCAATTTTTAAATTCACATCATTTTCAACACTATGCTTTTTTAAGGCCATATTATGGCCTACTAACTGAGGCATCTTTGCAGCATTCCTGTCACCTTTCCTTTGGTATGGATACAACTTATGTGCTACCCTAGAATATAAATAATATGGAGGAAAAAATCTTTACGCTGAATGTTTTGATATTTAAGTTACTTATCTTTCTCCAATGCATTCTAGTGATTAATGAATCCCAGTTTCACAGATATTTGCTACATCTTTAATTTCACACATATTCAAGATAGTTTCAGGTGTAAAAAGTAACATTTTTTCCTCCTTATGTACTTCTAGTATTGCAAAAATAAGAGTACAAAACATCTGTATCAATACCTGTAACAATATGCTGAAATGAAACACTTGCTGTACCCCAGTATATGCCAATATCCAACAATTAAATTTCCTAATAGTTTATTTTTTATGAATAATAAATTTATTTTTCATATTCATGCTAATCATTTTTCCACAAAAATAGTTCCTCATCCTTAGCTTTCAGAGGAGTAAGCATAACAACAACAACAAAATAATAATAAAAAAATGGCATTTACTAGGAACTTGAGTGTATATATATAATATGTATATATATTTTTTTTTTTAATTAAGAAAAAACATTTGCTTTCAGAAGGCTTATACTTCCTTGGTAAGTAAGCATGCAAACAATTGCTTAAACAGCAAATTCCATTCCACAGACTTTTTAATATTGAAAACTACTCTGCATCTACCTTATGAAGATGAAATGTTTGATATGTTTGTGGAATACAATGCTGCCTGCCAACAAACAAACAAAATCTGAGAATAAAGGTCATGTCAATTGTATAAAAAAAAAAAAAAAAAAGAAAGAAAAAAAAAAGAAGCCAGAAAACAATACTATGGCAGAGGACCAGAATCAGCAATATTTTAATGTGGTTGTAGTTAAATATTTTTTACAACCTCCAGCTAATTTTTTGTAAAAGCTATGAAGTCTGACAGTGTTCTACTACCAGTAGAAATCCTTGTCTTCAAAATCCAAAGTAGCATTTTTTATTTTATTTTATTTTTTAATAATTTTAAGGACCTTGAAGGAGGATTTGGGAGTAATTCAGTACTTTAATCTACTAAATATTTTAAAGGTTTGTCATCTCTGCTTTAATGTCTATCTTTTCACCAGGTGCATAATAGCTTTAGCACTGCACAAGAAGGATCTATACATATCTCTTATGTCATAAAACACTAATCAGCGTAAACTTCAAAGCTTTTACTTGAGTGTAAACTTCTAAGAAAGATTAGATAACTACTGAGCAGGTGCAATCCAGGAATAAAAATAGATGGAGGCATAATAAGGGAAGCCAGACAAAGCTGTTACTAAAAACAAATTCCATCCTTAAAGAAGTATGACCACAGCAAAAAAAAAAAAAATTAAAAAAAATTAAGATGCAATTAACACACCTGTAAATATAGTCAAGCATCTTTTAAATATTTCTTCAAAATTTTGAGTTCATCATCCAAAAGCAAGTACATTATTAGGATTTTGATAGATTTCATAAATTTTGGTATTCTCTTCTTGCAGTTGTGTTCAACACATTCTATAAAGAATAGACCATAAACGTAACCATATTGACATTAAAGGACATCACAAAATTTATAGAAAATTTGACTATTTTCTTTGAACTATTACACTTCTATATAAATCATTCAACATTTGAATTCTAGTTCTGTAATGTTCACTAAAGCCAAAAATTTCATAACCTCTTCAAACACATTCAAGTAATAGTCTCAGATTGAAGCATTCACAGATGTCCCAATGAATTTAAAACATTTAATGGGATTACATTCACACGTAGAAAATTCAAGCAAGTCCTGTCCACTTCTACCTTTCCATTTTGAATCGTCTCTAAACACAAATAGAGACAGGTATAAGTTGCATACATGTGGAAACTTCAATGTTTACATCTCACAACACTGCATTTCATACACATCCAAACTGAAGAATGGAAAAACTTATCTTTCATCCTATAGTTTTCAGACAAAACGTTTGATTGTTATCATACATGATGAAAGTAGCCAAGTGTCATTAAAGTGGTATCTTAGTATGCAAAAATAAAAGCATGAGCCCACTGCCAGCAATCTCACCAACATCCCTAGAAGCAGTCTGCATTAGAAGAAGGTTGTCTACAAATGGCAAATAATAACTTTTTAAAGTGTGCATCTTAATATTTTTCTGTTTTCCTGAAATACCACAACCCCGTCCATTGTATATAAGCACATAATTTTCTCTTTTGTATTTTTCCCTCTTTTTCCACAACCTCAAAAATTTTTCTCAATCAATCAGTTAGGCCAGTTACACTGGCTGCTTTGTCACCTACCAAATTCTGACATACAAAACTTTGGATCTTTAAGAACTCAGTGTCCCTCTTTCTTTCAGAATAAATAGCCTGTTTTCCTGAGCAATGGAGTTGTTGTGTCCTCACTACTCTCATTAACCTGTGAATTTAAATCGACTATCATAAAAAGTGCAGGAAGCATCTGTGGTCAGAAGCAAAGTTCATTATCTTTTGTTTTAGAAAGAACACAGACTTTAGAAAGATACTGGCTTCCCCGCAGTTTTTATGTAAGCTACTGAACAGGACATTTAATTATGGGCAAAATATGTTTATTTGCAGAGGGCATAGCACAAGCATCTTCTATACTGAAATTCCATTAAAACTTATAGAACAGTGTCCTGCCTCTCAGAAACGAGTAGGGAGCTATTTACTAAAAAGACAGATTTTAGAAAACCATGGGCTGTGCAAAGAAAGCCACTAGAATCTGTAATATTACCATCACATCCAGATAGATATTACTTGGTAGTTATTATCTACCTCGTAGTTAATATCTACCTATTAGCAGGTAGCTATTATCCAGGTAGATAGACAGTAATATTACACTTCTCCAGGTACTATTAATAAATAAAACATATCTATTAATATAGACACTTCTGTTAATAACTAATAATAAATAAAACACTTATTCAGATATTATTTTCAATATCCCATACCTAAAAACTGCCTAGTGCAACATTCTCAGACAGTAATGGGCTCTGAGTAAAGCTGCACTTGAGTCAGACAGCAATGGGGGATCCTACAACAAAAAAGAACCTCATGTAAAATCCTGGACATGCTCCAACTGACTGGAGAATTTATAGTGGTTAGTAGACAGTAACACCTTGCTCAAGTAGTTCTTCTCCTGGTGCATATAAACTAATTTAATACATTCACATCAACAACTTACATGCAACATCCTTATCACACCACTGCTACTCCATCTTTTCTATTGGAGTAGTGACACATTTTCACTCCTGGAGAGTTCTTGGCATTAAACTGGAGAGAACCCAAACTAAAATAAAATGAAAGTACCTGATCTTGTAGTTAAAAAAAAAAAAAAAAAAAAAAAAAAAAAAAAAAAGACAAGAAAACACAAACCACAACCACCCTAAAATACACATGCAGCAAGTAGGAATGACAGAAATGTTCTGTATTTTGCTCCTGTAACATTATCCTCATTTATTCCTATTCAATCCATTTACAGCATAACATTTGTGAACAGACTGTTTTATTTCTGAAGTCATCTAATCATATTTTACCTTTCTAATGTTTAAATAAAATGAAAAATAAGCTGGAAAGATATCCACTCAAACATTTTTCAAAAGAAGATGTCTTCATAGTTTGGCACAGAATTCTAGTGGTTTTTTGTTTGTTTGTTTTGAGATTTTATTTTTATTCTTATTAGGACATGGAGTATATTGCATGAAACAAGGTTACATCTTTATGTATTCAACACTTGCTATGTAACAACCATCTTTTTTACATCTGACTTCCAGGATAAATTGAGAATCAAGTATTTATTATTCCCATATACACCATACCTAAAAATAGTTTTTTATCTTGCTCATTTTAAAATTGCACATAGACGTTAAAATATTTTTTGCTTTCAAGTTGAACTTCTACAGTAATTTTTGCACATAAACTCAGTTCGCTTGTAAGTGAATTCTCAGTATCAAGCATGCAAATACAAACTGCAAGGTGTATCTATATAAACACCAGTCCACAAACTTCACATGCAGAATATTTCTAAAAAGGAAAGCAAAGAAACAAGAAATTCTCCAACATGTGGTCCTTCAGAAATAGCCTTTCTTGGAGCCCCTTTCCGAGGGCTGAGCAGCCATGGCAGAGGCCTGCTTCCACCGAGGGTTGGGAGAGTTGCTGCCTAGTCTCTCAGCCCTGCCAAGAGCAGCTACACAGAAAGAAAAGGGCTAGCACAGAAAACCCTGAGAAAGCACCTGTCATTTCAGACAGGTTCCAGTCACCAATCAGTATGAGGGAAGGTATCAGAAAAGATGACAAATGGGTAAGGGGAAGATAACTGTTCCCAGTACCAGCCACCTCCCCAGTTCAAGTGAGATGATGAAGTAGAATCACATAAATGCATTTGAGAGGGGAATGAGTATTTATTTTCCTGATTGTGGACAAAGAAACCTGCAAAATTACAATAGAGTTGCTTACATTTAGAAATGTTATTTATCCCAAATTGTATCAATATACTTTATAAAGCCTTCTTTAATATACTTTGTACAAAATACATGGATATTGCTCATTTTGTGAAACAGGTATATAAAAGGGAATCAAATAGAACTCAACAAGACACAAAGTGATGCATGAGCCTATTAATTTGTGAGATGTCAATAAAAATAGTATAGCAAGATAGTTTGTAGTCTAGCTCTCACATTCCATATTGAACAACTAATTTAACTAGGTAAGACAAACCACTTAGTTGCTAGATGAGTGCTATAATGAGAACATCTGTATTAACTATAGATATTTTTATTAAAGCAGGGTGTGTTTACATATATAAATCAGAAAATAATCAAAAATAGAAAGCAGTTGAAGACTCCTTTTATATGAAACCTTCTTGTTTTAAGCAATGATATACCTGCAAATAATGCAATTATTATTATTATTATTAAAGCAACATACATAGACTTCTCTCAACATAGGACCCCTGAACAACAAATCATAAGCCCCACGTAAGCTGAGAATATTCTGGCGTACCTAGTTATTCAAAATCTTTGTTCAACAGATACTCAGAAGCTAGATTTGATAAAGAGTTCTACTGCAAAGACATCAAGCATCAGTATAAACCTTGGTGTGGTTTCAACCTCACCAGGAAAAAAAATCTTATAATTATCATAGCAAACACCTGTACACAAACAGGATATTTACTATGATTACCTGTTACTTAGGTTTTGTTTGATTTAAATAAGATTAAAACTGTTTTAACTGTTCCAGATGATGGGTAAGTGGAAAATGAAACCTAAGAAAAGAGAAACTACTGGACTTCTCATTATGCACAATCTGATATGGATAAAATGAGTGGCTTTTACGAAGGAGAGCTGATGCATGGGATTTCAGGCTGAGATCCTCATCACTCTGTTCTTTCTCCCAGGAGCTTAGCACACCATTCCTTTTCCTAGACAGGGCCTCACACTGGGCCCAATCCAGACAGCAGGAAAACAGAATCACTTCATTCAGTGATTCATAAACCTAAATGAAGCATTTTCTACGTGAACATACTACCAATGAAAATGCAATACAAAGCTTATATCCTTATCTCCAGTTATTTTGGCTGAGTGGAGTTTAGGCCTTTGCGCACTTCTAGTTCAGTTCTCTGTTATCACTTAACTCTTCTGTGAATCTAGTCTTAAGTTATCAAAAATCCTATCTTTTTAAGGAATTGAAACTAAGGGGAAAAAAAAAAGTCTCTAAGTTAGATATCTGATTTTCCTGTGCAGTATTGCAGTATTGCTTTCTGAATCAACACAGCCATCCTGCTGAACACAGACTTTCACAAGGAACAATCAATAGGAAACACTAAAAGGTATCTTAAACACAGTGCCTTCCCCAAATTCCGTCAAACTGGTATTCATAGTTCTGAAACATTTCTGATCAAGAACTTTATTCTAGAAACATGGCTTTAGAAACAAAAACAAACAAACGAAAAGTAAGACCATGGTAGGAATTTTGGAATAGAACTTTTAACAGCATGTAGGACATTCTGCTGGAATTTATACGTTCACTTGTATAATTTCTAATTTTCCTTTCCCTGAAGAAATAAATAAAATATTACATATATATATATATATATATATGTATATATGGGGGGCGGGGAGGGAGTAGAAATTATTTCAGCTTTCTCTAAACTTCCAAACATCCATGTTTTTTCTGATCCAGTTTTAGTCACTTTAAAAATAATAATAAAAAAAAATCAATCCTTTGGATTGGTGCTTTTATGTATAAGGAAAATAATACTTAAAAAGGAAGCAGAAGCCATAAGTGCTGATTTACCTTTCTCCCTGCTTCAACTCCAGGACATTGTAATAGATCCAAAACCTAAAGATAGGGTAATGCTTTTAAGTATCCTGTCTATGGGTATAGAAGAGCATCATGTGCCGATTTAACAGAACTAAAACACAGCAGCTCACACAGAGAGGATCCACATGTAGTCATTAGGGATCATTTCTGTTGACAGCACAGCTAACTCTTTCCTGAGCACGTCTGTAGGTCATCATTTTGATTTTACCTTTCTACTTTTCACACATTAGATACTGAAATTCTCTTTAAAAAAGTTATTGCAAGTTGCCTACGAAAGAGCTTGCCCTGCTTATGCGCTGACCAGGTCACGCAAAGCAGGGGAAGGTGAGTAGCCATGTTAAAGTGCTTTCTCTCCCCTAAATCCCTCAGGGAAAGGTCCTTACCACTGTGCCAGTGAATTTCTATAGCTGCCTCCATCATAAATACTCTGATTAAAATGTAAATTCAACCAGCCTATCAGCTTCCCATTAAGAGGACTCTTTAAAAACACCATTAATCAGCTGAGAGATATGTAGTGAAATACCACTTATCAATTCTAACTGCTTATGACAGTTAACAAAGCTTTATATTTGCCCCAAACATGTGCTGATCTATCAATTATGCCAGGGTTCACTCTCACGCTAATTGTACATTTTCTTCTCTAATGCATTTTTGCTGTTATCTCATAGGCTAATGAAAGCCAGGAAATCAATACATATAAATTATACATGCAAAGAAGGACTGCTGTGAACATAAAGTTTCTAATTAATTGCACTTGATTAATTTATATCCTTTAATTATCTTGCTAAGCCACAAACAACATAAATATCCTTGCAATCTGGTTATTGCTATGTCAGTCATAAAAAAAAGCAGACACAGTAAATCTATGAAATCTAGCAAACTCCATTGCCAAAAAACATGGTATGGCACAGCACATAAATATAACGGGGCTTACTCAAGACACCTATGAATAATTTTAGTGTGACAAATTACCACTAAATATGTTGTATAGTTATTTGACTAGGGTTATAATGATGTTATAACTTTACATGTAGCATACAGGGTAAGCAAAATGGAGGCTTGCCATGCAGGATTATGGATGCTGTTACTTGTATTTATAAAACAGTTTTGCAACAAAAATGTAAGTGATATTGATATCTGATTGGGTAGGGTCAGCCAGCAAATTATCAATATTCTAAATTAGAGTATTAATGTTTTTCTGCACTTAAGATCTCACAGCAATTTGTTTGAAGAGTTATCTGAAAACCAGAAATGCACACAATCAGGACATAATAATGATATACCCAGCTCTAAGCAGAGTTAAATAAGAGCTACCATACTGTCTTTTATAAGACACAATGGCCAAATGTAGAATTCTTCCATTATGTGAATAGCTGTAACTTGTTACATACTTTTTTTTTTTTTCCTTTTCAAAATGCATGTACTTAGATAAACCAACCATATGTCACTGTTCTGAAATCTAATCCTATCAATCCACCAGGCTTGCTCTTTGTCCTACACAACAGCATATTACTGAATATCTGTATCTACAACTTTCATAAATGTGTAAAAAGAAACTGTATCTGTCTACAGAGAGACTCAGACAGAGACCATCTGTCAGCGACTAAAGCTATTCTTTAAAAAAGAAAACATTCATCTGGGATTTGCCCTTTACAGAGTAAACCCACTTAACCTCCCAATAAGATTAACTGTTATTTGTTTCCATTAAACAAAAATGACCATGCTAATATGCATTTAATAGCACTAACAATGAGAGAAACATGAACTTTGACAAATTTAAATTCTTAAAATCCGAGAACTTTTTTTTATATTTAATGACAGCTATTTTGCTATTCATAAATTACTATCATTTTTCATTACAGACTTTCTTTCCTGAAGTTGAGGTTAAAAGAATAAAAAAAAGAAATCTAGATAAATACTGAAACTAAGACAGCAGGCTCTCGAGTCTGCTACATATTACAGAGAGCAATGAGTGTGTATAAATTAAGTCTGAATAATGCATATAAAAACCCAATATCTTTGGAGCACTGATGATTTTCACCTGTGCCCTGAACATCTATGCATTTATGAAGAAAGGTATTTAACTAGATTGATTATATGAGGCTGCCTGAGTAGAGTTAGTGCAATGTAATGGAGACTGTGCTGCTCTCTGCAGCAGCACAAGTCACTGAAGCAGCCTGAAGCTATACTGAAAAATACTTTAATGCTTCTTCCTCTGCTGACAAAACAATACTACTGTCATCTAAGACTCCCTGTTCTACTGGGGACATGGGGAACACTGTAGAAGAAGCCTTTAAATGTAGGCTCTTTTTGCCAGCCCAAGTTACCATAATGTATAAGAATGAAGGAATGGGCATTGTAAAACGTGAAGGGCTGAAGTACAAAATGCATCACAAAATTAATTCCCAGATCCTTTTTTTGGTATGTTTCTGGTGTTTGTTTAAAACCCTGCTTCTAGGGTAACCTTGAGGAGACGTATAGAAAGTGCACTCATCCCCTCAGCAGAAGGAACCTGAGGAGAGCTCCCTGAAGTCTGTTTCCACTGTAGGCATAATGCAAATCTTACTGGAGACAGTGGGAACATATTTACCAGGTTCAGATAGCTTTGCATCCAGCTTTCCTCATTAATGGGAGTGGCACTATACAATCAATAAATGTTAAGATAAAACAATTATACAATCATTTCCTCAGTGAGAAATTGATGTATGTTATAAATAAAAATAATTAAATTGATACGAGAGGAATTACTCCAGTTCATTACAGATAAGAAAGTTGTTCCTAAAACAAATAATCCAGAAAACAGCAACTTCTTCACCCTCTAAAACAAACTGTACTAAGAAGCAGAGGAAAAAACTTCAAGCATACAAATACTATCTTCTCTAAGGGTGATTAGTCAAGTCAATGCATTAGTTGAACATACTACGACCTAAGATTCAACACTGAGGGAGTGGGTGGACCTCGTAAGATACGCAAAATGTTATAATGAAGCAGGTATCTTTAATTCTGTTCTGGCAGATATTCTTAAATCTAGGCAAAGATGCATCATCAGTCTTTTGACAACTGCTAAAATGCTAGGCGATAAGACTACAGTATTTTAAGCAGTTAAAAAACAATCCTCAACAATATTTCTGCTCACTTCTCTTTCTTCCTAGCTAAGGACACATATTCAGATTGGCATTGCCCAGTACTGCCTGTAAAGCTATGGACTTTGTGTTTTTGTTATTTTACAGAGAAAAGCAATGAGTGAAATTGAGAAGTGTAGATTAGCTAGAATCATGTTTGGTTTCTGATAAAGTTCTGACGTGAGACTTGGCACATGCCAGAAAATTTCTGCACAAAATACTCAATGGTCGCTATGAACTAACTGAAGGCACCAGGGAAAGACTTCATCCATCCAAAAAAATATCAGTTCATCAAAGGAAGAAAGGAAGTATAACTTCCACAAGAGTTCACTGGATTTGTCACTTCAGACATAAAGCACCTAGATAGAAGAAGAGTACTGAGGTTTGACTGCAATTACCTTATCTTTCCTATTTTTAGTGACAGGACCAGATTATTTTAAGTGCATTTTATAGAAAACCCTTCTTTACTGAAATATAAAGACTGTAATAAAGACAATACAATGTTTTGAAACTGTTTTAAATCCTTCACTCAGCTTTGCTTCTACAGATTTAACATGTAGGGGTTCTAATCTTACTGCTACTAATTAGAGCTTTAGTGTAATTGTGCCAACAGGGTGCTTGGCATAATAATTACTATTGAGAGATTCTGGTGGAGCTGTAACGTGCCCACATAATACAGATATGTCTAATATTATACAGCAGTCACCTTTGTATGTTGACTCTTAAGTTGGATTTTAACCAAGTAAGGGGTTATTTTGCCTTTATTATAAAGCTCAAAAGGCATATACATATGTATGATTTAGGTATTCATTTTTCTTCTTTGATTCTTTTGAATATTAATTAGTTAGAAGAAAACTAGAGGGAACGTTTTATTCCACATCCTTCATAACTTAGTCTAGTTTGGCATGAAGAAATGCACAAAAATGCTTATGTTGGCAGGTCATGCTTCTAATGTAATATTAGACTTTTTTAGGATAATGGCCTCAGCAGCAATGTTTACCACAATATATAATAAACTGAACTGAAAAGTGGGGATGAATAAGACAAAATCTGCATTTAGAAAGCATCTGTGCTGTATTCCATTACAGTCTTGCCAATTTTGAAGGAAATCGGTATGTAACTATTTGAGTAAATCTGTTCAGTGCAATACATAAGGGACAATGCAGGAAAAAATAAAAATATTATAAAAAAATAAAATAATACAGAGGAGCATTTCTGAACATGATCATTTTGTTCATTTAGTAATGTTTACTGTCTAACAAGTCTCAGATATTGAAACTTTCCTAATTATTTAAAACAAAACAACACTTAGCAGCACTGAGTTGTTTGGTTTAGTTTTGTGTTTTTATACCTAGAAATATCAGCTCCAGCCATATAGTCATTAACAAACATCTTAATTATGGATATTTGTTAAGGACTTCAAAAATAATTTAAACACACCAAAGCTGTATAGGAAAACTTGCTAGACTGTTTCAGTTTAACTGTAGGATTATTATTATTATTATTTTTTTTTTTTAAAGTGAAAATATACAGCATGGACCCTGAACCAGAGCTCCATTTAGAATAGACAAGCTTGTTTTTACTGCCCCTTAGTGCTTCCCTTTTAAAGTGACAGGAAACCCATTTCTGATTACAAATCAATAGGTTAGCATGTTACCATCAGACAGTAAATGTAGTTGTTGATATCAGACCACAGAAGACGATATCAGAAAAGATGAGGTGTTTCCATTTTTGATGTAAAACAAACAAACAAACAAACGAAATAGAAAAGTATTGCTTTTCTTCAACTCCATATTTTCAAATAACAGCCCTTCTAGTAGCAAGTCACATGTGGCTATTTATCATTTAGGGGTCACCATCAGAATAAAAACCACAGCAAACATCATTTACATAAAGTACTCAAGTTTAAGTCTCACAAATCAGGAATCACTGAAATGTGCTGGATTAGTTAATATAATAGAAAGCAAAAAGTATGTATGCTTCTGTCACACGAAATACCTTTTGATGAAATCTCTTTTTTCTTTAAGCTTTTGAGATAATCTTAGAGAAATCATCAAACTATAAAAAGAAATCAATAAAACAGAAAAGGTTCCCATCACCCCTAAAAAAATCCATAACTTTTGCATTTTAATAGAGATACTACAAGACTATACCAGTCATTTTCTTTCTGATGTGTTCCTTTGATTTCACTCTTATCTCACAGGACTCTTGACTTTCCTGAGAAAGGGATTATTGAATTGTATGTCTCCCTCAGATGCTCTTGATCATTCAAGTAGTCTGTACTTAAGAACGTTACAGAGTCTGCTCAGCTGCTGGCTCCTTGGGAAACTCATCAGGGACTGTCATCTTAATATTAATTGGGTTTTGTGCAGGAATCTGAGTCCCACAATGAGAGGGTTTCAAGAGAGAAGATTATGCCCAAAGCCAGATATAAAAGACAAACATGTTTAGCACAACAATTATGATAATTGCAGAAACACTCTGAGAAATAAGTAAATCTGATTAAGGGCACTTCTACATGATCAAATATTAATCTGATGTCTTCACTCTAACCTGGTTTGAACATAAGAGGCTTCTTATGGTTTTATGTATTAACAGATTTGTAGAAGCTGAACTCATAGTACCTAATAATATGGTACATCCAAGTCAATACAGTAAAAGGATCTTTACGGAATGTAATCCACTTAAATTAAAAATAGACACAGATTGAATCATAAAGCTTAAATTAAAATTGACATACAGTCAATCAATAAAACATTTCATATGAAGCCTTGTATAAACCACCATAACACTTTTCAATTTCATAACATTAAAAGTTCTGTATTTCTTTCTTTTTAATAAAGATTTCATCACAAATCATCATAAATACCACTCAGACAATGAATTAAAACTTTCCAGACAAGCATAATAGCAAACTAAAGACACCTACATGTATCTTTGCAGCTGTGAGATTTTTCTCCCCTCTTTTAAAATGTGTATTAGTTGTAGAGACTTGAAGTATCTGATAAAGCCCTTTCACCTTAAAATCACTATGATCTGTAAGAGCTTGGAGCCAACAACATATATTTGAGTGATAAGGCAGTGGCAGAAAAAAAGCATTCGCTATACTGATTTCTGTCTGTCTGTGTGCATGCACACACATACTTGTAA
This sequence comes from Anas platyrhynchos, assembly GCF_047663525.1. Taxonomy (NCBI): domain Eukaryota; kingdom Metazoa; phylum Chordata; class Aves; order Anseriformes; family Anatidae; genus Anas; species Anas platyrhynchos. The sequence continues at coordinate 16,714,287 of NC_092598.1, read as the reverse complement.
ATAAATACACACACATACTTACCCCTCTAAAATCCATAAAAAGCCATATTTAATATTAGGTACACATTTAATACTGTAATGACAAGTATTTTCAGCTTCTTATGCACAGACTAGTTCTGAATCAACCTTAAGCTTATATACATATTATGTATACTTTTGAATATATATGCGCAGAGATAAAAGCAACTCCTAAGACCATTTACACTATATTTACATAACCATTTAAATTAACTCAGATGAAATCTTCCATGTATAACTAAGTTTTCAAAATTGAACATTAAGCATCTGAAACCTATTACAGTAATACATGCATAGAAGCCTGATACAAAAATGAATTATTCCAACATGAGAGAAAGAGAAATACACACATATGGATGTCTATCTATCCATCCTTATTTATAAGTATTAACCACATATAGACCTTATGTGAAAGGTAAATCTTGCCAGCATGGCTTACCTCCCATAGTAATTAGGCTTGTGTTTCTGCTTTATTAACTCTGATACAACAGTGTCCTGCCCTCTGTCACCAGGGGTACTAATAGATGATAATCACTACGATTTGGAAACCATACAAATTAAATGATGAAGTGAGATGAACTGTAGTAATGCAGTGAGTTCAAGGATAAGAGAGTTAGTCATTTCAATAGTCATTTTCAGGATATTAAATAGAAAATACATGAAGAGATTAGATCACAGTTTAGCACAGAAAATAATCATTTAAATTTACAAGGTAAACATACATTTTCCTGAAATACTACTGCTTTAAGGATGATACTAAAACAGTTTGCCTCACGCAAGATAGTTTCCCCTAAAAGAAATATTTAAAATATACTTCATATGCATAAATACAATGAAATAGCTAATAATTAATAATACTGCTTGTGAACAATTGTAATTTCATGTGGAGAGCAAGTATATTTTTTCAGTCTGTTGTAAATCAGCCTGTATTAAGATATCAGAAATACATTCTTATCTGCATTACTATAATCTTTAAGATGTGGTCCTGATCCTTATCTTCTACTTTTTGATCCATTAATCTTCAGAGCACAAATATGACAAACCTACTGTAATTTTTTTTAATCCCGTGCTTAATTATTGAGAAACATAACTCAGCTGACAGATGAAACAAATAAAAATAGTTGGAAGTGTTTTTAAATGTTTTTAACTGTTAAATATTGTGATGAATATCATCATTTTGCAGTAATTTCAAGAGGCTTCAAGTTCTATAATGTCTATTTAAATGGAAGATTTTTTTTAAAAGATACACCAAAAATCATAACTCTTTATCAGCTTTGTAAGAAACAATTAAAAAGCTGACATGAAGATGCTAAGTGTGAACATTGAGTGTCTGTTTTTTCAAATCCATTCTTGTCTTCTGTAACTTATCAATAGCACATTCTTGTTACTGCAATTATGCTTTGAAACTGAATGTCTTGTGTATTCAAAAGTATTACATGTTCTGTGTTAAATGTAATACTGAGGTAGCCACCTTTTTAGAAGGGAGAAAGATATTTCAGCATATTTATTGAAAGACACATGTTTCAGTATAAGCTAACTTTTTCAAAAATACATAAGTATTAGTGAAAGACTTCTGGCAAATTACTTTAAAAAAAAAAAAAAAAGAGTTAACAGGTGAATGCAGCTATATAAGCATATTATTCAGTTATCTAGAAAATATGAAAACCCTTCTTGGGAAAACAATCCATAATATTCAAATCAAAGTCACATTTTCCTAATATTTTTCTAAACCAATATATTCAGCTACAAACAGTTCACTCTGTGCTGATAGTTTTAAATTCTGTTAGATATAAGTTTCAGTAATCATGATGCTCTGCAGAAACATAATTCTGCCTAGGCCTATATTGTGCACTTCAAAAACAAATACCCAGACTCCACATTCTTTTTTTCAAACTAAGCAAGTACAGCACATTTTTAAACACACCCTGAAACCAAGATGTATAAAATTCTATTTACACCTTATTTATACATACTAAGTATTTTTCATTCTTTAAAGTACTAACATAAAAAGTAGTATTTCTGAACTAAAATTGAATTCTGCATACTATAGCTATTTTAAATGTTATCAAAACTTTTAACAGTATAGGTCTGCTTTCTACTGATCTCAGATTCTACAAAGGATTACTTTTGTACAATGCAACAAATTTTGTGTAACCCATGTAATACACTTCCATCTCTCATTTAAAAGATCAAACAACTGGATTTCAAAAAAAAAAATTCTAAAAATTATGTATTCCATCACTGAAGAGAAAACACTTAATAGACAAAAGAAGTATAGATACTTTCCTAATAATCATCCAACTAGTTACTTTCTGTTCTGAAGAATTGTTTTCTATGGTTAGCATGTTTACAGACATTCAGTTCTAGATGCAGATTATGGCAATTAGATATTTATCCTCCTTAATGTACACTGTTTTTATTTATGTTGAACTTGAATCCATTATCAGAAACAAAGCTGCATACATATAACCCTAACCAATTGCTGGAGATGCACACAGACTACTGCTTGTTTACTTTGGGTAGACTAATCTTATGGCATGCATTAAAAATGTTGTACTTGTCACTGACTAATACAACAAATTGAAACCTTGGAACAATCTTATTTACAATTCAAGTGCTCAATATTTGATTCTTGCATCAGAATTTTCACTTAACCCTTTTGTTAAATAACTCAGGGCAATGTACAGCTACACTGCAATTTAAAACTAAAAACAAGGCCATTTCATTTGTTACACAGTTTTTCACTAACAGATATATCCACAATGTATTACCTCACTGCACACTTTTTAGGGCCTCAGTTATTATGCCGTATATAATTGAATATTTCAACTGTTTTGTACTATTCATAGAGCTAGGGTTATTGTTGAAAGAAAACCAAAACAAGACCAAAAAAGACAACCCTTCCCTCATCTGTATTCCATAAATAAAAGGCTTAGCTGCTGTTTTTACTTACAGTTCCCAGAATTTCTCTCTCTTCTAAACCATTTTAGCTCTTAATATGAAAGTTTTATTAGTTATTCTGTCAGAAAATTCAAACCTTTACTAAGTAACATGAACAGTTACAGTTGCTTTAAGTGTGGTTGGGTACCCCTGATTCCATCAGGAAAAAAACAAAATAAAAACAATATATGGCATATGTTAACATCTAAAGACTGAAAACATACCCAGTAAAATAGTCCCACAGACTAAAGGAAATCACTACTTAATTCCACAAACATTTGCTTCAGCTCAGGAATTGCACTAGAAACTTTAAGTAGTTTCCTTGTTCAAAAAATACTCTAGTTGATAATGTGAATTCATAAGATGCTGCATAGCACCATCTGCTGGTTTGAACAATGGGCTTTGGAGAAGAGTCCAATTATTCATGTTATCTGAAATCTAGAAAGACGACATTTCACTCACCTTAGTTTCACAGGGTTTGTATGATTCTGCATAGACTCACTGTACAAACTGGAAGAGAATGACAGAGAGAAAGAGTATCATCCCATGTGCATATAAAGACATCTGAAAATCATACAAAGATGAAATCTGAGCAGGAGAGCCTTATTCAAAGAAAAAGGAAAGCTGAATTTCCTTTGTCCCAGTCCTGGGAAGAGATCCTTTTAAACTGTCTCATGGACATTATTTTCTTGCTTAAACCTAGATTTTTTTGGAAGGAAATTTAGGAGGTTGTTGGATATGGAAATATATATTTATTTTTTTTTTCGTAAACAAGAAAGTCACAACAGCTTCTATCCAAGATTAATCATTACTTAATAGATGCTAAGTTCAAAAAAAAAAAAAACAGCTGTTTTATTTTTGGTTATAAAGAATATAGATGTAAAAAATGTATAAACATAACAGATGAAGAATATATCTTCCTTTTGTCCAGGCTTCATATATGCAACAGATAAAAAATAAGTGATTACTAGAATGCTATTGGTAAACTACGTTTTAGCTAGGAAAGCTAAAACAGCCTCAGGAATATTTTCTGAGAAATGACTGGGTTGGGAAGCTGTTTAAACTTACATTTTTATCTTTTATTACTATTTAAAAGGAAAACAAACAAACAAACAAACAACAACCAACCTCATTTTAACTGGATTTTTTTTGCCACATCAACACAAGAGAAGAAACGTTTTTTTTCCACAAAAAAAAAAAAAAAAAGAGACTATCCAGACCTCTGGATTGTAGTTTCTTTTTTCTATGCAGTTTACATAGAAGCAGTAGCCATAGCCATGATACAAAAATTAAAGACAAAAATTTTGCAGCATTAGTGGGACAGCTTGTGTCAGCAGCACCCTCACACTGTAGTAGTACAAACGATAGGAGTGGGTCTGAAAGTCCTTCCTCAGTGACACCTCCCAAACTGTGGTAGCAGAATTTGGTATATGGGAAAGCCAGGTTCTGCTCACACCTCTGGCTGCTCCCCGTAAATTAATTTGTTTACTTGATGCCTGTTTCATGAGGTGCATAGAGGCCTTAGCTGGTACATGTGCATACCAAAAATATCACACGTTTAGTACCCACTGTGGGGTCCTGGCCAAAGTGCTCTCTGCGACAGCTTGATGATAAACAGCTGGCCTGCTAGTGGAACGTGCTGAGTACACTGGGCAGCACGAGCAAGAAACAGGTAACCAATATTAGCTGAACTCCCTGTTCAGAATAATAGGGCAGACTACTGTGAAAATCCTATTGCTGAGCTATCCAAGTGTGGTTAGAACTCAGTTCAACGCCTGGTAAAGCAGGCATACACCGATTAATTTCAAGAAGGCTGGCTTGCATCTTTGGAGCAAAAATTAAGAAGCAAAAGAATTTTTCTTCTCCCTTTCACTTCCTTTTCTTTCCTCTCCCAATAAATCAGTTAAATACTTTTTTACATCTACAAAGTTGGAATAGCCCCAACAGCTTCAAGTAGTTTTAGTACTTCATACTTAAGCCAATGCAACGTTTAAGAAAAAAATAGATAAATGAAAGAAAATAAAAATCCAGAGTATTTTGTCTTCCATTCAGTAAACTAGGAATTAAACCCATCTGCTTGCCACCTCCTGAAACTAGCATGAGTTCGTACTAAGCTCTGCAAATCCAAAGGGAAATGCATCACTGCCTGTCTATACCACAGGACTGAAAGAACCTACAGAGACATATAGTAACTCCGGGTAACACTGGCATAAATAGGAAAAGAGCAAGGTGGTTTTGGAACATAAGAAGAAAAAGCCTTGAGCAGAGTCTATAAGGGATTATCACAGACTTCTCTGGCAGCAGTATCATGTGTCATAACAGTCATTTCTCAAAAGTACAAAAGGTCTTCAGTTCAGAAAGCTCTTCACCCAATAAGTATTTTTATGAAGTTATTTGGTGATGTTCATCCCACAATACATTTCTATTTCAAATAATAACAGACTTTTGCTGAATTTCACTGACTCAGTAGCTGGTATAAGTGTAATTTTGTTACCGAGTGCTATGCAAATTCCTCAGTGTGATATCACCAGAAAGTTTCATGCACCAGTTTTAAGAAAACAGTAGTTGTTAAAACAATAACCACCACCAAACAAAGACAACAAGAAAACATGATCCAGAGTAGTATTGCCAGCTGAACTGTATCATCTCCTCGGCACAACCTGAAGCAAAATTCTTGGAGCAGCATCTTCACCGCATCAATACAGAGCACACCTTTGCATTTTAATTCCTCCCTATCACTGCAGAGAAACAAGTTTAGTATATCAGAAAACTACAAAACGTTTGAGTCACCAATAACAAGAGGCTCAACTAGCCATTTCAAATATCATTTACATCAAACATCAACTGACTTGTGTTCTTGTAAATGCCATCTACATTCTTGCTAATTTCTAATATCCTTACAGATGTTTTAAACTACACAAAATAAATTGGCTTAGAAGTTTTAAGGAGACACTTCTATATGCCCACCATCTTGCAAATACATTGAATGTCAATATACATGCCAGAATTGAATGAATGAATGAAATATCTTGGCTCATAAATAGCAGTACAGATTTGGGCATTTCCTCTGGAGTTCATTTAAGACAATGTTGTAGAGATAAAAGACTTCCAAATGACCTTTAAACAAACAAAAAATCTTTTAGCACAACTTCTGAAAATACATGAAACCTCTTAGCTAACCCGAAAATATGTATTTTTTTCACCAGTTCCAAGGGACTTTAGATTAGACATCTGTATTATAGACTACCTGGGACAATATTTTTTCCACAATTTTGCCAAGCACCCTAAAAACCAGAGCACTTAAAACAAACAAACAAATAAAACACCAAGAACTACAAACAAAAATGCAGTGCTAGCCAAGACAAGTCCTGTTTCAAACTCCATTTTAATTAAACACTGTTCAAACTAAATTAGTAAGAAATCCCATTTATTCAACAGCTTCACTGAAAACAGATACACACATTATAAAATGAAAAAGTCTCAGTTAGGTATTGTAAATTAGGATCTAAGTATCATGTAATCACATGAAAATTAGCGACATATACTTTGAACTAATGTAGAAATATTTACCCATAACATGGAAAGACTAACATTCTCCAGCAGAGCAATTTTCAAACCACTGCCCTTGTTAAAACTGAAGCTGCCAAAACAAAAAACTGGTTGGAGCATATTACTTACTGAATATGAATCCTGAATATTTTAAATCACTACATCCTGATATAGAATGAGTTTGGATTGTTTATTTATGGACAGCTACAGCTATAAATACCTATCATTAATAAACACAAACAGATCTTTGTTGTTCCAGAATAGTGACATATAATTTTTC